>NW_023458556.1:70063760-70098998 GCF_013731165.1 Rhagoletis pomonella
TTCTTTTATATTAAATAAACTTTCCTTTTAATAAAATTGTATTTCGCTAATTCCACGTCTGTCGTTCTTAATTTTTCCACGCTTTTTGACGGCTTCCTTTTCTTTTTTTTTAATTCTTCTCCTCTTTCATTTCTTCTTCTCCTCTTTTTAGCGAAAAGAGGGAGAAGACAAAGAGAAGAACTAATGAAAGGGCAAAATAATGTACCAAATCAGTTTGACTGCTTACTCTTGTGGCATATATATGTTGCAGAAAAAAAAGATTAAAGCAAATTGCGGATGTGTTAGTATGTGTCAAAACTTTTGCAAATGTATTGGAGTTTCCATCAGTCGCGTCTTGCAGGGCCATTCAGTGTTATAATTACGATTTGAGTTTCCAGTTTAAAGAAACACAAGCTATAATTATGTACTTTATTATTGATATTATTCTTAATTAAGCATTGATATTATATTTAACCAACATTTTGTTCATAAATAACACATTTATGTATATTTTATCCTCGAAAAGAACTTTTTCTAATCATGAGGCGAAATTCCCCATAGTAAGTGTTGCCGTGCGCGAAAAACGCTGCACACAACCCAAAAGTATTCTTCGGGGACCAATTGGTGAAAAACTGCGAAAAGGTTTAAGTATTACTGTATATACTGTGCTATATATTTTGCCCACGACGCAGTTAATGTGATCGACACAGGTGAGGTTAAAATTAATAACAAAACCCTGATTCGTTATTTTTTAGCCTAATACAAGAAAACTCTTACCAAGACAAAAACAGGGGAAATGTAGCTTCAGCTGAATTTATTCTTATAGACAAATAAGACATACGCCTTTGCCGGGTTAATACAGAGGCCGTTTTGAGTGGCCCATCGCAGTAATTCTACCTATATCCTGGAATTGACCAGATAAGAGATCATCTGCATATGCATGAGCATTTAGTTATCGGATCCAAAATGGATCCTTGGGGAACGCCACAGATCAGAGACTTTGTCTGTGAAGCTACCGATCTTCATCCCACGCTGGGTTCTGCCTGATAAATAACTTTTCATGAGGGACAGTGCACTTTTGCCAATTCCGAAGTAGTATGTGAGCTTTGAGCAGAGCAATGTATGACCTACGGATTCAAAGGCTTCGTAGAATTCTAGTAAACACAGTTTTGGAACCAAGATTTAGTGATGCAGTGATTGATAATGTGAGTCAGCTTTACGACTCGTATGGGTATACCATCCTCACCGACTGCATTACATTTAATTTTCAGTATGCATCTAGCCACATCGTCGCTGTGGTGTAGTGGTAAGCAGTGCGCGCTTCCACTCCGCACTGCCTGGGTTCAAACCCTGGTCAAAGCAACATAGCAAAATATATAGAAAAAAGGTTCTTTCTTAACAGCGGTCGCCCCTCGGCAGACCATGTCAAACCTCCGAGTGTATTTCTGCCATGAAAAGCAGCTTCTCATAAAAATATAATCACCGTTCGGAGTCGGCGTAAAACTGTAGGTCCCTCCGCTTTGTGTGTCAACATCAAGGCGCACGCCACAAATCGGAGGAGAAGCTCAGCCAAACGCTAACATAAATATATTTAAGCGCCGATTTATTATTATTATTATCTAGCCACATCATATTCTGTTACGGTATAAAATTCAAACGGTACACCCAGATATGAATCAGAAGTACGTGGAACAAATTGAGACAAGCCACCATTTGACATAGCACTAGAAATAAATACATCATTCATACTGTCAATATTCAACATTGTGTTATTATCCATCAATAAAATATTTTTAGAGCTCCTTGCAAAAATATTTTAAGTTGAAATTCTTGAAAATATCTACGTGTAGGATGTTTCATTTATTTTAGGTTCAGCAGCACCGTGTATTACAATATGGGTATCAAAATGTTTTTGAAAAGCCTTTATTTCAAACTACCTGCTCAAAAAGTCAAGTTGGATTAATGCTAGAGACACACATCGTAGTATGCAACAGGGTTGTTGCGAATATTCGCATTCGCATTCGCAACCGCGGAGCTTCCGCATTAATTTTAACATTTGCATCCGCTTTCGCATTTGCAAAAACAATGCGGATCTTTTGCGAATGCGAATATTGAAGGGACCGAAAATTACAGTTATTTTTTTTTTACGATTTAAACTTGGCCAACTATTTTTTGATCCGAAATAAACGTCCTATCCGGATAATAAACAAACCGCTTATCCAAATTAAACAAGTTTGGTATCCAATGAAAGAGGACTGAAATAGCTTTAAAACTGAAATGTCGAAACGAGGAAAGCCACACATTGAAAAATATTTCAATAAAAAATGTTAATTAATTACCATAGAACAAACATTGGGTCAGATATGTATTTACATGAATTTCTTTAGTATTAAGTTATAAAAAAATTTAAATAGAGGTGGTAACCTTCATTCGTTATCTCTGTTTAAAAGCTATTTCAGTCCTCTTTCATATGATACCAAATTTGTTTAATTTGGATATTTGGTTATATTTGGTCCCTGGAATATTGTGCAAGTGCACAGACGTATATCGAACCAGTCACAGAAGAAAGCATTAAAAATGAGTTACAAAAACTAAAATCGAAAAACGCTGATGACATGACAGTTTCTCCAAATTCCGAAACAACCAAAAGAATTCTTTGGAAAAAAACGGTGTCTAAACAACGATTGTACCATGATGCTAGATTGTGAAGATGAAAGTCAGGAGGATACATCCGACATTTGCAGCCCCGATGAAATTCTCAAAAAGTAACTATTGCACCGCAATAAAAATAAATAAATATAACTGAAAGTCCTCTCAACTGGTGCAGTGTCAGTCGAAAAGAATTTACAATTTTGCCAATTTTCAAGTTTTTCAAGTTTGTCGCCTCGAGCGAGTAGTTATATAGAGGCGCAGGTTTGATTTACGACCCTTCGAAAAGTTTTTATTAAGTACAATGTTCCAATTTTTTTATTTTCTAGTACTAAAAAAACATTCAGTCTTATCATGAGAGGAATTTTCCCCGAACCGGTTCACTTTTCACTTTTGGTTTTCATGTACATATTCTGCCTTATCATGAGTTTTATTTTCCACGAACCGGTTCACTTTTCACTTTTGGTTTCCATGTATTTACTATGGGCGGAATAAAAATTTTCGAGTGATTTTTTTTCGGGCGAAACTCAGGATAAGGCAGATTTACTATGGGCGGAATACAAATTTTCGGCTGAATTTTTTTTTTCGGGCAAACCTCAGGATAAGGCAGATTATTAAAAATTATTAACCCTTCCTTTTTTTATTTACCTAAATCACCTAATTTACCCATCCAAATTATTTCTTAAAAATACATGACATCCGCATTCGCATTCGCATACTCGCATACTGTCTAAAATTCCACATTCGCAACATCCCTGGTATGCAATATTACGATCTATAATACACGCGTGTCATTCTCATACTGCAAAAAGAAATACATACTACAAATCGTTGTAGTTGGTATGTAGCAACGGCAAACTACAATATTGATATTGTAAATTCTATATCACATGATTACCTCCTCCTTTTTGAAGTCGGTTAACAATCTATGAGAATTTTCCATGCCATGTTGTGAAAAATTATATTATGTATCCGCATCTAATAGGTAGTAGCAATAAGTTTACGATCGTAGAAGTATTATTTGGCACTGCTTTTATTGAATCTTTGGCTATTAAATGTACAATGGTGAACATGAAAAAGAATAACATGTATATCGACCCCTAACCGCCGAAAAGATGTAATTTCGAAATTTTATTTTTGATGCAGAAATACTCATAGAGTATCTGGATGCATTTCTGCATCAAAGAAAACATTTGAAAAAAAAATGCCGCTTACCTCTTTTTGGCGGTGAGGGCTCGATATAATAATAGATTGGCGCTTACACATATTTATGTTAGTGTTTGGCCGAGCTTCTCCTCCGATTTGTGGCGTGCGCCTTGATTTTGTCACACAGAGCTGAGGGACCTACAGTTTTACGCCGACTCCGAACGGCGATTGTATTTTTATGAGAAGCTGTTATTCATGGCAGAAATACACTCGGAGGTTTGCCATTGCCTGCCGAGGGACGACCGCTGTTAAGAAAAAAACTTTTTTCTATATTTTTTGCGATGTTGCTTTGACCAGGGTTTGAACCCAGGTGTTGCGGAGTGGAAGCGCGCACTGCTTACCACTACACCACAGCGGCTCGATATACTTAATACAAATTTAGATAAAGCCGAATATTACAAGCATGTAGATCAGAGGTTCCCAAACGTATTTGTCTGGTAGACCCCTTTCAAAACTTTACTGGTTTCGGAGGACCCCTGGTGCTACATCTAACATATTCCCAAAGCTCGCCAAAAATAGTGAAGATGAGATCTAACGATGTAAATTTGGAAAAAATAACAATAAAATATTTTCTTGTGTTCTATTTTTTGCACACTTGAAAGTTTTAAAAAACAGGGCACTCTCTCGCTCTGAGAAGTTATATTTTTTAAGAGAACTCCGAGCGCTAGCGTTATTTATATTCTCCTCACCATAAACTCCTCACATGTTCGGCTCACTCATGAATTTGCATGTGCCGTATTTTTAAAATAGTTTATTTATATTAATGGCATCATTTTTATTTGTATCGCTCCGAGTTTTTAAGTGATACGAAAAATATTTATCACTCACAATTTTAAACACACGCAAAATTATACAATAAAACCGCAAAGCTTTTTACGTCAAACTTTAAATTCACAAACTAACAATACAGAAAAGACCGAATCAAGGAGCACAAAAAGTGTTCCACCGTTTCATCCTCTTCAAGGCAGGATGGGCAAATGGAGTTGTCATTTACGCCTATTACAGTCACGTAATGTGCCACGTGAAGTAACCAGTCAGCAGTCCAGCAAGTTGTCTGCAGTCCCGCCTGCTATAAGTGGTTGCAGATCGAAGAGTGCCAATTGGTCAGATGTCTCATTACTAGGTACTCCCGAGTGACCTGGCACCCAGAGTAAAGCAAGCTTGTTATGTTTACCAACATAATTTAGTCGAGACTTGCTTTGCCGAACTAGTTTGGAAGTTCTTAGATAGAATGCTTTAAGTATAGCTTGGCTGTCAATGCATACACGTAAACTCCTTCCCCTCCACCTATTTTCTACCACGAGTCCATGGCTTTGAGGATTGCAACTACCTCAACCTGGAAAACCGAAGCATATTCCTGAAGAGAAAAGTAAAGTTTATCCGTATTAACTTCGAAAAAGACCCCACATCCTGACCTAGAGTCAGTTTTGGCGCCATCAGGGAAGATTCGGCAATTTGTGAGTCTGGGCTCAGTGCTGAAATTAAATCAGCATTCAACCTCAGGGAACTCAACACTATGCATAGAATCTTCTCAACAAAGGCAATAGTGGCGTACTATCTAGTGGCCTTGAAAAGCCACAAGTGCTCAAAAGTGCTCTACCTCGCCCCACTCAGTGTTATACCAACATCCGTTTCTTTTTAGTCTGCAGTTGGCCTTTAAGGCTTCCTCACGTATTAAGACACAAAGTGGCGGTAAGTGCAGCAGTGCGTTCAGTGCACTATACACCACTCAAAAAAATGTAAGTTAAATAAAGTTGGTTCTTTACTATCGAAACCAGATAAATTTTCATGGATCCCCACTTACAACTCGTGGACCCCATATTTTTTCACGCCGACGTAGACTCTTGTCGAGTTTCCCGTGGACCCCTGGGGGTCCACCTGGACCACTTTGGGAATTACTGATGTAGATACTCATATGTATCTTTTGTAGCAGCCATTTTCAGATGCAGGATTTTCGTAATCTTTCCACGTACATGTTATGTATCGAACGCTTTCATTAAGTTTTTAATTTTTTGCACGTTCTTGTGGCAGAGGCCGCATGGTGCGACAGTCGGGGCTACCAAATTGGAACGACCCATATCTATATCTGACCAAAGACTACCACTCCAGCAGATTCCCCAAAAGGTATTTGCGGAAATTATAAACTGTTTCAACAACAACAATAACACTTAATAGACGGTCATTTATATCCTGACAATAAATCAACACTTTACTAATTGCAGAGCCGTCGAACGACTGGTAAATTCAGACACCGAAATACCATCAGAGGCGAATAAACAACTCATAACTTTGGCCGTAGAGGAGTTGACACGCTCAGCTGAGCACCAACCACTCATCCAAGAGCATGCACTCTCCATTTTAGTGGCCATTGGCCGGAAAGAGTGCAACGCGGTAATGGAAGCATTAATGGCACACACAAAAGAAGGTGCGGTGGCACATTTCATGGTCATGCATTGCTTAGGAGCTATGGCAACGGCGAATGTTCCGCACGTTGTACCTTTTATTAAGCCCATACTCGCAACCATACTGCCGAATCTGGGTGGCATCAAGCACGATCACATCAAGCAGGCTCATGCATATGGTAGATCCTTCGAATCACTTTTAGTAGATTGTATACAGATGAATCTAATTTCTCTTTACAATTGCAGCTATTGGACACTTCAGTGAAGCTCTACTGGAGCAATCATCAGCACATGGCGCAGCAGCTGCCGTCTCAACCGCAACTAGCCCCATTAATGGCGAAATGGAGTCCGCTTCGGATGCACCAACGCAAACTGCAGACGGCAAAGGCGATTGTGCTACCGAAATTTCTGTTGCTTACGATGTACTTTTCAATCAATGGCTGCATTCGCGTGAACCCAAAGTATGTGTCGAAATACTGCAAGCGCTTTCTTCAATGTACCCACTGCTGCCTGTCGATAAGATACAAGACCAGTCTCCGCGTTTAATACCACAAATATTGGCCTTATACCGCCGCTCCATCGAGCGAAACTCAGTGACACAATTCCTCTCGTCGGTATTGAAAACAAACATAGCACTGCAGCCGTCAGTGCTAGATGCGGTGGCCGATCAATTGATTTCAAATCTCTTCGATTTGGTGTGCGTATTCCCAGACTATGAAAAGCCACAGACTGTAAAGGGGCATTATGAAGTGTTACGTTGTTTTCATCTGCTGTCAGGCATTTATGCATCGAAAATTGTTGACACCTTATTGATACACTTACGCAACAACAGCGAAAGAGATCGTATTAAATCGCTATTGATACTCACCCATCTGATGAATACGTCCACAGCGTATATCGAAGATAAGATGCAAGGTTTCTTGGAGTGTCTCAAATCGATGATCATGACGGAAAAGGGAATTAAAATGAAGATGACTTTGCTGAAGACCATAGTGGCATTATCGCAGAAAGGTTTTATCAAAGAGAAGGAGTTCGTTTGGTTTATAGTGCGCTACAGTTGTAAATACACGAAGGTGAACCAAGAGCACGGGTCGCTGGAGGAACACGCAAATTTTGTACTCTCGTGTGAGAACTCTCTTTTTATGCTGTCGTCCACTGTTGGCACAATGGACGAATTGTTGAAGCGCGAGCTGCTTAATTACTTCGTATTGTTGGACTACACTGATATATGCTCGAACCTGGCCAAATGTTTAGGCAGCCTTTTTGCCAAGTCGCCAAGCATCGAGTATGAAATTGCGGCTAACGATGAGACCGAGGAAAGGGCCGACGGCGCTGGGGAAGAGCATGGTAAGGAAAGTAGCCACACTAATATCAAATGCGGAAAAATAATTGTACCATACCCAGAATCAATATTTGCAAGATGTCTAGCGCTTTTAGGCAATTTTCATTGTATTAAACGCTCCTCGAACATATTGTCATTCTTAAAATATTATTATCCGCATTTGAACCCAGTTCTGAATACACTGTGGGATGAGCGCGTCCCCGACCTGTTGCTACACATTAATAAGGAGCCGGTTTTCTCACGCAAGCTAATAGATTTCATCTCTGAATCAGTGGAATTCCTGAACACTCATGATGAGAATTTCGCCGAACGGCTAGTTAACAAAATGTCAGATCAGTTGAATCTCTATCCAATAAACACGCCACACACTGAATTTGTAACGCCCACCCTATCAATCGAGCGAGGTATGTTGTTGAAATCGCTCGGCTTGGCACTATGTTTTGTCAGCGAATTGCAGACGATAAATGGGAAAATCGATCTGATCATTAATTCCGCACGTCAAGAAAAGCTCGACAAGCATATAAAGCATGCAGAGTATGATCAGAAAATCGCCCCGTGTTCTTTGGCACTGGGTTACATTTCTCGCAAGCATCTGTTCCATTTAATTAAAAAATTGGCTGAACTGGCACACATTGGTGGTCGCAAGCACTCGACTGGCTTTTTCAGCAATTTGCACTTTATCAAAGACACTCATAAGGAGCAGGAAATGTACAAGACGAATTTGCTGGTAATCAAGTCCTTCGGGCATATATTGAATGAATCGGATCCCTTGCAGTCGCTGCAGAACCTCGACGATACAATACTAAATTTTCTAATCATGCAGTTGACAGGCACGAAAGATCAGACAATTATGTCTGCCATTCTGAAGACTCTACTAAGTATTTGTAATCAAATAATTGCGACGAAAGAGCAAATGACTGCACCGCTAAAGTATCGGAAGCAGATAATGGAGGCGGTATTCAGCATACCCATTGAAGCGCCGTTCAATGATTTACCGTTACTGCCAACAATTTTAAAACTGGGCACCGATTTCATACGCATAGGTAAATGACTTCTATATTTTTAGCTCATCTTATTTTAAATCATAGTTGTAGATGGCGAATTCTGACGACACATTTCACATCGAAATTAAAACAAAAAATCCTGAAAATTATCGTTTTCCGCTTAAATATTTCACAGTGCACTAATTCCAATATATGCAGAAATTTATACCTTCCTGATTATTAGGATGTCTGGTTATGTGATTATTATTCTTCAGTGAACTTTATTGTTGGAAATCACATTAAAAAAATATGGCCAGAAAAAAACATGTAAATCTAAATACATACAAATTTACGTACGATATTTCACCTTTATAACTCGCCCAATCTATTTTTATGTATTTTTATTTGCAGGAGGAGTCGATGCCACAGAATCAGTTGACGGCAGTGTTATCTTCGAAATTGCTTGCAAGAATTTCTTCTCATGTGCACAGCATTTGAAAATTAAATTTGATTCACCGGAGGAAGATGAACGTAATAGTTTTCTGGCGAAGCACTTGAATGAATCACTACCGGAATTAAATGCCCTCGCAAAAGCGATCATAGAAACGGATCCATCTCCTTCGACACTTGATCTAATCATTTCGATTTTGGAGACCTGGACTAGGGATAAAAACTCAGAAGTTCGCATATGTGCTTCACATGTTTTCAATAATGCGCTGGAAGTGTATATAAAATCAATGAAAATAGGATGTGAGGCTCCTTCAAAATTCAATCAAACTGGTCAGATGTTAGGTAAAATTGTGCCCCGTTGCATTGATTCGAATGGCACAGTTCGGCAGGTATCCGTGGATATTTTACAAAAGACACTCGAAATATCGTGTATATATGAGACGCTAACCATTGCTGACAGCGAGTCGGATTGGGTCAAGGATATCGAATTGGTAAAGGAGAAGATCATCACAGATGATCCAAAAATGATTTACAATTTAGCTGGCGACATAGCTAAAATCATCGCTTTGCGTATGTCGAATTTTCAGTATTTACAATTTTGGTAAGTATGAAAAAACAAGACATAGAAAGACTGCAATTATTGTCCGTACAAACTAAGTTGGTCCTCATTGCGATATCTTGCAGCAGTGCTGCATTTCTTTTTGATCGGGGCTACTATTAGAACCCAAATCTGTATTTTTGGAGGCTTCATCCCAATCTTCTCGTCAGTGAGCTGTGGATAGAGCCATTTGAAGGCCTACTCAGGCCTTTACAGTAGAACTCCACACCAAGCCTTTTAGGCGTTATAGCTTGCAGCGCTCACGACGCAATATAAATCTTTATAGGCTGTATAAAGTGCTGGAAATCTGAAAAGCGGGCGCCTGAAAAGCCGATTACCCCTCACGGGTAATCCCGCAACGGTTCCTGTATGGATTATAACCCAATGGGCCTCCACGGTCTCGTATAGATCGGTACATGGGCTGGCCCCTACTACTAGCCTACTAGAACTCAACGTATTCATGAGTAAGATAACGAGGAAAGCCGAATTTATGAGCATAACTGCGAAACCAACCTCAATCGCAACTCAAACTCCAAACCGTAACTTGGACCTTGTGAGTTTTGCCAGCTTCCAAGTGGCGCATACGGATCGTGTTGTTGTTGTTGTTGTACCGGCTACTCAGCCCTGCCTAGATCGGCTTGTTCCTCAATCGATGTCGTCAAGCTCAACTAACGGGAGACCCCGGAAGCCTGCAACTCCGACTGGGTTTCCCCATAGGGTGTTAGTTAAGTGCGGTTTTAGGGGGCATTCGAAGAGATTTCTTAAGTTATGGGGTTTCTCTCCACATGCCGCTCACTCGTTGAGTACATCTGCATCTAACCTGCTCAAGTAAGAGTTTAGCCTGCTGCAGTAGCCAAAGCGAAGTTGGCCTATAGTGGCGCAAGTCTCCCGAGGCAGGCGAAGCTCTATCACGTCCACGTCATGTGGTTGTGTTCCCAAAACGGCATTCGCAGGTCGAGAGTCGGTGTAATTCGAGACCAACTCCCTGTGAATGCCGTTTGTGGCCTGTAAGCATACTGTCAGGTCCACAGGTTGCTTTATAAACCTCTGAACTTCGTCCGTCTGTTAGTATAGATGCCTTTGAAAGTGCCTTGGCGAGGACTATGCTGCAAAGAGGTGTCTTTTCCGCTGCCCGCGTCTGTGATACCCTACTAGGAACTGCTACACAGAGCATTGTGCTATGCTCGTTGTTGTTGTGGTGTTGTGACGACATCAGAAGGCATGCAGTTGCGGTCCGGAGTGCTGTGTTCTGGCATGTATGTAGCTTCGTGGACTGCACCCTGCTAGTCCCCGGCGACACGGCGTTTGTTGTTGTTGTAGCGGCACTACTAAGCCCCGCTTTTTTCGGGTCTACGTTCAATCATTTTCGTCAAGCTCAACTAACGGGAGGCCCAGGAAACGAGCTGTTTCAATGGGTTCGGACCAGAGGGAGAGGGGTGTTAGCTGAGTCGGATTGAGCTGGCATGTAAAGAGGTGGTTGGTGTCGTGGGGGAATTCTCCACATGCCGGGCAATCATTGGGGATATTGGGGTCGAGTCTGGATAGGTAGCTGTTGAGGCGGCTACAGTATCCAGACCGTAATTGAGGCAGGGTAACGCGGGTCTCTCTTGGCAATTGCAGCTCCGTCTCTTCTACAGGTGGTGATTGGGCTCCTATTACGGCATTCATAGGTCGAGAGTCGAAGTAGGTGGTAACTGACTCTCTATGGATGTCGTTGATGGCTCGTCTGTATGTCGCCGGGTCCAGTGGTTGGTCTACGTATTGTTGGACTGCGTCCTTGTATACGAATAGGTGCCCCCTGACGTGCTTGGGCGGAGGCTCCTCCTGAAGCAAAGGTCTGTTTGGGTGTTCACTTCTGTGACACCCCACCATAAATTGCTTACAGAGCATTTTGTTGTGTTCCCTTACGGGGAGCACTTGGGCATCGCAGTGTAGGTGGTGCTCAGGCGTCATCAGAAGGCACCCAGTCGCTGTCCGGAGTGCGGCGTTCTGACAAGTCTGTAGCTTCGTCTACTGCGTCCAACTAGTCCCCGGCGTCCAAACTGGCGCAGCATAGTTTAGAACCGGCCGGCCAATTGCCTTGTATGTTGCCAGCAACATTTCTTTGTCTTTGCCCCAAGTGCTGCTGGCGAGCGACTTGAGGACCTTGTTGCGGCTCTGTACTTTATTGACAACTGCGGTTGTGTGCGTGGAGTAGGAGAGCAGGCTATCGAAATTGACCTCTAAAATTTTCGGGTTGTTTACAGCCGGTATTGGTGTGCCATCGACGTGTATACCTAACTCTAGTCTGACCTCCTTCGTCCAGGTGGTGAAGAGGGTCGCCGTTGATTTCGTTGGGGAGAGTGTTAGGCTCCTTGCAGTGAAGAAGCGAGAAAGGCTGGAGAGGTTGCCATTTACTTTTGAGCAGAGGTCATCAATTCCATTCCCAGACGCCAATATCGAGCAGTCGCCAGCTTACGAGATCAGGGAAACTCCGTCAGGTGGCTGGGGGAGCTTCGATATGTAGAAGCTGAACAGTAAGGGGGGAGAAAACACCACCTTGTGGAACCCCTTGTTTTATTCTTCTTGGTTTCGAGGTTTAATCTCCGAAGATTACTGACGACCGTCGACCACTCATATGATTCGCCGACCATCGCTTCAGTCCCTGTGGGAGTGAAGAGGCCTCAATGTTTTCTAGCAACGTGGAATGCAGACGGTGTCAAACGCCTTTGACAAGTCCAACGCTACTAGGACCGTTCTCTCACAGGGGCGGTTGCGATTTAGACCAAGAGTTATTTGGGTGTTTATGGGGTTAAGTGCTGTTGTTGGGCTGTGCACTTTACGGAACCCATGCTGATGCTTCGCTGGGGTCAGGGGGGCAGGTGAAGTACTATGGGAGTAACAGTTCCTCTAGTGTCCTCGCGACCGGGGAAAGGAGCGTTTTCGGGCGATAAGTCTCCTTTATTGGCGGGCTTCCCCGGTTTCAGCAGTGGGACCACTCTCCCTGATTTCCACACATCCGGAATGATGAGAGTGGTCATTGATAGGTTGAGGACCTCCGTTAGGTATGCTACTCCCACGGGCCCCTAATGTTTCAGCATCAGCATACAGATTTCGTCGGGTCCAATGGCTTTGGAGGCTTTCGCCTTCCCGATGACCCCTTTAAATTCACCGCTTGTGAAAACAAGTGCTGCACTGTTTTTAGACAATTTGTGTAGCCTCCTGGTCACTCAACGTTTGGCCCTGTCTACCGAAGGATGCAGTGTGAATTGCCTACTAAAGTAGGCTGCGCATTTCTTCGGGTCCAACGAAGCGCGACCTTCGAAAGAGATTTCCACTCTGTCATCACGCTTCGTTGGGTTAGACAGGGACCTCACGGTTGACCAGAGCTTACTCACACCAGATGTGAAGTTACAGGCCTTCAAGTGCTCCTCCCACTTTTTCCGCTTATGCTGATTTACCAGTTGCCGAATCTCCAAATTAAGGTCCCTCAGACGAGGGTCCCCGGGGTCGACCTGGCGTAGGTGGTCACGCTCATTTGCTAGTACAGCTGCTTCGGCCGGGAAATTTGGGCGGACTTCCGCGATACGTCCGGACGGGATGAAGCTAGCCGCTGCGGCAGTGACTACCCTGCGGAACTGGCGTTCGCCAGTATGTATGTTTGTGGGTGTGGGAAGGGCGGCGAAGCTGCTCGGGCGGCGAAGCTGCTCGGGCGGCGAAGCTGCTCGGGCGGCGAAGCTGCTCTCGGTAACTTCCGCGAAGCCGTCCCAATCAGCTTTGTTGAAATTGGTGTAGGTTCGGTGGTCCGCGGGAGCAAAGTCGGGAGGAGTGAGGTCTACCTTGGGCCTGTTGCATCCTACGCGCTTGCTGTTGCTGCCTGTTGGTAGGTGGCTGCTATGAGGGCGCTGTTGTCTGTGTCAGCGGTGCTCTACAGCATGGGGCACTGTAGTTCGCAGTCCATTCGCGCGTGGTGCGTAGACCGGAGCATAGGCGGAAGTGACACCAGCCAAGGCATGAGTTGCATTTGAGCGATGTCACGTTCCGGTATACTCTGCTCTACGGTGCAGGTGGTGTGTGCAACCAGGAGCTGCTGGTTGGCTCGCACGCGCGAGTTCGACGGGCCGGTAGACTGTGGGGGAGGGGGAGGTTGGGAGGTTTGCTGCTGCCCAGAGGAGCTTCTGGAGCCGTGCAGGCTCTTCAGGTGTTGGGTCCGTTGCGCGAGCGGGTAGCCGTGGAGGCTGATTGTGCCGTTTGGCTTGAGCAGCAGGGAGCCACATAGCTTGTGGTCCACTCCCGATGAGACCTAAGACCAGAGCAGGTTCTTAGGTGACTCCATCCGTTGCATGAAGTGCACCTAACCGAAGTGGAGTTTGGATGGAGTCGATTCTGGCAAACACAGCAGAAATACGTTTCTGGTCCGGGGTTGGGCTCTACGCCCGCCCGGAGTAGAAGGATGCGGAGCAATCCGGCTGCAAGGAGTTGCTCCATGGACGAACAATGATTGAGGGGTATCGCCGATCTAAGCGGGGTTAGGTCGCCGAAACAACAGCCCTTGGTCGGGTAAAACCCGAGTCATTCCGGTACGAAGAACCGGCTGTCTTGGGAATGGCGACACGGCGTTTCTTTGTCGTTGCCGCAGGTGCTGCCGGCTAGTGACTTGAGGACCTTGTTGCGGCTCTGTACTCTGTTGACAATTGCGGTCCGAGAATTTTAGGGTTATTCACCGTCGGGATTGGTTTGCCATCGACATGAATTCTAAACTGTAGCCTTTGTTCAGGTGGTAAAAGGCGATGACGAGGATTTCGTAGGGGAGAGTATTATGCTCTTTGCAGTGAATATAATAAATTACTGACGAATGTCGACCACTCAGATAATTCGCTGGCCACGGTTTGAGCCCCGTGCCCACGACCAGGGGTCATTTTCGACAGCAAAACGTTATGTAATAAGCACATTTAGTACTAGGGCGGGTCGAAAATCTAATTTTTCTCAAATCCCTTGGTAATAGTGAAAATATATTGTATCATGAAGTCAACAACAAGCCTGCGAAATATTAGTCTTTCATTTTAATTGTAAGAGCCCGCGCATCGACCGCCAAGTGACCCACAGCACACTAATCGAATAAGACTAATTCTTGTTAAAAATGCTGGGTTTAGCCAAAAATTGTGGTGCATATTATTAGATAATGAATCCTTTAACGCAAAAGATAAAGTCAAGTATCATTTCGCGCAGCCCTTTATCTTATCGTTAATCTCAAACTCATCTATTTTCAAGAAAATTTTAATTGTTCTCTTGATAATTGCACTGGCCTATAGTCAAAATAGGTAAAGAACAATAATAATATTGCTGGCGTGCATTTAGATCGCTAGTTCCAAATATTCTAATCCTTTTTTAATATTAGCTATAGTTTGCGATTTTTTGCAAATTTAGGAAAAATTTTGTTTATGCAAATTAGTATGGAAACACTGAACAGGCACAACTTCTAGACACACTAATTGGTTTACTTATGTTTATGCATACAATATAAAAATTGCAAATATAAGAAAATGATAAAAAATTTTGTTAAAGATTTTTTTTATTTTAAATAATTTGTTTATAATCTGAACTATTTTAGTCATATTATTATCAAAAATCAGTAACATTAAGTCTCGCCTTCAATTTGTTAATTATTACGCACCGATCGCGTAACATTTACCAAAGTTATATCGAAAAACTTAAGTGGATTTCCAGTTTTTTTCTAAAAAAAATTCTCTTCAATTGTATAAATAACCTTTAAATAAAAGAACCGGATTACAGAAAACTGTGCAAGCGAGTGACTTTTTTCGTTCAAGCTGAATGCAAAGCAATATCGTCCAATTGGAGAGTCCGCAAAAGGATTTCCCAGGATATGTTAAAGAGTATTGCATTTACTTACAGACACTTTTTCACATAATGGAATTAACTAAAATATTTATGTATGTATATCTAAACACTTATTGCACGTCCCCTACTTTCATATAACGGCAAATTTAGAAACCGCGAAAAATGTGCTTCTGCGGCGACTAATGAAACCATGCCGCACCAGTTTTCAAGACTGCAAAAATGGACTTAAAATGGGCGTTTCTCACCCTAATTGTAATGTATGTAAATACTTATATGTTTGAAACTACTATTAACTTGTCGAACGATTCCTAATCTTTGACAATACATTCATTCACCACGATCTTGAAAACTGACCAAATCGGCGTGACCAAGTCCATGGTCATTTTAATATTATATAAGCATTAAAAGGTTTGAAATAAATCTCGTCTCACTTTTTTGTATTTTTCACTTGGTTGCTGAAGTAATGAAGAATTGAAAATTCATAAGGGAAAATCATAGTTTTCTTATTTTTTATTTTAATATTTTAAAAACGTGTAGACTTATTGAAAAATGATAAATGAACGTGAGGTTCTAAATTTAATAGCCCTTAATTTGATATATCGTCATGTTTATAACAATAACGCATTCCATAGATATTACAAGCCAAAGTTTCATTTTCAATATTCATACACTTTGATTCAATTGCGCGGGCTAAAGATAAGTTTTAAATTAATCTTTCGTGGCCAATAACAATTGGCTGAGACCTAAGACATCATAATATTACTATTACAATGCGGTCAAATGACTTTTATTTTCCCCCATACAAAATCGACCCAGCCTATTTAGTACGCTGTAACAAAAGCCACACGAGCTTTAATGGTGTGCAGAAGACTGGCCGGCAAATCGTAGGAAGGCAGCCCCTACATCCTTCGATGGATGTACACAATGATTGTCAGGCCAATAGATACCTATGGAACAGTGGCATGGTCTGAGCGGGCTCGGGTGTCGCTTTCCAGGCTCCAGCGACTGGCGTGCACCTGTATGACAGGATCCTGGATCTGTCGCCACTACATATAGTCATAGAAAAAACCGCCAAGAAAGCCCTCCTCAATTTCATGAGGGAGGGCACTGGAAAAGGCAAGGTGGTTTCGAGCAGACTGGGAGAGGAAATCAAAAACAAGATTCCTATCTCCCAGCTACATGGTTACGATAAGAACCTCCGAGAAAAAGTTTAGAACCGAACTAGGCAGCAAGGCAACTTGGAACGAGATAATCTTAGATAACACCTATCGGCCCCACACCCAAAGGTGGTTCACAGACGGCTCAAAAACCGATGAAGGTATAGGGGCAGGAATACATGGCTCCAAAGCCAGTATCTCCATTCCCCTGGGGAACTACCCCAGTACCTTTCAGGCGGAGGTTTTTGCCATCGAAATTTGTGCGGAAGTAATTCTGCAGAGACAACCATGAAGACAGCACATTGTCATTTGCAGCGACAGTCAGGCTGCACTGAAAGCCGTATCGTCGTGTGAAATTAATTCACGGGTCGTATGGGAATATGTAACGAGACTAAACGTCCTGGGGGAACTCAACAAAGTACATCTGATGTGGGTCCCGGGCCATAAAGACGTACAGGGCAATGAGGAGGCTGACAGGCTCGCTAGAGAAGCAGCAGCAACTCGACCCATAGGACCAGAACCCTTCCTGGCAGTTGGTCCTCACACTATCAGGAAATATTTAAGAGTAGAAGAACGAAGCCTTAGTAGAACATACTGGAAGAACACGTCTGGACTAAGGCAGGCGAAAGAACTTCTAGAAAGTCATAATCCCAGAAGATCCATAGAACTAATTACACAACAAGACTAATTTGAGATTTATTACAGGACTGCTAACTGGTCACTGCAGGCTGCGGCCTCATATGCATACCCTAGGGATTTGCGCATACGATTCTTGCCGCTACTGCGACAGGAACAGAAACCCCGCGGCATATCCTCTTAGAATGTGACGCGGTGTCGAGAAGAAGGCCAACACACCTGGGGGCGCTGTGGCCGGAGGCTGTAGACATTCACTCTCTACAGCCCTCGAAACTGCTTCGTTTCCCTAGTGCTCTGGGCTGGACGAGGTGGTGTGATGAGCTCTGAGGGCACAATAAACCTAAGGTCGCAGTGCACATCCTCTAAAAAATCTATCTATCTATGAGACCCTGTGGGAAAAAGGAAGCCTCAACGTTGTTGTAGCGGCTACTAAACCCCGCTCGGGTCGACTCATCGATCAACATTGTCGTCTGTTTCAGCTAAGGGGAGGCCCAGGAAGTGCGCGACTTCAACAGGATCTGTCCATAGGGACAGGGGCGTTAGCTGGGTGGGGTTCTGGGGGCATGCGAAGAGGTGGCGTGAGCTGTGTGGCGGCTCTCCGCATGCCGGGCATTGGTTGGGCACATCCTCGTTTATTCTGCTCAGGTATGAGTTAGGCCTGCTGCAATAGCCAGAGCGAAGTTGGGCTGTTGTTGTGCGGGTCTCCCGAGGCAGACAAAGTTGTCCCGTCCGCGCCAAGTGGTTGTGTGCCTAGGACGGCATTCACAGGTCGAGAGTCTATATTACTTGAGATTGACTCCCTGTGAATGCCGTTCACGGCCTGTCTGTATACAGTTGGCTCCTGCGGTGGTTTGATGAACCTCTGGACTTCTTCTTCTTCTTCAAAGAGATGACTCCTGACGTGCCTTGGCGAGGGCTCTTCTGCAAGCAGCTGTCTATTTGGGAGACTACGTCTATAGCTCCCTACTGGAAACTGCTGGCAGAGCATTGTGTTATGCTCCTTGATGGGGAGCATCTGGGCCTCCTCGTGTAGGTGGTGTTGGACGACATCAGAATTGGCCGGCCTTGTATGTTGCCAACAACGTTTCTTTGTCTTTGCCCCAAGTGCTGCCGGCCAGCGACTTGAGGACATTGTTGCGGCTCTGTACTCTGTTGACAGTTGCGGTTCTATGCACCGAGAAGGAGAGCATACTGTGGAAGGTGAATCCGAGGATTTTTGGATTATTCACCGTCGGTATTGGTTCGCCATCGACGTGAATACCCAGTTGCAGTTTGACCTCCTTCGCCCGCGTAGTGAATAAAGTTGCCGAGGATTTTGTAGGGGAGAGGGTAAGGCTCCTTGCAGTGAAAAAGCGAGAAAGCTTGGCGAGATAACCGTTTACACAAGTCATCAATTCCATTTCCAGTCGCCATTATCGAGCAATCGTCAGCATAATAGACAATAGGGGCATTCTAAAGTGACGGGCGGGAATTTTAATTCGTGTTTGCTCAAACTTTTAGTAAATTCTCTTTAACCATTGATTTGACAAGTGTCAAGTTGTTAACAGTACTCTGCTGTTGAGGGTGTATCGTACAGCACACCCTAATACGAAACTGATAAAGTATAAAATTTAATTATATAACTTAGGCAGAAATTTAACATTTTACAAGCGTGACGGGTGGGACAGCGAGTAAGATAACAGTTTAATACGAAACTGATAAAATATAAAATTTAATTATATAACTTACGCAGATATTTAACATTTTCCAAGCGTGACGGGTGGGACAGCGAACACACCCGCTTCTCTGAGTTGCTGAATTCGTTCCCCATTTTAGACAAACTATAAATAGTTCGTGTATAGCGACTTTCTCGAATGTCGTTAAAAGAATGTTAAGTACCATTTGACGCTTTAATGGCATTATTATATTTTAAAATTAAAAAAAAAACCTTATTTTTACTTGTAACGGGTGGGACACCATTTTGTGACGGGTGGGACGAGTCACTTTTCAGGACACATAGTTCGTGAGTAAAGTGAACACTGCTGATTTGATGTTAATATTTATTATATTTTTAATAGGGGGTCCTCATTTAAAAAAAGGGAAACTAAAGAATTTGTAGTTACATTAAAAAAATACATTTTTTGCTGTGACGAGTGGGACATCCAACAAGTTTTTTTTTTAATGCTTATAACTTCTCACCATAAATGTGTTTTTCTAATAACTTACCACCATTGTAAAGCTCATGAATTGTTCTTTCTTTTTGGATAATAATTTTTTGCATTGCCACCTTTAGTAGATGAGGAATACCTCGAAAACTTGATGCAAACATATTACAGTATATTATTTATGCATTTATAACAATAAAAAAGAGAACATAGTGAAAAATAAATGGATACAAATCTTTTTCTAAAGAATTACTCTACCAGCTTTACCGTTTTTACAGATTTAAACACAATTTATGTAATACATTTTTTTTTTGAGGTGTCGTCTTCGCTGGAATGGCCCAATAGTGACTCCCTCTTGTGGTTGAGGGAGTTTTGAAATGTAGTAATTAAACAATAGTGTGGATAGGACACCACCCTGTGGCCTCAATTTCTTGTAGTAGGATGGAGTGGCTGACACTGTCAGATCCAACGCTACAAGGGCTGTTCTATCATAGGGGCGGTTACGGTTTAGGCCACGAGTGGATCCAACGGGAATGAAGCGGGCTGCAGCTCTAGTGAAAAACCTGCGGAACTTACGCTCACCTGCGTGGACAATCGGCTTTGCTAAAGTTGGTGTAGGTGCGGTGTTCCGCAGAACAAAGTCAGCAGGTTTATCGATCGAGATGACTATGCCGAATCGTGTCAGCCAAGTATATTCACCGGCGATCATTTGTCAGGCTTGAATGCCAAAGATCATAGTGCGCGTTGAAGTCACCAAGTACCATATCGTCCCGTTTCTGCGTTAACCTCGTATCTGTAATAGAGTTATTCTAGAGAGTGTAAGAAACAAAGCTAATTTTCTTCTCCTAGGATACAATAAACGCATTTTTTATTTAATATTTCTGATTCTACTAACACTAGTGAGCACCCACATAAGGTCTTTGTTTTATTTTCAAATGGTGTGACACTTAAATTGCTGTTATAAGTGGTAACATTAGTTTTCCCAAAAATTGCAGATACGTGGTTAAGGCAGAAGCGTTCCTATTTCAGGGTGCTCCTGACCGGAAAGCAATTCCCTCACATTCTTGGATGGTATCTCTGCGGTCTACGTCCGCTTCGATAAGACGATACTACACGGTGTGGTGCGTGATAAACGGTAAGCCTCCACCATTATATCGCGCACGATCTCGACGGTGCGCTTTTTATCTTCTTCTCTTGGACCGCAGCTATCACTATACCATGTCGACCTATAAAGACCGTTATCTCATCCATCTTGCACTGAAGTCCCTTACAGTTAAATTTTAGGATCTTTGTGAGCATTGGGAGACTGATTACAATGTGTAATGTAAGAGAGATGCGGTGTTGCGATAGCCTACCGGCCATATGTTGTGCGTGGTGATGCCTTGTGGTGGTAGTGGGCGGCGTCGCAGAAGGTGTTTGGAACTGAGCAGCTCCATATGGACCTATTTAGATGCCCTTCCAGTCTCGCATGGTGCGCACTACTGAACATGCCCTAAAGTGGCGCCAGCCAAGGCAGGAATTGCACTTGAGGCGTTTGTTGTATGTTGCTCACGTGGACTGTGGTGAAGAGGCACTTGCTGGAAGCAGATTTATAAACTTTTCTTATAGTGAAGTGGTACATATTTTACGCTTCGTTTTCCGCATAAACATCCGCAGTCTAATCATCGCCGTCAGAGACTATCGTCTCCTAAATGCCGCAATTGGAGACTAATCACCACTTATCGTAGACGCTTCAGCTAACGCGAGACCTGCATAACTTTGGCACAGTTTAGGTCTGGATACTGCAGCCGACTAAACTCGTATCTATCCAGACTCGACCTCGACATACAAAATATAGTATCTCCCCCCACGACATCAGTCACCTCTACAACCGTCCACTCAAACCTACTCAGCTAAAACCCCTACCCCTTTGGTCTAACCCCGACGAAACAGCTTGGTTGAGCTTGACGACAACGATTCATTCAACACCTTCATTATGTGATCTTATGTAGCAAAGTTGTCCTTCATTAATTAAGTTTCAATCGTTTTAGAACCCGTTAAACTTTTTAACAAACATCATTACGTCCCTACAACATTCGTGTCTACTTTACTGGAATTACCCTGATTTATGTCTGGCATAGAATTTTAACTTCCCCCACAACTAGGTAATTCGGGAGCGCTTTATGCTATTACAATAAATAACACCGTTTTTCGTTCTTTCTTTTATCGCTAATTCCACGTGAACAAATCGTTATCATAATTGAATTCAAAAACAAATTGGGAAACATTGTTTTTGTTTTACTTTATAATTATTGGGAATATTTGTTCACATGGACTTTGCAATAAGGCCGAATGTGAAAGTACCTTCTTGCGAGAAACTAAATACTAGGTTCATTCCTTATCTTTTTGGACTAAAATCTGAAAAGTGTCAAAATGCCAGAGCGTAAGCAAAATGCGCTCACTAAAAGAGAATAACAGGAAAAAGTAAAGGAACGCAAAAAACCAAATTTTTAGTCCAAAGAATGGCAACAACAAAACTAACGTCAAATAAGAATGGAAATGTATGTACAAAACACATTCACACAAACACAAGCACAATAAACACTTACTATATCAATTATTTTTTGCCTCCTTCCAATGTCAATTCACTGTTTTACTTTTTAGATTATTCTCACTTTTTGTGTATTCTTTAATTTCCGTTGAGTTTCAGTTGAGTTTAACACTTTTCAGGATTTTGCCAGAACAAATTCTTCTGACTAAATCTGACTACTTCGGACTGAAGAGAGTCACTCTCACTGAGTGTTGCTCTCTCATTTTTGCTGTCATTTTCGAGTTAAGGAACACTTTTTGGACTAAATCTGACTACTTCTGACTTTTTCTGACTATTTCTGGGAGATAAGGAACGCAACTACTAGGGGTACATTTTTTTCTGGGAAATTTATTTCATTCAGCTTTTTGCAATATTACAAGTAATATTAATTTAAAATTTTTCTCTTGTCTTCCCGCAGTAAAACTCTTCTACAAGGGTTACGCGATCCGGAGCAAAGTTCATCGATTGGTGCTTCGGTAGTACTGAAATTTTTCATCCAACACAAAGGATCGGAGCTATTCCACGCCATCCCGGACCTCGTGAAAGAAAGTTTAAGTGTATGTTTTCGTATGCTAAATACATTTTTGAAACACTTATAATTTATTTATTTTAGGCTGTAAGAGATTGCGAAATAAATCGTGCGCGGTCTGGTGTGCTGAAGGCACTAGTGGCGCTCACAAAACATCACCCAAAGTTGGTGTGCTTCGAAATGCTTACTCAGCCATTACCCTATGAAAGGTAAGTGACGTCTTATCACCAATATATACATACATAAAATAAAGAAGAATAAGATAAATAATTTCTGAAATTGCACAGCAACATCGTCGAATATTGGCACCTTGTCGCCAATGATCCTGAACTAACGGCGGCGCTCCTAGAAAATTTCTTGCAAATATTAACTTCTTCGTGTTTGTATGAGCCAAGCGAACAAACTGCTGGCGAGCGCCAAAAAATTGCCAGCATACAACCATTTGCAATTTTCTGCGCTCTAAAAGAGATTATGCCCTGCAAGGACATCAAAGAGGTTTGTTAATCTGCTTTATATGGCTGGTCCCGAGCCGCTATCTCAACTGCTCGATAAACATCAAATTATCCTGCCTTAAACGCCGTGCGATGAACTATCTTGAGACACAGGAAGCATAGTTTGTCGGAAAGCGCTAAGTTGAAATAATAGTGTTTGGCTGAGTTTGTACAAAGTTGCAATAAGTAGTTCATGGAGTTAAGACTGTTCATCTCACGGCGCACAGTGGGGCAAAAAAAGGTTGCTGTGGACCAAATCAATTTTGAGAGCCCAAATATGAACCCATTTCAAGGTAAATAAAAGATAATTAAATTTCGCGTCGATCTATCCGTAGCGATTTTTTTAAGAAGCTCTGGTTTTTTATTTATTTATATTGAAAAATTAAAGAAAAACAATTTTTACATTTGAATGTTTCCACCTTTTTGGAAAATACTTGAAACTAATTTCAATTGTCTGCAATTATTTAAAAAATTATTCATTAACATTTTTCCATAGGATACATTTAATTAAAAAATGTATTTCATTTGTTTGTTGTTAACTCCATTGCTTCAGCAAAGAAAGATCTCCGGTTTGTGACCAGTAGCAACAAGCGCGAACAAGTAATCAGAGGATCTGATGCAACTAACAATCTATTAAAAACGTCTTCTAGAGCGACCCGTTTTCCTACTAAAGTTTTTAAAGTCCTTGTTCGAACTAAATCCGCTTCTCACTAAAGATTTTAAAGTCCCTGTTAGAACTAATTCCGCTTTTTATTCATTGACCAACCTTAAAATAATAAATAATTTAAGTTCGAAAGTTCTAGAATCAAACTTAACCAGAAGTATATGTTTTTGTGTTTAATTAAAATCAAAGTGAAATTTTTAAAACCAATTTATTTAAGAATGCGCAAAGTGCTGCTGGTTTTGAACTCGGATTCTTAATAAGGAAGGAACATACGTTATTGTAGTACTGTTAAATTTAAAAGCGCTTTGTGCATTAAAAAAAAAAATTTCAAAACTACATTTGCAAAAATAGAGGTTAGTTTAGTTTTTTTTTAACATAATTTTTTTAAAACACATATGTACTTCCAAAAACATAAAAAAAATTAACAAACTTAATTTTAAGTAATGGAAAAAACAAAATAACGCAATATAATACCGCTTTTTTACTTTTATTTGGCGGGACCAGGTCCCTAGAAAGCCAGGTTATCCCTTCCATTTCGTAGTAGTAAAAGTTGATTGGGACCAGGGATGTTGCGAATGTGGAATTTTAGACATCCGCGGATGCGAATGTAGGACGGATGGTATTGAAAATTGGCAAAATCGGACAATAACCACGCCTACCTCCCATATAACGGTAATTTTCAGAAATACGAAAACTGCGATATTTTAGTAACTACTGAAGATTATGCACTCAAAATTGATATTTACAATCACTTTTAGGCAAAAAATAAGAATATTATAAATTTTTGGAAAATGGGCGCTGCCACGCCCACTTATGATTGCATGTGTATACCTTGGGAACCGCTCCGCCAATTTCTCCCAACTTGACACAGTTGTTGGCCTTCACAAAACATACCAAACGGCTGAAAATTTAAAAAATCGGATAATAACCATGCCCACATCCCATATAACGGTAATTTAGAGAAATACGAAAGATTCGATAAACCAGTAAATACTGGAGCTAATTTATTCAAGATTGATGTTTGCAATAATTCGTTAGCAAAAAATACGCTTATAATAAAATGTTGCAAAATGGGCGTGACCCCGCCGACTTATGATCACATATATGTATCTCGGTAACCGTTCGATCAATGTGTACAAAACTCGGTATGATTATTGTGGCTGCCACATAGAGGCAAAACGTTGAAAATCGGACTAAAATTACGCCCACTTTTTCATAACGGTAAATTTCAGAAATACTTGAAACTTCGATATTTCGAAATTTAAGGACGCTAATTTTACCCAAGCAATCCCTTGAAAAGAAGTAACATTATTATTGAATTTTGGAAAATGGGCGAGATGCCGCCCACATATACATATCTATATAAGTTAATCTCATATCTAACTGAACGTTCTATCGAAGATGTTTGAAATAGGGGTAACCCCACCCCTGCTTACCATGTTGCGGTAGCTTTAGGAAAGGTGAAAATCATATATTTAAAAGTTTTTAAAGGGTCGTAATTCAGGGCCACTAAATAACAGCTCGCTCGAGGCGAAAACTTGAAAAACTTTAAACTTGACAAAATTGTAAATTCTTTTCGATTGACGCTGCACCAGTCGAGAGGATTTTCAGTTATATTTTTTTTTTTTTTATTGCGGTGCAATAATTCTTTTGTGAGAATTGCATCGGGCTGCAAATGTCGGATGTATCCTCCTGACTTTCATCTTCACAATCTAGTATCATGGCAAGATCGTTGTTTTCCAAAGAATTCTTCATTCTCATTCTTTTGGTTGTTTCTGAATTTGGAGAACCTGTAATGTCAACAACGTTTTTCGATTATAGTTTTTGTAATTCATTTTTAATCCTTTTTGCTGTGACTGGCCAGGTATACGTTTTATCAGTGCACTTGCACAATATTCCAGGGACCGAAAATAACAGTTATTTTTTACCAGTTAAACTTGGCCTAATATATTTTATTCCGAAATAAAAGTTTTTTCTGGATAATAGAAAAACAGCTTATCAAAATTAAACAAATTTAATATCGTGTGAAAGAGGACTGAAATAGTTTTTAAACAGAAATAACGAACGAAGGTTACCACCTCTATATTTTTTTATATCATTTAATACTAAAGAAATTTATATACCTGACCCAAGGTTTCTTCTGTGGTAATTAATTAACATTTTTTATTGAAATATTTTTCATTAGGTGGCTTTTCTCGTTTAGACATTGCAGTTTTAAAGCTATTTAAGTCCTCTTTCAGTTGATACCAAATTTGTTTAATTTGGATAAGCGGTTTGATTATTATCCGGAAAGGACTTTTAGTTGGGAATAAAAAATATTTGGCCAAGTTTAACTCGTAAAAAAATAACTGTTATTTTCGGTCCCTTCAATATCAAATAAAGTGATTTTGCGTCTATCGAAGCTGTGAAAAATATCATGGAAATTATGATTATTTTCGAAAATATCGAAGCCCTCCCTGATGTGGCTGAAGAGGGGACAATGAAAAGTTTGATGAAGTTTGAAGGTGAGTTTGTGGGTTTGCCTTTTTTTTTTTGATACTCCTGATCATAGGTATGTCCAGGGTAACTCTTCCAAAATCTTCATTGGTAACCATTAGAGGTGGCAGATATTTGCGTACCTGTGACTTTGTCACGGTTATTCAAAAGTCACGGGTGACTGCTGTGACAACTTCTAAAAAGTCACCGTGACAGACTGTGACAAAGGAACAGTGCCAATGATGTTTTGTTTTTGCGCCTTCCACAGTCACAGCCGCTGCTACGAACTGTGACTGTGATAAAGTAGAAGTCGCAATTATTTCCTTATAATGACAGGTTATTTAAGACTAAAATCTGATTAATGTTGTTGTTGGATATTAGAACTTCACCATTAGAAATGCGTGTGAATGGTCAGAACAAACGACAAAAATAGTCAGCGATGTCAAATAAATGAATAATGCCCTTAGTTCACTCGGTAAAAGATTTCTGTTTTGCAACTTTGTTGTTAGTGTTTTTGTCACAGTCACTGATGAAAATCACTTTGACTGCAAAGTCACAGTCACAAATAACGTTGTTCCTCAAAAGCCACGAGATCGCCCACCTCTAGTAACCATATTATGGATCGCTAAAATGATATGGTTATGCATTTTTCCCTTCGTCAGCAGTTGGCAGGCAATGAGGCTATCTGTGAAAATGGCAATTCTGTCATATTGTGACTCCTTGGCTATTTCTAGTGCTCGTAGTATCGCTAGCGATTCTCCAAACGAGGAGGAAGCTTTAAAGGGCAGTTTGTGTGCATGCTCTGTATTGTTAGAGTAATTGTATATGGCTATGCCTAATGTGACCAACTATTTCATAGCTCAAAGAAGTACAGGTTAGGTTGTTAAGTTAACGCCGCGAGCCGGTTACGAAATTTCCGAATGCGGCTAATTTCGATCCCTGAGAGCCCATTTGCTTCCATCTTAGGCTCGCGAACGTTGGACAGTCGAAAAGAAAGTGTGGACATGATTCCACTTCATCTTCTTCTTGACATCTGAAACAAAAGGATCAGTCGAAATTACTAGTCTCACCGCATGAATACCAATAGCACAATAGCCTGCCAGAACCCCCATCACTAGCTCTTGAGACGTAACGCGTTTTAAAGTGCCCTATAAAAACATATTCTGCAGCAGAGGAACGTCTTCTTTTCCTTTTTTCTGTAGAAATCGTCCCTTAACCAAAAGTTCCACATCATCACCCGACAATCCACTTTTTCCAGTTCCTTTAGAAGGTCGTCCACAACCGCAATTCAGAGCAGAGAGAGAACACCACCTTGTGGAGTGTTTCTTTTGACTCTGCACTGAGTGCAGACACTCCCCCACTCCGCCGCGACAGTTCTGTCACGAAGTAAGCTTATTAGGTTGGTTTCAACCCCAGATTATGAATATACTTGACTATTGCCTCTGGAGTGACATTGTTGAAGGCCCCCTCGATATCGAAAAAGGCTCTACTGCATAACTTTCATGCGTGAAGGCTTCCTCTGGCCACTTTACCAATGTGTGCAGGGCGGTATTCACCGACCTTTTCTTGCAATGAGCATATTGAGCTCTTGAAAGACAGTCACGAGGAATCGCGTTTCTTATGTACAGGTCTATCACTCTTTCTAGCGTTTTTAGCAAAAACGAAGAGTCTGATAAGCCTAAAATCCCTAGGGGAAACATGAGAGCCTTTTCCTGCCTTTGGGATGACCGCAAGACTGACTACCCTCCACGTTCACATAAATAGCCAACCAATTGCGCGACACCTTCAGAGTCCTTTGCAGCTGCGCAGGTATGATGCCATCGGCCCCCGGCGACTTTAATGGTTATCGCCCAGGCCATGTGGCGATCGTCCGGACGATCGGAGTAGTACAGAACCTGGGGGGAGATTCTGTAACGAGTTAGCGACAATTTTCGAATAGCTATCGCACTTTTTGACACATGATATAAATGTTTTTGCGTCGAAGCGATCCCAAAAATGTCGCTAACTGGTTATAGAATCTCCCTCCTGAAGTACAAAATATCGCAAAGAAGTACATTTGACTGTACTTCGAAGTACGAAGTACAAGAGCGAAAAAAGAAGTACTGTACTTCTGAGAGAAGTACGGTTGGTCACATTAGTTATGCCAGTAGTGGAATCAGACACTGATGCGTCTGTGAAAAAGTCTTAAAATTCTCACGTTCATAATCTTGTACCAATGAGTTGTAAATGGACCTAATCATTTCGCCTGAGATGTTGTCTTTTTTGTCTGGTAGGGTTTTCATTACTACGTTTAAATTATTGTGTGGTATCGTGCTACAGACCACGATAAGGCCGTCAAAGACATATCTGAATTCGTTTAAGACTAGGCTATAGATGGAGTTTGCTCTCGGGCTGTCATACAGTAGTGCTTTGAATGTTACTTCTGAGGTGAGATTGCTAATGATTTCTTTGGCTGTGAGTCATTTGGCCCGTTCACTTGGAGGCAGTAGACCCGCTTTTACAGAGGTTAGACATTTGAAAAGTTAGGAGTTGTTTTGAGATTTATTAAATGTATCTTTGTGGTGCTCGCTGATTGCCATGGATGGACTGATATGTCTACCTAGAAATTTTAGATTTTGTACCTGTTGAAGTGCTTGGTTGAAAGTCTTTTTGCTACCTTTGCAGACATGCAGGATCTTGGTTTTTTCGGGGTTAAAGGAGAGATTTAAGTTATTACAAAGTGTGTGGAAGCTATTTATCTTGTGTTGAACGTTCGTGGCTGCCTGATCATGGTCACTATGGAATGACAAAAGTACAAAATTGTCAGCAAATTGATACAATGTGGCCATGCTGTCTTCTACGGAATGTAATCTCTTGGTGTAAAGGGGGGAAAGACAACTGCCCTGTGACAGGCCATTGCAAATCTCCTTCCTCAATCATCATCGTTCTTAGCTTCAAAACATTCACACAATCGTAAGCGTTGCTGATGTCTGTTGAAGAGAGCGGGACTCTGTACCCTCGACACTTGTGACTCTGTATGCAAAGGAGTGCCTGGGAAGTGCGGACCTTTCTTCCAGTTGGTTTACTACCCTCTTCTTGATGACACTGTTGATGATCTTTCCACTTTTCCTCAATATCAATGTATATTTGAAAGTTTTCGGGGGTGGGGTGAGTCCTGCACTTCTTATACGCAATCTTCTTGAATCTAAACAGTTTCGCTAGTGAGTCATTTCACCACATCTTGTGAGTTCTATTGTTTGAGATCGTATAGGTGGCGGCCCTGACCTCTTCCTCAAGCTTGTGGTGTATCTCATTAATGTCGGGTTCTACGTTAATTTGTTGAAGGCTTTCTATAAGTTTGTATTTAGCTAGGAATTTCACTGCTGTGATATGAACTGCAGTGGATTCTATAATTATGGGTATGTGGTGACTGCCTCCAATAGTAACCAGGTCAGTTCTCCATGATAAGGGTACGCTGCAGTTAGTTGACGAGATCGAGTACTGAGCCATATACGGCCATTGCATTGCTTTTGAAGGTGTGCGAACCGTCATTTAGAGCAATGAAGCTAAAGTTGGATATAATTTTGTGTAAGTTGTTACCACGACAAGAGGTAATCTGGTCACCCCATGCCTTACCTTTGGCATTGAATTCTCCCAGGATCATGACATTTTCATATTTTTCAAGAAATGTGAGAAGCCTCAAAACTTCGTCTTTGAACGGCTCTGAGAATGGTCTGAGGAAAATATACTGCATATATGGTAAGGTTTGGTTTCAAGTTCTTTGTTTGTACTATAAGATGTATAAATTTTATTCTTTTATTAAGAATTATGGCCACCCCGCCATATCCATCGTCTCTATTTTTTCTATGATATTAAAATGAGTTTTATTCCTGTGCTAGTTCGCTAGAGGTGAAAATTTCGCTTAAACAAGCAATGTCAAAATTGTAAGTATTTAAATAAAATTCGATTGTATTTATATTAGCCTTCAATGACTGGAAATTGTATTGCAGTAATTTCTTTGGGTTGTGATTAGGGGAGTAGCGGGGAGCCGCCACTAATTGCCTCTAAGTCCTCTCGTATTTTTATTGAGTCGTATTTTTGCCTGAGTTTGGAGATTTCTTTAAGTGAGCCGCTTAACCGCTCATCTGCGCATATTGTTTGGGAGGATTTTGAACATATCTGTTACTAACCTTTCAAGCTCGGATACTTTCCCCTTTAGGTATTCGGGCTTGTGGAGTACAGACGAGGACTCAGTTCTTGTTTTTCTTTCTACCCTTCTTTGGGCTGATCTGGACTCTTTGGAGGCCTCTTGCCTGCCTCTGCGTGCTACAACATTAAATTTAAGCCTAGTCAGTCTTTTGTTGATGTTCACATCCCTGTCTTTAGTGGTCTCTTCCTCGTCAACTAGTTTGGGGAAGTCTGCTTCCTTCGTTGCTAATATGTAGGTCGAATTGATTTTCCCTGTTGTCGAAATATGTTTTTATTGTCTCGCGTCGAGACATCTTTTTGGCGGCCCTAACATAGTTGATGTTTTGTTGCCTTTCCCAGGTGGCGCATTTTCGTTTATCGGACGAGATGTGGTCGACACCTCCACACAGAATACACTTTCTTGCACGAACCTTCTTCGCTTTGGTCAAGTCCACATTTAGTGCACCTCTTCTTCGATTTGCACGCGAACTGTGTGGCCAAGCCTTCCACAGTTTAGGCAATGCTTTAAGGGGGATGAAAAAGTCGACATTAAGTTTGGTGTAATCTAGTATTAGTTGCGATCCCGTACGAGTCCGGACTAGTCAGAAATAGTCAAAATCAGTCAGATTTTAGTGAAGATTTTTTATTTTTTTTTTTTACAGTTTTACTAGTTTTAGTCCGGGGAATACGGGATTGCACCTATTATGTACTTGGGCAATCCCTTGCTTGTAGGTATGCCTCTTACCACACCATACGTTTCAAGAGCCGACCTCGGAACAAATGCCATAAGCCCTAGCTCGCTTAACTTTGTACTTAACAGAACATTATTGGCCGTTTTTAAACGTAACCTTGTACAAACTTTTCCCTATTGCGCAAATAAGTTCTATGTCTTTGAAACGTAGGTGTTTAATTTAATTAAATAGTTAGTCCATTGCAAGGTATCTACCATTGCGAGGTATCTCCAAAACCAAGTATACGCCCGAGAAATTTGCGGGTACACTGTCATAGTTGTAAGGGGTCGTTACGATTACTTTTTGCAGTCACTGTACGCTGAAATCACCACTATTCATGGTTAGCGGTTGTTGTTGTAGTTGTTGTAGCGGCTACAACAACCCCGCTCAGGTCGGTTGGTATCTCAGTCGTTGTCGTCAAGTTCCACTAACGGCAGCCCTAGGAAGCGTGCAGCTTCTGCGGGGTTGGTCCACAGGGACAAGGCCGTTAGGGTTGTCGGGTTTTCCGGGCATGCGAAGAGATGTTTCGAGTCATGTGGCGTCTCTCCGCATGCCGTACACTCATTTGGCACATCCTCATTCAATCTACTCAGGTAGGAGTTTAACCTGCTGCAGTAGCCGGAGCGAAGTTGTGCTAGTGTAGTTCGCGTCTCCCGAGGCAGATGAAGCTCCGTCTCGTCTGTGTCCGGGGGCGGTATGCCTAGACGGCATTCCCAGGTCTAGAGTCTACATAACTCGAGACTGACTCCCTGTGAATGCCGTTCAGGGCCAGTCGGTAAGCTGTCGGGTCCAGAGGTTGCTTGATGAACCTCTGGACTTCGTCCGTCAGTTCATATAGATGCCTCCTGACGTGCCTAGGCGAGGGCTCCTCTGCAAGCAGCTGTCTGTTTGGGTAGCCACTTCTGTGGCTCCCGACCAGGAACTGCTTGCAGAGCATGATGTTGTGCTCCTTTACGGGGAGCATTTGCGCCTCGCCGTGAAGATGGTGTTCGGGCGACATCAGGAGGCATCCTGTCGCTGTCCTGAGTGCAGTGTTCTGTGCAGTCTGTAGCTTCGTCCACTGCGGTTCTTGAGTGCCCGTTGCACTCCCGTTAGCTGCGTCGACGTTGACTTCAACCGCCATGTCACTACCACACATGTCCACATTTATAACCTCACAATTTTTGCCGTTAGTTATTTCTTTATTTTCTTCACCGCCCAACCCAAAATCTCTTAATTTTTTCAATATCATTATTCTTTAATAGTTTAACAATTTTTTCAAGACTGTCTCTCTTGAGCCTCTTGCCTCTGGCAACATTGGCATTAGAGAGGGCATCAAAATCTTCGGCCAATGACGCCCTCGACAGTGATGTCGACGACGCCATAACGGCTTTTACTTTTTTTGCTGCCGTCCAAAGCAGTCTTTCGGATTAGGGGACCACTATCCAAAAACAAAAAATTTTCACAGCCTCAGGGAAAGCAAAATCACTTACCCAAAAATGTATCTCCAATTTGATTTGTGGTGCTTAGTTGACCAGAACGTAATTAAACTTCCTCTAATCGCCAAAAGCGGAGCACAAAATGGCATTGAGTAGTCAAGCTAGCTACACTTGGTAGCACACAAGAATTAAAAAAACTGAATTATATTAATACTGCACACACAATTGCAAAAGCGCCAAGCCAAAGTCACAAATTATAATATTGCGCAGAACACGTCCAAACACACCCGAGGTTCAATCGCGAATGAGCCGCTTTCTTACAGTAACAATTTGAATTGCACTTTTGAAATTCTCAGTTTTGAAAAAAAAACCAAAACAAGATAGGTTTGATGCCTCTCGACCAGTTGAGAAAAAGTAGCACGGGCCCAAAGATTTCTATATTTGTAATTCATATTTATATTTTTTTATAAATCTCTCCAGGAACTAAACAAAAAATTCCCTGAACTCTTTACCATGCTGTTAACATCTTTGGCCACCTACACGAACTTAGCGCCACCTGTGCACGCAGGCAGTCAGCGCAGCAACTCGCCAACTCAACAGGGAGTCGCCGCCTCGAGCAGCTCACTATCCACGGTCGCCTCAACGACCAAATCGAAGTTTGGCTTTGTCCCGAACAAGGATCTAGTTAAGTTGAATCCCTGTCAAATTGTATTGGAAACTTTTCAAGCATTCCTCGGCAATCTAGAAATGGAACAAATCGCTACCGTGCTAACAGTGCACACCCAATTGGCCAGCAGTACCGATCTGAAAAACTACATTGAATTGCTAACACCAATTGCTATTGGGCTAGTGAATCAATTGCAAATCTCATCGAGCACTATGAAACAGGTCGTCACTGCGCTTAGCAAATATGTTGCATCACCATATGATGGTCAACGGATTGCAGCAGTGGGTTTGTTCTCACGTCTTGTGCCGCTGAAACCATGCGGAGAAATTTCTTCAGTGATTATGCTACACTTAAGCTCGGCGCTGAGTGATCCTAATGCCATTGTGCGTGGAATAAGCATACAAGGTTTAGGATACGTGGGAAGTCTGACTGAACACGATATCGAAAAGTATACGGAAACCGCAGTGACCGCACTGTTGAAAGGCATTGATGACACTGCTAGGTGAGTACCATTTTAATCAGTTGGGAATTTTAAAAACTTGTGCATTTTCATTGCAGTGACTGCCTTATAAATATTCCACTCGAAAGCATGCGCGGGCTAGCACGCATTTTACAGACATTGCCCAGTGATCGTCTAGAATCATTTCATGTCTCGTTGGCGATACGTATTCGGCCATTTTTCGGCAGCTATTCAATCGAGATACGCGAAGCGTCCATTATTCTCTTTGGCGATCTATGTGAGTCGAAAAAGGCACACGATGCCAATGGCAGCATTTCGCCGAATGCTTCCTCTACAGAGGCGCTGCGGGAGCAATTAATTGCAAACCTATTTCCAATTTTGCTGCATTTGAGTGAGGGAGATGCCACAATAATTAGAGTGAGATGGATTTTGTTAGACCTACTATGTTCGATGTCAACTTAAACATTTTCAGGCATGCAAAGGTACTTTACGAAAGGTTTGTGGCTTGTTGAATGCACCAAAAGTGAATGAAATGGCACAACGGCATCTAATCGACCATGGACAGTTGAACTATGGCGTTTTTATAGTCGACTTTGTTAAATTAATTGTAAGCAAGTTGATATTGTACTGGAGTTTTTTCTTAAGATACGGTTTTGTTTTCAGGCTATGGATTTGCCAGATTTTATACAGGACTTCATTGACTCGGCAATACCGAAATTGCGTAGCCAATGGGCAGAGGTGCGGGGCAGCGCTGCGATTGTAATAGGTGAATCGCTAATTGGTATTTGAATCAAATATGATATAATTACCTCAACTCTTGACAGGTATACTCCACAACTTCCTGCCGGAACGGAATACGCAAACCGAGTCCGTGGGAAATAAACTGGCCGCTCTACTAAAAGACGAAAATCATTTTGTTCGTGTTAAGGCAGCCACGGCATTGGGCTATTTCTTTGGAGACATTTGAAAGGAAAAAACCGTTGGCACTTCAGCTAGAAATCGGTAGTGATTTTTTTTAAAGCGAATAAGAGCATATGGCCTTATTCACAAAAAAATAAAGTAGGTATAAAAAGCTTTATAAAATGACGTTTTCATACATTTTTCAATTTATAAAGCTACTTTATTTTTTATGAATAAGGCTAGTAGAATTTTGAAAATGCAGTGTACCTTAAAGTATATTATATTAAATAGCACTGTGAATGCGTGTCAATGTGATTATAGAAAACTAGAATAATCTTTACTATATGGGACTTTTTCGTATACTGGTATATACATACGTACTTTGAACAAATGATTGTCGTATGTTACATTTGACGACTTTTGGGAAATCGCGATTGAAGTTTAAAGTCTGTTTTCTCGAAAACGTGATGGTAGATTCCTTTGAAAATTGTATATGCTGTTTCTAGCTTAAGGAAATATTGGAATTTATTATTAAAAAAATTACACAAAATCTGCAACATTTATTGCTAATTTTATTTACTCACACTTTGTCGTATGTTACAGTTGACAACTTGGTTGTGCTCAATTCACAAATCATATGGAGGATAACTTTAATTTCAGCTTTATTTGAACATCAAAATATATTTAAGGAAGCATAAGACAAGTCAGTTTTAAGCAAAAAACAAAACCGACTTCGATTCTCATATAAAAATTTAAGAGTACCGTTAATTTCTTCATGATCCA
>NW_023458556.1:70099008-70112949 GCF_013731165.1 Rhagoletis pomonella
TTTTTTTAAATCGGCTAAAAATAGTTCTTACAAATCTAGTAAATATGTATAAGAATTCAATTCAGCTTCACAAAAAAACTTAGTATGTATTATAAAAACAATAGTACCTTAATATAGAAAGGCCCTATCTAAAATTTTTGTTTATTTGCAAAATGATTGAAAACTTAACACAACTATCAATTCTTTAATTAGAAATTTATTTAAAATGCTGTTTTCAATTGAGGACTATAATTAATTAAATGCTGTAGTAGTTGTTTTTGAATTGCATTAAGTTTTCAGTGAGTAATCTACCGGCATTTGTACCAAGCAGGATTTTCAAAAAAAATGAGATAGGTCCTATCTCTATTAAGGTAACGATATGTATATAAGTATGTACATATGTATGTGAGACATTTTAATTAGAAGCATTTGTCTTTTTCTTTCTCCACCAAGTAATATTTAAGCAAAAAACATAACACACTTCAATTCTCATATAAAAGTTTAGGACTACCGTTAATTTCTTCATGATCCCATGATCAAATCTAAACCAGTATAGGACAACCCTTGAGGTACCACCTTTCCGATAAAAAAAAATTATCGAAATCGGTTGACGAGATTCAAAGTTATGCGGTAACATACACAAAAAATAAGATAAAATAAAATATTCCGACGAATTAATAACCTATTCATTTTTTTGAAGTCGGTTAAAAATATAATATAACTTTGCTTATTTGGAGTAAGTCGAAGCAAGTCCGCGCGCTTTAAAATCGCGAATGACACTGAAATTTTTACGCTCAATGCTTGTTCAGTAGTAATTCAGAACAAGATTCGAATTTTGTTGTTGTTGTTGTTGTAGCGGCTACAACAACCCCGCCCAGATCGGTTAATATCTCAGTCGTTGTCGTCAAGTTCCACTAACGGCAGCCCTAAGAAGCGTGCAGCTCCAATAGGGTCGGTCCACAGGGACAAAGGCGTTAAGGTTGTCGGGTTCGAGATGTTTCGAGTCATGGGGTGTCTCTCCGCATGCCGGACACTCATTTGGTACATCTGCGTTTAGTCTGCTCAGGTATGAGTTTAACCTGCTGCAGTAGCCAGAGCGAAGTTGGGCTATTGTGGTTCTTGTCTCCCGAGGCAGATGAAGCTCCGTCTCGTCAATGTCCGGTGGTTGTGCGCCTAGAACGGCATTCACACGTCTGGAATCTACATAACTCGAGACTGACTCGCTGTGAATGCTGTTCAGGGTCTGTCAAATTTTGTAGTATGTGATCTCTCACATACAATTTTTTGTTGAGACCATGATACAAAAAAGAAGGTAGTTTCAATAAACAACTTTTTGATTAAAAAGGAGATTTGTGACAATTGCTCAATTGTAAAAAATTCGAAACGGCGTTACCCAATTTAAGTTTTTTGGTAGAGGGGATTTTATATCCTAAATTTGGGAGTATAAATAAAATAGTTGTATTAACATTTATCTTTTAAAAATAATTAATATCTTTTCTCAAAAACGTTTTAATTTTACACTAAGTTCGATAACTACTTGCCAGCATCTTTATTTTTACAGGAATAAAATTTTAGTGAACATATTTTAAAATTTTTTAGTGTCATTATGTCATCTGATTATTTCACAATGTAGCTAGCCAGGACTATTAGTTTTCTATATCGGATACGTTTATTTGTGATATATTTCAGACACTGAAATTACAATTTCGATATTTTCTTTGTCAATGTCTTTCAAGTAACTTGAAAACGGAATTTTCTTTGGGGCCTATGGACCTCATGGCTTTCAGAGAAGTAAGTATTATCTAATTCTAGTATATTTCGACAATATCGTTGTCTCTGTGGTTTAAAAACAAATATATTTTACTGTTCAATATTGGAGGGGGTGTGAAACAAAATTGATGACTTATAGGGTGTGTTCAGAAATGCATCAAGCCAAAGCATCAAATGCATTTATTTCTAAACTATAATTGATGGAAATGTCCAATATGCGCAACCACAGTTAAATGCCTAATTGGACCCTAGTTGCGTAAATAACACATTTCCATAAATAATAGTTTAGAAATAAATGCGTTTGATGCTTTGGCTTAATGCATTTCTGAACACACCCATTGTTAGTATGAAAACTAGAAACACCGTTATCAACTTATTGAGCATTAAACCTCTTCTCGTCCAAAAACAAAAGGAGAAATGTTCGGTTATTTGTTCAATGGTTTTGGGGTGGCAAGCGGAGACGGAAGCATTAAAAAATTTGGTAAAATTAGAATTTTGACAGAGAAAATGTAAGTCCAACTCCGGCTACGCTGCCACGCTACCACAGTATTTTTTAATAATTTGTATCTGAAATTTAGAAATCTTTATTTTAAACTAACGTGTAATTGTTTGACCACACATGTGGCAAAATTTTTTGCTTTGGGTTAACCATTTGGACACATTAACCCAAAATTATTGTACAAGTAACCGAGTCGTACCCAACAATATACCTTTTGCATGTTCAAATTTTCGATTCTAAGAACAAAATGTTTGTAAATAACCGAAAAATTAATAACAAAATTTGGAGGTTTTTAGATTTTGGATATGGTAGCACGAAATGTCACAATCTACTTAATTGTCAGGTTGTTAATATGGCGACGAAAAAGTGACAATGAAACTACCTTCTTTCTTGTATCATGGTTGAGACTCATGGTGAAATAATAATAAGGTGTTGTCACTTAGGGGGTGGTTGTTGTAATTTTGGCAATTTCGGCATACCAGCGTTACAGTAATGCCTACTCTATTTATTCCAATTTCATTTCTGGGCAAAATGGAACAAAAAATGGAGCATACAATTTTGTGAAAAAAGTATGCGCAGGTATCACTGTTTCTTTGTTTCGCTTTTCCTTTGACCTCGTTTCAAATTCATTGGAAAATTTGAGCGATAATTTCCAATATTTGTGATTTTGTAAGTAATTTTTTGGTAAAATATATACTATATATATCCAACATATTATTGGAGCAGTGCCTCGGATTGCTACGATAATGCATTTTGGTCTAACAATTTAAACGCATAATTATTTTATAATATAACTGATAGAATTCAGAAATGTTATTTTAAAATGGTAACGAAAATAAAGGTCGTAATAAAATTCCCTTTAAAGTTTAGATATTTAAAAACTATGTACGCATATACATGTACTTCAGAACTTCCATACGGGCTAATATGTCATTTTTATTAGAATTTAAGAATAATTAAATAAAGGGAACGGTATAATTTAATTTGTTTTAATATGAATAAATGAAAGACGGAAAATAGTCCTTATTTTTTAAGTTTTAACCATTGTCATATGTGTGTGGTACGACCGAGTGGCCTTTTAAATTTTACAAATAATAATTTTTAGGCAGAAAAATTGAACTGAATAATAATTATTAAAATCAATATATTTGATCGAAAAAATAAAAATTAAGTAATAATAATTTATTTTGAGCGAAAAAATGAAACTGTAATTACACTGGTTTGCAAAAATATTATTTTATTGATGCAAACTTCATTTAACTGGTGTGGGGTCCATGATATATGTATGAATTGGAAATAGTACCCAAAAAGTAGTAAAAATAATCATAATCTTTTCTCCCTTTTTCTACTACCCCGAAATGCATGGCCGCAATTGGCATGCAGAAAAAGTGAGGTTATGTAAGTGACATCACCTTATATTTATTTCACCATGGTTGAGACTTATAAACACTCAATTTGTATGAAAAATGTTGTATGTGCCAAACTTACTTATTATACGACTAAAACGCTTGTGACCTTGCACATACGATAAAAATATACCACATATCTCGAAATCTAAAGGAGATATCAAAAGTCTGATAAAGCCATTTGAGAGATCTTGATGAGTTTAGTATAACTGCATTATTAACTCAATTTGGCCCAGTTTCACATACGACAATCATTTGTTCAGGCGACGGATTTATACTCTTGAATCATTGTATTTTCTTTTTTATATCGTATGTTTGTGAAGAACGCGTGTAATTCTTTCTTCTTTCTTGGTAATCTTAACTTGCAATTTGTTGTTTTAAAATCTGCATTATCCGTTGACAAAGGCCTTATTTGTTGTATATATTTGTTTATTGAATATTAAATGGAAATTATGTAGTGATTTACCTCATATAATAAATACAAAGACCATTTTAATATTTATGTACCTAAACGTTGTATTACTTTTATTTCACATATTACCAAATGGAAAATATTCTATACGACCACTGGACCAACCAATAGTTAAAACGGTGTCCGTATTACGCCGATTTATGCTTTGAAAGCAGATGTATGAGGGAAACTCTGTGCCAATGCCGGTGAGAAAACAGAGTGGCGAAATTGTCATATCGAATTTTTTCAAACAAGTGTTAAAGAGCGCAATACAAGGTGTGTCTTTGAATATAACAGCCAAATATCTGCCATCTGCATCCCAGGCTAAAGATTGTGGCTTGCCGCCGACCTCACGACGACCAGCATTGAACTTGGTTAAGTCAGCAATTTTTAACGCATCCTTGGTGGAGGTACCAGCTATGATAAAAAAGTAAAAATTAGTTTTTCTACTGAATAAAAAAATAAATTAACAACGCGTATATTGCATAGTTGGGCTGTGGGCAGCATTATACAAGCCACGACTGCGCTGGTGTCGCGGCTCACCTGTAGCTTGCCTTATCAGGAAATTTTACTATCAGCAACTGCCAGCAGATGGCTTCAGCAACACTCTATACATTTTTATAAATTTAACAAATGCTCGGAGGTGCACGTTGCCTTGAATTTTGTTGTTGCAGCGGCACTACTAAGCCCCGGCTATTTCGGGTCAACCTTCAATCTTTGTCGTCAGCCTCAACTAACGGTAGGCCCCGGACCAGAGGGAGAGGGGTGTCAGTTGAGTAGGATTGAGGATTGTGGCATGTGAAGAGGTGGTTGGTGTCGTGCGTGGAGTCTCCTGAGGTCAAGTCTGGACAGGTAGCTGTTGAGGCGTCTACAATATCAAGACCGTAACTGAGCCAGGGTAACGCGGGTCTCTCTTGGCAGTTGTAGCTCAGTTTCTTCGGCAGGGGGCGATTGGGCTCCGATCACGGCATTCATAAACGGGAGTCGAGGTAGGTGGTGACCACCAGAAACTGCTTACAAAGCATTTTGTTCTGCTCTCTTACGGGGAGCACTTGGGCCTCGCTGTGTAGATGGTACTCAGGCGCCATCAGAAGGCACCCAGTCTCGCTGTCCGGAGTGCGGCTTTCTGACAAGTCTGTAGCTTCGTCCACTACGTCCAACTAGTCCCCGGCGTCCAAACTCGTGCTGCGTAATCTAGAATCGGCCGGCCAATTGCCTTGTATGTTGCCAGCAACGTTTCTTTGTCTTTGCCCCAAGTGCTGCCGGCGAGCGGATTTATGACCTTGTTGTCGTTCCCACCACAGTCGGGTCTACGTAACCGGAACGACCCAGATTTATATTTGGCCAAGGACTGTCACTCCAGCAACACTACCCAAAAACTCTTTGGGGAACTTGTATGCTGCTACAACAACAAAGGACCTTGTTGCGGCTCTGTACTTTGTTGACAACTGCGGTTGTGAGCGTGGAGAAGGAGAGCAGGGTATCAAAGGTGACCCCTAAAATTTTCGGGTTGTTTACTGTCGGTATTGGTCTGCCATTGACGTGAATGCCCAATTCTAGCTTGGCATCCTTCGTCCAGGTGGTGAAGAGGGTCGCCGTTGATTTCGTTGAGAAGAGAGTGTTAGGATCCTTGCAGTGAAGAAGCGAGAAAGGCTGGAGAGGTAGCCATTTACTTTTGAGCAGAGGTCATCAATTCCATTCCCAGACGCCAATATCGAGCAGTCGCCAGCTTACGAGATCAGGGAAACTCCGTCAGGTGGCTGGGGGAGCTTCGATATGTAGAAGCTGAACAGTAAGGGGGAGAAAACACCACCTTGTGGAACCCCTTGTTTTATTCTTCTTGGTTTCGAGGTTTAATCTCCGAAGATTACTGACGACCGTCGACCACTCATATGATTCGCCGACCATCGCTTCAGTCCCTGTGGGAGTGAAGAGGCCTCAATGTTTTCTAGCAACGTGGAATGCAGACGGTGTCAAACGCCTTTGACAAGTCCAACGCTACTAGGACCGTTCTCTCACAGGGGCGGTTGCGATTTAGACCAAGAGTTATTTGGGTGTTTATGGGGTTAAGTGCTGTTGTTGGGCTGTGCACTTTACGGAACCCATGCTGATGCTTCGCTGGGGTCAGGGGGGGCAGGTGAAGTACTATGGGAGTAACAGTTCCTCTAGTGTCCTCGCGACCGGGGAAAGGAGCGTTTTCGGGCGATAAGTCTCCTTTATTGGCGGGCTTCCCCGGTTTCAGCAGTGGGACCACTCTCCCTGATTTCCACACATCCGGAATGATGAGAGTGGTCATTGATAGGTTGAGGACCTCCGTTAGGTATGCTACTCCCACGGGCCCCTAATGTTTCAGCATCAGCATACAGATTTCGTCGGGTCCAATGGCTTTGGAGGCTTTCGCCTTCCCGATGACCCCTTTAAATTCACCGCTTGTGAAAACAAGTGCTGCACTGTTTTTAGACAATTTGTGTAGCCTCCTGGTCACTCAACGTTTGGCCTTGTCTACCGAAGGACAAATTGCCGACCAAAGTAGTTTACGCATTTCTTCGGGTCCGACGAAGCACGACTTCGAATGAGATTTCCACTCTGTCATCACGGTTCGACGGGTTGGCCAAGGACCTCACGGTTGACCAGAGCTTACTCACACCAGAGGTGAAATTACCGTCCTTCAAGTGCTCTTGCCACTTTCCCGCATGTGCCGATTTACCAGTTGCCGAATCTCCAAATTAAGGGCCTTCAAGCGAGGATCCCCGGGATCGACCTGGCGTAGGTGGTTGTTGTTGTTGTTGTTGTAGCAGCATACAAGTTCCCCAAAGAGTTTTTGGGGAGTGTTGCTGGAGTGACTGTCCTTGGCCAAATATAAATCTGGGTCGTTACGGTAACGTAGACCCGATTGTCGTGGGAACGGCCGTAGGTGATCACGCTCATTGGCTACTACAGCTGCTTCCGCGATGCGTCCGGACGGTACAAAGCGAGCCACTAGGGCAATGACTACCCTGCGGAACTGGCGTTCGCCAGCATGTACGTCTGTGGGTGTGGGAAGGGCGGCGAAGCTGGGCTCGAATCGTAACATCTGTTCACGGATCGAAAACGATACGAAAGAAAATTACGTGATACGTCAGGCAGTATAAACTAAATGGGACAAAGAGTACGTTCACGTATGTCATTATCCGAAAAATGTGTTTTTACGTGACGAGTAGTACGATAACGTATGTGACGATTCGAGCCCTGCTTTCGGCAACTTCCGCGAATCAGCTTTGTTGAAGGTGGTCCGCGGGTGCAAAGTCGGTGGGCTTATTGATCGAGATGATTATGAGCAGATGGTCTGATGCTAGGGTTAGCATAGGTCGCCATGATATGCTATTTACCAGACCAGCGCTAGCAATTGTTAGGTCTGGCGAGCTGCTGCAGCTACCCACATTCCTGGTAGGCGCGTCGTCGTTCATGGTGCAGAATGTCGAATCGCCAAAAGGTTTCCCTACGATCATTAGCCGGGCTTGAGTGCCAAAGATCGTGATGCGCATGAAGTCACCTAATACCATTCGGTTTTCACCTCTCGAGTAGGGCAGCTATGTCAGGGTGATATCCTGCCGGGCAGCAGGTGACAGGATATCGCCTGACCAGACAGCTATGCCCCAACATTCTAGGGTGGTGTCCCTTGGGTCGATGTCTTCTTCGATAAGCCGATACTACAATGTGTGGTGTAGGATGAACGCTAATCCACCACCATTATCTCGCTCGTGATCTTTACGGAGCTCATTGTAGGCTGCGCAACCCAAAAAAGTTGAGTGGCTGTGCAACTTCGTTTCTTGTTCCGCAGCTATCAATATGCCAAGCCGACCCATAAAGACTGCTATCTCTTCAATCTTGCTCTGGAGTCCGTTGCAGTTAAGTTGCAAGAGTTTCGTATGCCTTGGGAGACTGGTCGCGGTAAGGTGGGTGAGGGACGTGTGGGGTCTATCTTAGGTCTGTTGCGCCTGACGCAGGTGCTGTTGATGCCTGGTGGTAGGTGGCTGCAGTGGGTACGATGTGGTTTGCGTCGGCAGTGCTCTACAGCAGGGGCGCTGTAGGTTGTTGTACACTCGCGTGTGGTGCGTAGGCCAGAGCACAGACGGAAATGGCACCAGCCAAGGCATGTGTGGCATTTGACTGATGTCACGTTCCGGTATACTCTGTTCTAGCACACAGAGCAAATGGTGTCGGCTACCAGTAGCTGCTGGTTGGCTCGCACGCGCGAGTTGGAGCGGCCGGTAGATTGGTGTGAGGGTTGAGGGGGTGAGCAGGTTTGCTGTTGCTCAGGGGAGCTTCTAGGAGCCGTGCAGGCTCTTCGGGTGCTGGTTTGCACCCGCGCGTTGCGCGAGCAGGTAGCCGTGGAGACTGATGGTCCCATTTTGCTTGAGCAAGAGGGAGCCACAAAGCTTGTAGTCCACTCCCAGTGGAGTTCGGATGGAGTCGATTCTGGCAGACACAGCAGAAGTATGTTTCTTGTCCGGACTTGGGCTCAACACCCGCCCGGAGAAGAAGGATGCGAAGCAATACGGCTGCAAGGAAATGCCCCGTGGACGTAAAATGATTGGAAGGGTATCGCCGATCTATACGGGGTTAGCGCCGAAACAGCCCTTGGTCGGGTAAAGCCCCGAGTCATTCCGGTACGTAGAACCTGCTGTCGTGGGAATGCGTTGAATCTTCGATAGTGGTGTTCTCTTTCAACTTACATGCAAAAACCTGCTCGTCCTGGAAGTGCAAGCGATACAGAATACTATCGCCTGTTGTGACAAAAAGCAAAAAGTTGCCGCATGGTGACCAGCATGCCGACTGTACTACACCAGAATTGATGGTCCAACGTTCCGGCGTCCACTTTTTATGGGCTGGCCACACTCGAAAAACATTTCCAACAGTGGCAGAAAATAGACTAGCGCCATCAGGCGACCATTTTAACAGCGAGCATGGGGGCCCAACTCTTCTTAATGACATATTCTGCAACTTATCTACATCCCACAATAAAACATCCGCATCGCTTATAGAAGCGGTGGCAAGAAGCGTACCATCGGCATTCCACTGCACGGAATTAATGGGACAATGGCCTGGACTACGTATGAATGCAGTGTTAAGTGGTCAATGTTGCTGAATTAACAAAACGTCATTATACTCACTGCTTTAGAAATACTGCTTGTGTAGCACTACGGGTATAATGCATATTTGTGTCCATTGTCCATAGACAAACACCCTTTTGACATCCCACTGCGAGCTCGGCGGCAGCAAATGGTCTCCACGCCATTGAGGTAATCCATTTTTGTGAACCACTCTATCATAAACAGACACTTAGTGAAGTAATTAGCTGTGTTTCGAAAATGCCTTACTTTAAGAACTGGCACCATTGCCGGTTCATCCGTATAAACCCTTACAATATCATCTGACCCCGCAACAGCGATTTTGAAACAATTCGGATGCCAAACAATACAACGTATATAGGATCGCAGCCAGTCCCGAGTTTCGGAAAACTCAGCTACATTGTTGACGCTAACTTCACGCATGTGTGGGAAAATTTTCGTCTTCAGTCTTTTAAAATATTCCAACATTTCAAATGCATATTTTGCAGTGGTGCACATCAGCGGACTTACAGTAGCAGTTTGTTGGTCTCGGGCTTCATTCAGTGCTTCTATAAAGCCACTTTCGAAAAATGTCCGTATTATGCGCTTCATTACACCTTCATTCACCGGTATCATTACATTGCGATAAGTGTCGGCTGAGTGCCCACTGACTGATGTGCTGAACATTTCGCAGTTTAAATTAATTTCAGGGTAATATTCCGACTGAAAATAGATATGTATATATGTATAATTCAAAAGGAATGTGTGAAAAAACGTAAAACTTATACTTACCACTGAGCAGCTCTCCATTTCATTCTGTGGCAGGGCGCAGAGTTGGCCTGGAACAATGAATGTGGAGACGTCCTGAAGCGACACCATATCAGTCGTTACATATGTTGCCTTTGGGAGTATTAAGAATTTGACTATTCTGCACGGATAATTGATAAGGCACCGCTTTATATATCACTGCTTAAATTGTTCAGAAATATGTGCACCCCATACGCTTCCAAAATTGCTTTTGCCGGTCATTTTTGCGCGAAATACCTCCGACAGTTATGAAGATGCCACCATTTGAGTTTGGAATAAAAATTTGGAGACTTTTTCGAGGAGTATAAAAATATTAAGGGGGCTCAAAACTCTATCGTTCTAATTAAAAAAAAATATAACCACTTGAGCTGGTATTCAGTAAGTATATCTCAAAAATTTTTACGGATAAAGCTTAGTATCCAGCTCTTAAGAAAAGCAAAAACTCCATATAAAATGACGTACAAGAAATGGCTAAGAAATTTTCTTGAGTCAAATTTCCTTAAGGCAGTACGCAGTTCTTCAGAAATTTAGTACGCTTTCTACTACGGTTTTCTAAAGTTTTTTGTGAAAAAAGAGCACAAGGCAACCCAGGTTTGCAACAGAAATATATGCCCGTTCCATTATTTCTTGAGGAAAGAGTGAGGCAACAGGCTGTGCGTTATCAAAAATGTCAAAATTCCTTGGACACACACGCGAAATAATGGCAATTTTTTCTTGACCGTTTTCTTAAGAGCTGGATACTAAGCTTCAAACTAAAAATTTGACATTTCTCGTGGTGAATACGAATGCCAGAATTTTACCTAGCTCATGGGCTTTCATCAAAAGTGATAAAAAGATAAATCTATCATTTTGATAAATGAACTGTCAAACTTTGTATGGAAATCTATTTAACCAAAGTTTATCACTTTATCAAACGATTTGGTGTATAGATGCATCAACTTCGTGAAAAATTCCACCCTGACAAGTTGCCAGGTGGTCGCTTTTGCTACGACGATAATAATGAAATACGTACAAAAATAATAAATTGGTTAGCACAAACATGTGCTACAAAATTGCTTGAATTTTTTCCTTTATGCTTCGTGTTCATATTCTTTGTTTACTTTTCAAAGAAAATAATGGGCTGTTTTTGTTTACACGTAAAAGCACATTTAGCGCATTTAGCTCTAAATGCTACTCTAAATGTACTTTTATCCATACAAAATTCGTCACCTAAATGCAACTCCATTTTGCATTAAGAATCTAAATTCTAATAGCAACCCTGTGATCTTCCAAAATTTCCACGATTCGAACATGGTTTAATGGGAAAAACTGGCAACATTGCTTTTTCGCGTATACAGTAGCTGGCTGCGTTTCAGTGATCGCCGATCGAGATTTCATTTAATATTTTACATTATTTGGATAAAGAAAAGCTACGCAAATTCAACATCGATGTGATGCTGATTGAAATCTGGATCAATTTGTGATCAACTCTGTTTGTTTTGTTTCCTAATTAAGTGAGGTAATTTTAATTGACAGCACCGACAAATGAATATATACACAAACAAATGTTCGTTTATTGTTAAAACAATTCCAGTTTTTGTATTGAATTTTTGGTTTAAAATTTGTTTTTTCCTTTTCAGTAGGGTTTTTTTGCACATTACCCTCTGCGTGAGAATTGATCCGTAATAGATACGGATCTAAATAAGCGACTGGAACACGGCTGTTTGTCAAAAGCATACGATTTCGAACTCGCGTAAATGTACATTTGCTAAATGCGATAGCATGAACGCTCTTCGAAAAAATATGTTCGAAAGTGCTAAATGTTGCATTTTAAATGCAGCAAAAACGCCGCATAACATGGCGCCGAAATTACAAACGTCAGCCAGAAAATTACTTTTTTCTTTTGCTTCATCTTATCAGATCTTGTGTAGTTGGATCATGTGTTCCAGTCGCTTATTCAGATCTGTATCTATTACGATCAATTCTCACGCAGAAGATAATGAGCAAAAAACCCCACTGAAAAGGAAAAAATAAATTTTAAACCAAAAATTCAATACAAAAACTTGAATTGTTTTAACCATAACCGAACATTTGTTTGTGTATATATTGATTTGTCCATGCTGTCGATAAAAATTTCCTCACTTACTTAGGAAACAAAACAAACAGAGTTGATCACAAATTGATCCAGATTTCTATCAGCATCAAATCGATGTTGAATTTGCGTAACTTTTCTTTATCCAAATAGTGTAAAATAAAATGAAATCTCGATCGGCGATTACTGGAACGCAGCCAGCTACTGTATACGCGAAAGAGCAATGTTGCCACTTTTTCTCATTAAACAATGCTCGAATCGTGGAAATTTTGGAGATCAGAGGTTTGCTTTTAGCATTTAGATTCTTAAGGCCAAAATACAATAGCGCAGTGGCAGTGACAGTTTTTAAATCAGCTGTTACTGCTAATATTGGCAGTCACTGCCGCAGCAAATACAATACGGCGTTGTCAGTGGCAGCTTTTTTTGACATTCCCTTTTGTTTGTTTACATTTTTGTTGTTGCCTTTTAGTGACATCAACAGATGTTGGCTGCGTTTCATTTATGTTAAATTCAGCATGCGGAGTTTGCTGCGATGAAGGCAGTGGCAGTGAATTTAGAATTTGGGCTAAACTGAGCAGTACTGCTAGCTGCCACTGCTGTATTGTGAGTCGCTTCATTGGACACCACATTTTCTAAAAAAACAGCTGATTTCGAAAAACTGCCGCTGCCACTGCCACTGCGTTATTGTATTTTGGGCTTTAATGCAAAAGTGGAATTGCATTTAAGCCTGATATACAGTTCAATGCGAGCGTCAGCGTGAACGTTCGCAAAGCCAAAGACAAGGCGAATTTATATAAGGTGGTGTTACTAGCTCAGCTGATTTTGTGTATGTGTTTCGCCGCACGGCTTCTGATATCAAATTGAAAAATTTTGTTTGAATTTCTACACACACTCTTACAGATTTTGACAGTTTATGCAGCCAAAGCAAAAACAAAATACATGTAAATTTTTGTTTTTGTACTCCTGCTATCACCTTATATTAATTCGCCTTGGCCAAAGAATTTCATTTGTGTTCTTATGGACGCTCATGATTCCATAATACAAGGTTAGATAATTATTGACAGCTGCGGTTTGACACTCCCTTACAAAAGGTTGCATTTACGGAGGACAGAGAAAGGGCAAGAATGCAATCCCTTGTTTCGAAAATGGTAGTAGAAAAGTACGGAAAGTAGGCAATTAGTAGTGAAATTCCTTTCGTAAATTCTAATGTGTTTGCAGGAAATCTGGCATTTTAAACGAAATGTTGAACGTATATTGATATATCTACGTGAATTACGTAATTTATATGCTATTTAGCCGTATAAAAACTGCAAAATGACTCAAAATTTAAAAAAGACTACTATGAGACTGATGTAAACATCCAGTGCATATGTTTTCATCAGTTAAATATGCTTCATATGCATATACAAATAAAGATATTGCACAAAAGCTTATACTTTTATTTCACACCAAAGCTACACTGTTTCCATGTAAAATTGCAAAGAAGCAACACAGTGCCACTGCTAAGGGAGCGGTGCGAGAGAGACAACTGTCAGTTTTTCGAACCTTGTATTATTGAATCATGATGGACGCTCACACACATCTGTCAAAACTTGTTCACATGCGAATGCTTTCCGTACGCACGCAGTTGAGTGTGAGCTTGAAAAAAGGCATATTATGCATTTTAAATTAGTTTTCCTGATTTTGAAAGATATTTTAATTCTCTATCTTTTGATGTATCAATTGTTGCAAAAAGTTAAGTAATAACGAAGATATTGGTCAAAATAAAAAGCTCACGCTCACATTGAACTGTATATCAGGCTTTATAGCCCGAACACAATAGGAGCGTTCCTTATCTCCCAGAAATAGTCAGAAAAAGTCCGAAGTAG
>NW_023458556.1:70112959-70133185 GCF_013731165.1 Rhagoletis pomonella
CCATTCTTTGGACTAAAAATTTGGTTTTTTGCGTTCCTTTACTTTTCATGTTATTCTCTTTAAGTGAGCGCATTTTGCTTACGCTCTGGCATTTTGACACTTTTCAGATTTTAGTCCAAAAAGATAAGGAATGAACCTAATGAAAACGACTAGCTACAAACAACAAATTATTTTAACACTTACTCTTATAGGGCATTCGCACGCGGCGATTTTACAGGCAACAAAAGTTGAATGCGAGGTTGAATGAGAAGTTGAAAGTGAAAAAGTTGCCATCCCTATTCAGACGAGGCGATTTTCGATTCAACACAAACCGTTATTTACATAATTGAAAATGAATTTAAATCGCAAAATTTTATCAATTGGCGTAAATTTGGTAAGCCAAGCGTTGGTAGAAGTGCTTTTAGCGAAGCTGAAAGATAAAATAAGAGTAAAAAAGTAAAAAAGAAAAAAAACTATGTATACAGAACAGTGTTGGCGTTTTTGGTACAATTGTACTTGTTTGATACAATTTCATTTACAATATACTTTCCTACTACGCAGTACTTTTTAGTAAAATTTTGTAATGAATACTAAAAATATATAGCTCTGAAAATTCACAGCAAGAAATTTTTTGTATTCTCTTTTGTTCGCCTGTTCGTATTCACCTTTGTAAGTTTTGAAAAATGGCTTGAACGAACCAGTATAATATAGCCTAGGCAAATTTTTAAAGAAACTTTTCGATACTAAGTTTTGTTAAAACAAAATGTCGAAGTCAGCTTCATATAGAAACAAAGTCTTCGTTAGTTATAAGAAGAGATTTTCTTAAATATAATACCTTTACGGCACTCTCATATTGACAAGGTTTTACTATATATTTTATCATTCCTTAATTTTAATTATCTGTTTATAAAATATAATGTATTCTTTAAGAAAAACTGTATAAACGCAAGATGAAATCTTTGCGAAACATCCAAAAACCAACATACTTTCGTAAAAATTTCGAGCTTTATTAATATTCTTTAGTTTTTAGCCCATTCAATTTTAGTATAATAAAGTGCAAGTTTAAAGTAGCTGGGACTTACCGTTGAACTTTGCCAATTTTTTTTGTCGACGATGTCAGCCATTTTCTTCCATACGAAGTGTGTTCGACGATATTTTTATATGGAGAAAACTAGCAACACCTTCATCAAGGAAATCTTAAAAAACTTAGTTATATTAAAATTTAATGGGCTAAAAAAACCGCACACTCAAAATAAATCTAGGAAATCGAATTAAAAAGCTCGAAATTTTTACGAAAGTGTACTGGTTTTTTTTTTAATGTTGCACAAAGTTTGAACCTTGGATTTGTACGGCTTTTCTTAAAATATAAACCGTATTTTTACAAAAAATAATTAAAATTGAATAATAAGATAAATGGTCAAATCTTCTCGTAAAGTTTTGATAAGCACTTGAAGTGCTATTAAAATTTCAAATTTTAGTACTGAATCCAAAGAAAATGTTTCTTTTATCCATTAATAATAACTTAAATATGCTTTTTGTTAAGATGTATACCTGAAAATGTGTGCATACATATTTGCGTTAAATGCAGTACATGTGCAGGTGGGATCAATTTGTAAAAGTGTAAAATACGTAAACGTATGTACATAAACAATAAAACTTTCTCATGAATACCATAAAATCATTGGTCTTGAAGGGAATGTACTAAGAAAATATATGAGCGAATTAAAAAGTGTATACAATTTATAGCCGAAAAGTGCATTTTTTGTATAGATTTCGTACTGAAGGAACAATTTCATTTCCCAACACTGATACAGAATGTAAACAAACACAGGGTTGCAAGGAAAAAAAGTTGAACGAGCTCAAAGTTGGCTGGCGACCCATGAACCAAAAATACAAGATCACGTAAGAACGCGACGTTGTATTTGTAACTGCTTTTGAGAAAAAAGTTTGGGAAAGCGGGTTCGTCAGCTGAGCGTTTGTTTACATCACAAGCACCACTATTTTACACTTTTATTCAAGTAAAGAAGAGTTAATTCAACATGACAACACATTTTAAAGCATTTTGTTGCATCATTTTACCTAAATTGTGCGTTTAAAGTGGCTGACAATAATTTTGGCTAATTTTGGTTTTCGTTGTTTTCTTTGCTTTGTTTACTTTTCGCTCGTTTTCCAGTGAAACAAGATGGCGTAGAACCCGCTAAAAAAATCGACTTTTTTCACTCTCTTGTTCTTACGCGATCTTGTGTCTTTCGTTCATGCTGGCGACCAACTTTGTTGAAAGCGATTAGTTGAAAGGCCGTTCGGACGAGGCGATTTTTGCTTTCAACTAAAAGTTGCCTGAAAAATCACGCGTGTGAAAGCCCTATTATTTAGATAATTATTGTTACGATTATCTTTGAAACCTTGAGGGATTTCCCAAATCTCTCGGCTCGTATCGCTGGATTGTTAAATAAATGCTAACGATGACCAAATTGTAGTACAATTAACTTTATTGTACAACAAACAATTTACAATACTTGCTAATACAGTAAAAACACTTTACAATACTTGTTAAAGCAATAACAACGCTTTACTACTTGTTAACACAATTAAACTTATAGCTTGCTTATTCGCAACTCAATTCTCCGCTGACTTTACTTGTAGCTTGCTGACTTGTAACTCGCAACTAACTCAACTCCGCTGTGGCGGCGCCCTTATATACCTGCGCTGGCACTTATGGCAACTCTAGAACATTCTGAAGTTTATCGCTCATTTTCTTTCTCTCGCTGTTCGCAGTGTTCATCCAACTTGACGTTTCTCTTTGTGGAACATTCTACGTCATTCCTCGAACATTCTGCCTATTTCTCGTTGTTCGCTTTGTGTTGCCGCAGTATTCGCCACACTGCCCTCCACCTAAGTCTGATCGTCCCGATCAGACACACTTGCGGTTCCAAACGCTGCAAGTCTTTCCAAGTGGACCACTTTCATCTTGGTCCTCGGTCTCCCCATTGTCTGGATTCGATGCACTACGTCCTTCAGCCGTTTGTCAATCCTATATGGACCTTTCCAGTTACGCTGTTGTTCGGAGGTGAAGCCTTTCTTCGGCTGCGGCATGTGCAACAACACCGAATCACCTTCCTGTAGCTCTTCTCGGCTCGATGCGTTACTGGACATCGCTTCCAGCTTATCTCCGGTGGTGCACCATCTCACATGGTCGTGCTTCTGCCGGCCACTGGTGGTGCCCAGACCATGTCTCTTCTCATGGGCACCCTTTTCGCCAGATCTATGCCGCATTATCTGTCCATGACACCCTGACTCCCGCCTTCGTGCTGCACTGCCGTTAGCACATCTTGCTACATCCGGATCCTTACGCTGAAACTTCCGCCGTCGTTTCGTATCTCGCTCTTCCGCCGATGCTAACTTCATTGACCGGACATGTATAATCTCAACCTTAGCTTCCGGCTTAAATGCTCGCCTTTGCCGGCCACCTTTTCCGGGACACTTCAAAGCGCGCCTACTGCTTTCACAGCCGCTTCCATTTTCGGCCACCGGCGTATCACCATTGCAACGTGGTTCAGTGGCTTTCCTCCTGCCGGAAACACTGCCTGGCTCACCATGACCACTACCTTGTTGCGACCTTTTCTTCACTGAGCTAGCGGAACCGTCACGCTTTTCCTGTATCGGTGAACCGCTTCCTTCTCCTGACAAAACCACTCCGTCTCCATCACTGCCAACCTCCGCCCAACTAACCGCTTCCGTTTCTGGTGGAATCTTCGACACTTCCTCTAAGACTAACCGTCTGCTGCAGCACTGGCTGTCGTAACCAACCCTAAGTGGCACTTTCCTGTGACGATCTGTCAGGATCATTCTCTGGAGGTCAATCTTCATGCCTTGGCCAAGCAAGAAATCCACGCCGATGATGACTTCATCCACAATGTCTGCCACTATAAACTTAGTGTACGAGGCCACATCGTCGATTATTACCTCGCATGGTACTTCTCCTAACACTTGGGTGCGTTCACCAGTTGCAGTCTGCAGCTTTGCTCCAGGTAGTGGCTTCACATAAAAAGTGGCCAAATCCGGTCGAATAATGGAATGTGTCGCTCCAGTACCCACCGTCAGTAGTCTCTCCTGCCCATTCACACATCCACCAATAGTGAGGTTGCTCGCATTCCGGCCAATTTGTGAGACGGAGATTATGGGCCCTTCAACTTCTGGAGCCAGCACGCGGCCCTTCGTGCTGGCTCGACTGATTGGAGTTGGCTTCGTCTCCTTCAGCACTGCACTGCGTCCTGCTGAATTGTTGTGCCCACTGGAACTTGCACTGCAATCGCGGGGGAAGTGGTCTGAGTTTCCACATTTAAAACATTTGCCAGAGCCATGTTTTTTCTCGCCCAGCAGTTGGATAATCTTCTTCAGCATTTCATTTGTCTCGTCCGGTGTTTCCACTTCCACGCGATGTGCTTTGTAGGCTGGTCTACTTAGGAGTGCTGCCGTTTCACGCGTCAGAGCATACGAGACCGTTTCAGCAAATGTTGGCTTTGGATTCGCGTACGTCTCTCGCTTGGTATACACGTCCCGCATTCCGTTGATGAACCTCTGGATCTTTACCCTTTCAAGGTGTTCACCAGATGCGTCTCCAATAGCCAAGTGAGCCAGCCTCTCGATCTCCGAAGCGAATTCTTGTAGAGTCTCGTTGGCTTTTTGGCAGCGATTCTCCAGCTCCATCTGGTAAATCTGTCTCCTGTGCTCGCTACCATAACGTCTTTCCACTGCATCCATTAACGCATCGTAACTGTTCCTTTCACAGTCGGGAATAGTCTGCAATATTTCTGCCGCAGGTCCTTTCAATGCAACGAATAGTGCAGCGGATTTATCCTCCATGCTCCAATGATTTGCTGCAGCCGTTTTTTCGAACTGGAGCTTAAAGACCTGGAAAGGAATCGTGCCGTCAAAGGATGGGGTTTTTACCTTGGGTGCGCTCGTCGAAGTAGCTGGACGATTCAACAGTAAATCACGAAGACGACCTTCCAACTCCTCTACCTTTGTCTCGACTTTCTCCTGTCTCTCTTCGATTTTGTCCTGTATTTGTGTAATTTTTGCATCCTGTGCTTCCAGCTGGGATGATATACGTGTCTCTTGTGCCAGTAGCTGAGCTTCTAGCTGGGATGACACCTGCGCTGATACCTCTGAAGATATACGTGTCTCCAGCGTTTGCATCTGGGATGACAGCTGTGATGACATCTCTGACATGCGTGTATCCTGTGCTTGCATCATCTGTGACATGGCAGCCAGTAACGTGTTCATGTCCATAACTGTTGATGACGAAGGAGCCTTTTGCTGTTCTTCAACCTTCCCGGATGTCTGTTGCACATCCTTCGACGAACATGCAGCCTCATCCGTCTGTTCGTCCTTTGCGGATGTATCGTCGGGTTTACCTTGGAAGTCGTATTTGTCCACGTCGATGCCTTCAGCTTCCATAGCCTCTCGCAACCGGGATAACAATTCCACTTTTCTTCCGGAGGTGGCCAAATTACGCTTTTCCAACTCCTGTTTCAGCTCCTCAATTTTTAAGTCCTGAATTTCGCCATTTTTAGTAGTTTCTCCTTCGGGATTTATTTAACAATCCCACTTCTGACACCAATTGTTACGATTATCTTTGAAACCTTGAGGGATTTCCCAAATCTCTCGGCTCGTATCGCTGGATTGTTAAATAAATGCTAACGATGACCAAATTGTAGTACAATTAACTTTATTGTACAACAAACAATTTACAATACTTGCTAATACAGTAAAAACACTTTACAATACTTGTTAAAGCAATAACAACGCTTTACTACTTGTTAACACAATTAAACTTATAGCTTGCTTATTCGCAACTCAATTCTCCGCTCACTTTACTTGTAGCTTGCTGACTTGTAACTCGTAACTAACTCAACTCCGCTGTGGCGGCGCCCTTATATACCTGCGCTGACACTTATGGTAACTCTAGAACATTCTGAAGTTTATCGCTCATTCTCTTTCTCTCGCTGTTCGCAGTGTTCATCCAACTTGACGTTTCTCTTTGTGGAACATTCTACGTCATTCCTCGAACATTCTGCCTTTTTCTGGTTGTTCGCTTTGTGTTGCCGCAGTATTCGCCACATTATTTTGGCGACGACCGGGCTACGCGACGGCTGTGGTTGTGGCCAGATTAGATCTATTTCTATTTTTCTGGCGACAGAAAGGTTCTTCCTCTTCTTTTATGTCAAACTCATACAAATTCATGATGTCGCTGCCGCGTTCAAAGAAATCATGTCGCTCATGTATGTATGTAGCTCGTCGTTTTCAATGTGTTCAGAACTTTAGTTGCAATTAGGTGACGAATTTTGTATGGATAAATTGTAACTTTGTTTCTTAACAGATAATTATCACTAATTTCTGCTAAAAGCGTTTCTTAACCCAAAAAACTAGCAGAAACTAGCAGCTCTCTCGTTCTTACGCTCTTCTGTTTTTGGCTCTCCTGCTAATTTCTGCTAGTAAAATTTTTACTAGCAGAAACTAGCAGCTGTCAAAATGGATAACCAAAAATTCGCGCCAAATATTTTCAATAGTCAAATACACCGATCAGCTGATTACTTGCTAGTTTCTGTTAGTTTTGCGTTTCTTTACTTTTTCGTTATTTCGCTTTCTGTGAGAAATAAATAAAAAATTTTCTCATTCTTCTTCTTCCTGATAACTATCTGCTAGAAAAGAAAAGAAACAAAGCCTGTACATTTAGAGTAGCATTAACTTGCCGTCTCCACAGGATAAAGTTTATTTCTGCCCAGCTGTAATTTTGGTCGCTAGATATACAGTATCGGTCATATCTATAGCACGCCATTTCAAAGTGATATTGTGTGCCACTTATGTTTATTTATTTATTTTTAAGAATTTTCAATTAAAATACAGTTCTTTCTCTAACAAACCCCATATAAACCCAAGTTTAACAATTGGTAGAAAACTTCAAAAAAGTGCAACAAATTTTCACCTAAGTTTCAAACTTTTTTCTCGGAAGTGTTAGAATTTTTTCGTGTACACAGTTTTTTAGCCACTGCAATTTTAGTCTGATAATGTGAAAATTTCAAGTGGCTACGAATTACCGTTAATTTTTTAGAATTTTGTTTGTCGCATTGGCTTCCATATAATGAATAAACTCAATTTATTTGTATATGGATTAAAACCGCAACACCTTTGGAGAAAAAAATTCTAAAAAATCAACGGTAACTTTCAGTCACTTGAAACTTGCACATTATCGGACTAAAATTGATTGGGCTATAAAACTGTGTATTCAGAAAAATTCAAACACTTCTGAGAAAAAAGTTTGAAATTTAGGTGAAAATTTGTTGCACTTTTTGGAAGTTTTGTACAAATTGTTAAACTTGGGTTTATATGGGGTTTGTTAGAAAAAGAACTGTATTTTAATTGAAAATTCTCAAAAATAAATAAATAAACATAATTTGCACACAATATCAGTTTGAAATGGCGTGCTATAGATATGACCGATAATGTAAGTTATATCAGTGGCAATATTTGTGCGGGCTTTTTATATCTTGATATAAGCATTTGTAAGATAGCTTCGAAAATGAATTTTTACCGGATTTAATCGCTTAAAAAATTTAGAAGAGGCTATTTTACATCCAAGTACATAAATACAAATATTTTAACAGGAAATAAGCTCAATTTTTGCTTTTATATTAAAATAAAATGATGTTGCAGCCACAAAGTTTTCGTGCAAATGAAAATGTAGCTGTCAAACTACCAAATTGCCGACAATAGATGGCAAGATATAAGCTCTGATATATATTGCTCTTAAAGAGCAATGAGCGGTCTCCATTGGCTATTTATATTCTAACATATGTATCAAGATATAAACTTTATCTTGTGGAGACGGGCAGTTAGAGCTAAATGTGCTTTAAGCCCTGTCTCCACAGGAAAACACTGATGTCGTGATAACCATGTAAAAAAATATATTTCCAATGGAGACCGCCTATTTCTCATGGGCTCCAATCATGGTGTAATGAACTGAAGGTGGCGCATTCCCGAAACCGCTACTTTGGTTTTTCCGACTTTGACGTTTATGGCAATACGTAAACAAACTTTTTGTTTAGAAACAATTGCAAAGTATTGCAAACGTATTGTGTACTTTCAATTGAAAATCGAAGTAATTCGTGCGTTCTAAAGTAAAAAACGTTTTACGTCGTGTGTTGAATTGCAGCAGCCGTAGGGGTAAAGCCCCCTAATGCAGTTTTTTCACTTTTTTATTATCACTTTTTCGGCACCTGCAATACAAACACAAAAATTCTAAATAGTTAATTAATAAGACCTATTCTTTTGAACACCTTTCAAGAGCTGTTGTATATTTTTTGTTAACGTTGTGCTTAATTTGCTATATTCAAAGATGGCTTGGGAAATTGGTGAATCGTTAAGAAAACACATTTTCTAACTGCAAATTCACAACTGTCAACTCATTGTTCTTCGCCATATTCTTTGTTTACCCATTGCCACAAATGTCATTCTGCGGGAATGCGTAATCTTGTATTCTATCGTTCTTGGGCTCCAATATATGTCAGCGCTTATTGGTTGACATCTATTGCAGGCAATTCGATAGTTTGACAGCCATATTTTCATTTGAAAGAAAGGGTGCTGGTGGTAACATCGATGAAATTTTGATATTAAACCAAAATAAAAATCTGTTCCCTATTGGATTATTTATGATTACGTTTTAGGATATTATTCAGCAAGTTTTTTAAAGATTTAAATGTTTTTAAACACTGAAATTGAGGGAATGTTGTCTGGTGGCGTCATGCGACAATTGCTATTTCAAGACATCAAAAGTGCCCACACACAAAAACTTGCAATCATATTGCTCGTCAAACTGACAGTTGGTAGGCCATCGGTGTTTGCCTGTGGAGCTCTGCGGTTAACAAGTACCCTACAAGAAATCTTACTGGCAAATCAGTCAAATGACGGTCAATGCTGATACAATAATGCTGCATTTTCCTCATCAGAAGTTCGGTGGTAATATGAAAAACCTGACCAGTTCTTTTGTGTACATGTGACTATGCGTCCCTTTCTCACATGGGTAGTTTACCAGCAGTGCTAAAAGGTCTCTTTTCTACTTATTGTATTTCCTATGGATATTTTTACAAATACTTTTCTGTGTACTGGTGTATATTTTATAGCGTTTTCTTTTCTGGAAAAAAGGCTGCACTTATTCTGCCTTGTGTTACGCTGTCACATTTTCATGTTCTTTTCTCAGCCCTTTCACAAGGCGTCGTGTTCTTTTCTCAGCAGGTTGCGCTCTGATCCGGCGAAAGTGCTGCCTTTTCTGCCCTCAAATGAACGTGAGGGTGAGAGTTGCATGGTTGATTTTTAAATTAATCTTGTAAAAATGCAATTATTTTCCCTATCAGAAATAAGTGTTTTGCTTTAAAATTGTTAAAGACTTACAGGCCAAGTGAATAATTCAGCTTTATTAAGTTCTATAAATAAATTGTGGTGGAGTAGTATATTTTCTGTTTCATTCTCATAAAAAGAACGCAACATTTTCTCAGGTTTCAGGGCAACGCAAAGCAAGAGTTCCGATATAAAAGGGCAGAACTTTTTTTGAGAAAAGAAAACGCTATAAGTGTGTTAGTGAAGAGGTCAGAAAAAAGTCATTTTCTTGTAGGGTAACCAAAACCAGCCCATTAATATCCCTACAAGAAAAGGACTTTTTTCTGACCTCTTCACTAACACACTAAAATATACACCAATACACAGAAAAACACTTGTAAAAATAACCTTACCCTACAAGAAAAGGACATTTTAGACTGATCGATTCTCAATACATTCATACAAAAACCAATACACATAAAAACGCTGTAAAAATTTCCCCACAATTTTAAGGCAGTAAAACAGAGACCTTAAGTTGACATCAATCGAGGCCATATGATGACATGTACACAAAAGAACTGGTCAGATTTTTCAGAAATCCCTGCAATTCTGACGTAAAATATGACCCCAAAAGGCTTCAGATCTCCCAGTCAGATGACCAGCCATATGACCGGACATCTGTGTAGGGTAGGAAATATAATAAGTAGAAAAGAGACATTTTAGCACTGCTGGTGAAACCGCCATGTGAGAAAGGGACGCATGGTCACATGTACACAAAAGAACCGGTTAGGATTTTCATATTACCCTCGAATTTCTGATGAGGAAATTGCAGCATTATTGCATCAGCACTGACCGTCAGGTGACTGATTTGCCAGTAAGATTTCTTGTAGGGTACTTGTTAACCGCAGAACTCCACAGGCAAACACCGATGGCCTACCATTTGCCAGTAAGATTTCTTGTAGGGATGCTTTTACGCGTAAACAAAAAGAGCTAATTAAAACTTTCCGAAAAAGGGATAAACTGGCAACACTGCACACCAGTCCAATGGGACATTCAAATTTTGACAGCTTTCTATTGGCGAGCAAGTGGAAAAGTGCTTAATTGTTTACTCTGTTTTGAGTTGATACAATTTGGATAAAATTTGTATAATTTGGCGATAAATGCGGTCAATAGCGGTGAATCTTGCATCCTAGTTTCCTAAAGGTGAGTGCATAAAGTGCGCTGGAAGTTTACTTAAAGGTTTTGACTCAAAGCAAAGGTATAAAGCAAAAGCTTCCAACATTGATTTTTCGCCTTTTAAGTTTTTGTCGTTGTCCTTTACTTGGCCAAAAGCAAGAGAAGTGGGCCCAAAGACCAATGATGGGCAGGGGTCAAATAGTACGATTTTTTGTAAGTGACAAAACGTGATTCGTCACATACAATTTGTAATCTAACGCACTGATAAGAAAGCAACAGTGCAGCGCGGGAAGGTGCATTTTTTAATTACTAATGGAAACTGACGAAGCGGAAAATCATCCAGTTGTGACGAGTAAAGATCCAACAAACTTTCCCATAAAAATGAGAATAAAATAATTAAACTTATAATACATACATTTATTTTCAACAAATTTAGTTTTGTTTTTTACGACATACAAAAGTGATTTAAAAATTACCTATAATACCGCTAAACGTTTGCCGTTACTCTAATTTTTCATCATTTATTTAAAAAAGTATTACATCTTTCGTGATAAAGGCACTCCATAAATACTGTTTTTGGTGATGATGCTATTAACATTAGACAATATACGACTTCCTGGCACTATATTGGACGGCTCGTCGCGTGAATGATTGGACTTCTTTTTTGTTAGTTTTGTCTTTACTTTGCGTACAAACGTGTTGGAACTCAATGTGGACTTAATTGATAGGTTGGTCTTATTGAGCTTTGAAGCTCCACCTGTGTTACTGTTTTGTTCCTTTTTGCATGCACCACCTCCTACTGCGCCACTAAGTGAAAGTTGTGATTTGTTATTTCGATGCCCCTTTTTAATCTTTTTTGATGAGGATTGCTGCACTGCCGTGACTACTATGCCTCCTGTTTTGAAACGATTGACCCCCGGCACACGGGCTTTGGATGTATTTGACGAAATTCCAGTATGCTGCTGTAGGCTGACGCTGCAAGTGCGCGTTGCAGTTGATTGACCGTGATCACCTCGCGTTCTCGACCTGCCCTTGGTTAAGCGGGAAATAAGCTGTGATGTATCGGCGATTTTTATAAGTCCATTGCTAAAAATGAAAAAATATATATGTGAATATGCATGTATTTAGCAGCAGGCGAGTTGGATATAAAAATAATTCTAAATAAGAGTTTAATATTCCAAAACTACATATACATATGTAGTTATTTTTAAAAATTACCTTCTCCGTTTAATCTTATGCTCGCCGACTGCTGCCTCCTCTTTTGTGGGGGCTTTTAGGTCCTTTTTCACTTGCGAAACTTTTCTAAATATACGCATGGTCCGTTCATCATCAATAATTTCTGGCATACCCAGCGTCAAAGCGCCCATTTGAATATCAATTTTTCGTGTTAGTATTGGCGAAGCACTAAGGTCTCTGGTCACAAACGTTTTTCCCACATTATTTAGTTCCTGCTGCCAGTGTAGCAGCTTTTGTGAACAAGCACTGTAAGTCAATATTTCCTTATTCTCAATACTATGTAGAGTTACATGTATTCCGCGTGTAAACTTACTTAAGAAAAGCTTCATTGTCTGCTTTTCGGTAGATAGAATCGTCTAATTTTTCTCGTGAGGGTTTTTTCATGCGTTCATACGCCGCATGTCTTGATTGTTGCCCAGCTTGGTGCTGACGCCGCACTATTTGTTGATTCCATGAAAGTGGTCGTGGATGCTCTAGAGTTTCTCTGCTCTTGTCAGACTTTACACCAGCCCAATACCTTTTCTTCAGCGATAATTTCAAATCTAGTTCTTCTATTTTACTTTCGTTGGGACTATAAGAGCTCGACAATCTAAAATCAAAAGATAAATACTTATTTATCAAGAAATCCGTTCGGACAGCTCGATCTAAACGTAGCCTAATACCCATACATTTACATATATCAAGGAGTACGTACTCAATTGGTCAAACAACCAATAACTTAAAATATGACACAGTACTACGTTACACGTTGGTGCATTCGCTTATTAAGCAAATTATGATTAGTAAGTGCCAGCATATTTTAATCCCAGATTCCAGATTCCAGTCACTACTAAATATTCTTGTTATTATAATATAAAACCATTCATGCAAAATTACAAGCTTGCGGAATTTTACATACATAGATGTACATACATATACATGCAAGTTAAAGTAATGTTTTTTCTTCCATTGGAGAGTCTTGAAAGCCCTTTCCCATAATCACTAATCCACTCACTTTTGTCGGGCCATACACACCGGTCTAGACGCATTATTGTTGAGATTATGCCATGAATTAGTGCGTCTAGCCGGCTTAAAAGTCACCGGAAATTCAAGAGTACCGAGCGCATCTGGTACCGTATGGGAGGTCGCCATATTTGGCCTTATAGTGATTTTCGTACCCTTTGATGGCGATGTAATAATCAATTCAGGTGGCATTTTAGCTCTACCTCGTCCCGTTGCATTATCGCCAATTTCCTCAATATAGCGGCGTTGCAGTTCACTTTGTAAAAGACGACGTGCACGTGCGCGTGGTACAGTGCAATATTGTGGCACACAATCGTCTTCATCAGGTGCGTTTGGCTCCTCGTCGGTGGAGAATATCAAATCGGCACTAGGGTCAGTCGTGGGAAGATCCAGTGCTATTCGAGTTTCGCTGCGTTTGCGATGACTATGTGAGCGACGGACGCGTAACTTACGATGCTGAATGGAAGACAGAGGAAAACAAAGAAGAGACAAAATAAATAAATTAAATTAATGATGTGGTGGGTTCAGATTATATAAAAGTTAAATAGCGAACACTTTTCTTCTTGTTTTGTGCTGTATGCCATTTTGACCTAGTTCAATAACAATTGAACAGTGTTACAGTTGTGAAAAGAGTGACAAAAAAAAAAAATTTACTCCTTCGAGCCGGATTTGAACCAGCGACCTATGGATAGCTACGGTTCGGCTCAAAATTCTTCTACAGTCCACCGCTCTACCAACTGAGCTATCGAAGGTGTTGACCGTTCGGTGTCAAATATAACATATCAAATTAGGGGGCTTAATTTTGGCAAAGAGGCTACATACTTAAATTAGTTGTAGGAATGAATGCGCAAATGCTATTAAAAAGTTCTTTCTAGCAATAGCTTTACTGGACGATCTTACATTGGTAGTTCCTTCTTATTTTCGGCAGAAATTAGCAGATGATGAATAGAACGGGCAGAAAGAATGCAGGGAAATAACCCAAAGTAAGTTTATACACATGTATGTATGTATGTAGTAGAAACCCTGCAGGAAACGGGGCTAGTTTATAGCTAACTTTTAACTACCCAGCAGTTAACTAGTCATATTTTATTATAGTAGGGGAAGTTGAGAGAGCGAAAAATGACAGCTGAAGTTGCAAGTTTTTACTGGATTTTACTGGATAAATTTTTACTTGTAAGAATTTGCCAGTACGAAAAACTGCTGATCGCATGTTGCTGGATGAAATTTAAACTAATAAGGAAACTGTTTGTGGCTTTTTATTGTGGAAATTCACAAAATAAACATATTTAAATATAAAATATATTGTTTTATTAGGAATATGCTGCGAATAAACAACTAATTAATCAGCTGTTCATGAAACTTGCAAATTATTACTGGAAAAGCGTTCACGTACTTTTTTGTAAATTTTTTCTATGAGAGCGAATTCTTAGAAATTGGGTTCCTGGAGAGTTGCTGGCAAGTTACTGGATAATTTGTAAAAAAACACAACTTATAAAAAGTGAGAGCTGGTTTAGTCTGCATTAGATGGCAACTTTCTTGTACTACTTTTGGCATTGAAATATCAATAAAAAAGATTATTTAAACCTTTTAAATTTTTACTTATTTGCTTTATTTAACACGTACATATTTGTTATTTGTTTACATTGGTCCCTGAATTGAATTCCAACATCAAAATGATAACATACAATTTCAATCTTTATTTTATATATCCTGAATTCGAGAAAGCATCTGCTAATTGCAGAAAAAGATGTATTCAAGTAATTTTTGTTCGAGGATATTTAAACACGCACTCACGACTTTACAACTCACTTAAAAAAGTTTTATCATAGGAGCTAACTATAGGTCTGATATTTTATATTAATTGATAGTTTTTTCTGTAGGGAAACATCAGCAACTACGTTTGTAGCATTTATGTACATTAGACTGCATCACCAAAACAATTTGCGGTTTTCCGCCGGGACAAAATTTATTATATTTTGAGACTTTCACCAAAATATTTCGGAAAAATATTCAGATTTACTTGAGCTGGACCGATTGGAAAATACCTCTAAAAATGGAGTTCTTTATGAATAAAAATAGTTTATTAAAGGCTGTTTTGGAAAAATCCCCTCAGATGACAAAACAGTTAAAGCTTTAAAAATCTACATAAAAATATTCAAAAATTTTTTCAACGGAATCATAATAATGAGATTTTTGATGCTGTTTTTCACCCTTTTTCAAAGAAAAACTTGAATAACTGGGAAAAAACTATACCGATATAGACTTGCAAAGTATCAGTGGAAAGGTATTTTCTCACCCTTTTTATTTCTTTGCAAAAAACTCCTTCACGTTCCAATTGTTTCTTTATCAAATACCAACACATCTTAATTCAACATGGAATGAAGATCGTTTGTCTTACCTTTCTCTTTCATGCTTTGAATGAGCTTATTTTAGAAGAAATAAAACGGGTGAGAAAATTCCATTCCAAAGATACCTTATAAATCTGAATCGGCTGAAGGTTAGGCTGAGTTATTTAAGTTTTTTTAAACCAGCCTTTGAAAAAATTATTGTGATTCCGTTGAAAATTTTTATATCCGAGCGCACTTGTGCACAAGGGTATTATAACTTTGTTCACATAACGGTTGTTTGTAACAGCCAAAACGAATGGAGATAGATATGGACAAATGTATACATTAATGATCAGAATGAAAAGAAAAGTCGATTAAGCCATGTCTGTCTGTCCGTCCCTCCGTCCGTCTGTCCGTGTACACGATAACTCGAGCAAAAATTGAGATATCTCAACGAAATTTGGTATGTCTGTTGCCCTTTTGGTAATGAAAATGGGCGAAATCGGACTGTAACCACGCCCACTTCCCATACAACGGTATTTTCGAAAAATGCAAAAACTGTGATATTTCAGATATGCAAATTGTTGAAAATTAGTATGTGGAGTAGAATTGTGGTAAAAAATATTGTTATGAAATTCTTGGAAAATGGGCGTGACCCCACCCACTTATGATGAAACTCGGGTCTACGTAACCGGAACGACCCCGATTTATATCTGGCCAACGACTGTCACTCCAGCTACACTCCCCAAAAACTCTTTGGGGAATTTGTATGCTGTTACAACAACAACAACATAGGACAATAAAATCCGAAGTAGACAAAAACAAAAATAATCCACATAGCTGCAACCTTTGTTAAACAAAATATTGTTCATTATCCTCACTAACCCATGGAAGCAAAAAATAACATGATTTTATACTGAGTTGCAAATTGCTGAGATTAAATGAAGTACACCCCGGGCAGAAAAATCTGTAAATATAATGGCCCGTGGTTATAGTCAAAATAAAGTCGACTCTTTTCAACCGACTTCCAAAAAAGGAGGAGGCTATCAGTTCGTCGGAATATATTTTTTTTTTTTATGTATGTTACCGCATAACTTTGCACCACTTCAACCGATTTCAATAATTCTTTTTGCAACGGAAAGGTAGTGTCTCAGAGGTGGTCCCATACTAATTTGGTTTAGATCATTGGATCATGAAATATATAGATATATATATATTTTTTTAAGTCGGTTTTTTTTTGCTAAAAATTACTTGTTTGACATATAATAATGATTTGCGCTTACACATACTTTAGTGTTTGGCCGATTTGTGGCGTGCGCCTTGATGTTGTCCTACAAAGCGAAGAAACCTACCATTGCCTGCTAAGGGCAACCGCTATTAGAAAAAAATCATGCCGATGCCGATTCCTTAAAAAAACTACCTGAATATAAATTCATTCAAGAACAAATGTTTTTGATAAACTTTGATAAGAACAAAAGAAAAACACAAACAAATGAAATTACAAAACAAACAAGTAATTTTTAGCAATAAAAAACCGACTTCAACTCCCATATAAAAAAAATATATATATATATCGGATCTCAACCAGATTAGTATGGGACCACCTCTGAGACACTACCTTTCGGATGCAAAAAGAGTTATCGAAATCGGTTGACGTGGTCCAAAGTTATGCGGTAACATACATACATAAAAAAAAAAAAAAAAATATATTCCGACGACCTCCTCCTTTTTTGGAAGTCGGTTAATAATCATTCAAGAATCTATTCACTTATTTATGTAAATATGTATTAAAAGTAGCCTATTATGCATAGTATCATTGCAATACTTTGTTCCAAGTAGTTCATTCGAAATCACATTTCTTAGTTGTACTCATAGTAGTAAAACTTCTGCTGCCTATAGAGGTGTTGTATTGAATACAATTTGTTAATAAACAGTAACCGTAGATTTTTAATGATAGAAATGAAATTCGCTTATTTGTACGGAACAGTTCGAGTCTAACACAAATCTTAGTTTGTTATGTTAAATTTTAGAGAATTTAAATGATAATTATAAAAATACCTTTGTTAGCACTAACATCTATGTTAACTAAAACAACAAAAGTTTTAACAATACATTTATTTCAAAAAATTTTAATGAATTATGTATAATGAAATTGTCTTTACGGGACTCTTACGAATTTATATTTTGTGAAATTCAATTACTTCGGGTATAGGCTTTGTTGATGTCCGGAGATGAAAATGATTCATAACACTTAATTAGTTTTTGTTGTTGTTTTAAAAAATATACGTATGAATGTATATGATTAAATAAAATCAAGTGAAACATCGATTTATGTGCGAGTTTACCTAAATTTTAGTACCTAAATTGAAGTTCCACTGAAAATTCCCCAATACTGCTTCAATTAAAGTAAACAGCAAATCAAAATAAATAAATTGTGCGAGTTCATCTGACGTTGCCTAAATTGTTCGTTCTTAAATTTGAACTCAATTCCTGATGATAAAATCATGTAATATGATATTGTGGTAGCTTTTGGATTATTATTGGGGTATTTCGGGTATTATTATATATTGCAATTTTACAGCAAAAACTTTACCGTTCAATTAAATAGATTTGGCAGTTCAATTTTAGGTTGAAAAGTATGCTTGCAGAAAACCTACATAATTTCTGCCTATTCAATGTTTTACCGACATTTTTCTCTGATTTATGATTTTTCTTTGTTTAGATAGAAATTGGAATATTCGAGTATCAGGGCATGGATCACGTAACTTTGAAACGATTGTCGTTCAAACCATACTGACAAAACGATGTCGTCAAAACACTGATTCATGTATTTGTGTTGCTGTTACGTGTTACTGTTACTATTGAGTGGACGATATCGCACAAACGATCGAACAATTTTTGGTTTTCATGAAACAAGACAATCTCAGCACGATATTGTCGAAACGATTGTCGTCATGCGTGATTAATGCCCAGGATAATCCGCATATTAAAAAATTCCAGATAGAACTCCCTGTCCTACTGGGTATGCACTGAATACGTACGTGTATGTACCCAGCCAGCAAAGAAACGTCCGTTTTGCCTACTGCGTTTTTCGTAAATTTTTCCTATCCGGACAAATACGGACACCGTTAAATTTTTCGCATAGGGAAAATCGCCCGAAAACCATCATATTCCTTGAAAAAATAATTGTAAAATATTTTACTTATTCTGAAATTCGAAATCATGTACATACATATGGATGAATGCGTAGATATGCTCGACTGCCATCAGACGCATGTTGCATTAGTACCTAATTAAAACAGAAATAATAGCCGAACCTGCCTGTAGATATTTGATTTTTTTTTTAGGTTTTTCGTAACAACATATGTAAGCATGTATGTATGCAAAAGTATATGTTAAGTCCAGCGCGAAAGCGTATTCCACAAAATAATTTTTTGAAAAATTTCAAAAAAGGCTGCCGTTTTGAAACCATTTTCGCCACTTTTCTAAATATACATTTTCGATGCACACTTTAGTGGGGAAAACGTATCGGAAAAACGCCTGGATATGGGAATCGGAAAACGGATGAAACATCCGATTTTCGGATATTCTGCTCGATATTTTGCTGGCTGGGTATTATGTATGTATGTAAATACGTATGCATTTAAATAAAATTTGTATATCTTCAATTTTGGAGTAGAGTTACACATTCGGAGCAATAAACAAAAATAAACAAGCAACGTAAGCGATTTTTGTGCTAAGAGTAGCAAGATCGGAAATTAACGTGGCTGAGGACATTCAGTTTTCAAACCCAGTCGTGTGCAATATACATAGCTGGATAGAAATGGAGCAAACAAAAAATTTTATTATAAAAATTAAACAATTTCTGGGTTATATTAACACGAAAAACGGCCAGTGCAAAATTAATATAAATCTGTATACATATGCAATTGTACAAAAGTTTTGTTATCCATACATAGATAGGCATAAATTAAAATGAGTTTTGTGAAAAAAAAAATTTAAGTGATCGTACAAGGCGGAAGGAAAAAAAAGAATCCTTCGAGCCGGATTTGAACCAGCGACCTATGGATAGCTATGCGCTTTGGCTTTCAAATTCCTCTACAGTCCACCGCTCTACCAACTGAGCTATCGAAGGTGTTGTCGTTGTTGTGTCAAATGGAACATACAAAATCAAACAGAGTTATCGTCTTTGCCATCTTTAATCGGCACTTCGTTTGCTTTTGGTAATTATGTACATACGACTGTATATTGTGTTAGCAACAGAAAGAAGAAACAAATAAAAGATAAAAATGTTCTTATTGAGAAATTACATGTGCATAGGCCGTATACTAGGAAAGAGCGTATCTCACCACGTCGCTGAAAGGCAAAAAAGCCCCAACTAACTAACATTATTTTTTGCATAAAACGATGTGGGGACTTATAATTCGTTTAAATGCATCATAATCAATCAAAAAGTGAATTTTGAATTTTTAGTTAGTTACGGCTTTTGTATTTCAGCGACGCGTGAATAACGCTTTGATATAAAATTTGCCAAACAGGGAATTTTGCATTGGCGATGGCATATATACATAAATTTTTTAAATACCGCAAAAAAGGAAATTGATGCTCGTTTTCTGAAGCAAAATTAATTTCATTGTTTCCTCTGTTAAACAAAATTTAAAATTTTAAATAAAAGCTGAGTTAAATGAAACAAAATGAAATCCTTCGAGCCGGATTTGAACCAGCGACCTATGGATAGCTATGTACGCTTTGTATCTCCTCTACAGTCCACCGCTCTACCAACTGAGCTATCGAAGGTGTTGTGGTCGCGTTGTCAAATAGCGGCCATCACAGAGAGCTTTTTATTAAAAGTTTTTGAAGCTTATTTTAAGATGGTATAAACTGGTATAAACTGCTTTCGTTTGTTGTTTGGAGAGTTCCTCCATGCAATCGGTTCTTTACCTCACTAACAAAAAAGTTTTTGTCTTAGCTAAGTTGATTGAATCAGAGAACTTGGGTAGATAAAGAAGGTGCAAACTGAAAGTGGAAACTATTCGCGGACGAAAAATTAACAGCGTTAGAAAAGTTCAAGACGGAATGTAAAAATTCTGTTGAATTTAATGTTGATAACATAATACAATGTTGAGCAACA
>NW_023458556.1:70143185-70156590 GCF_013731165.1 Rhagoletis pomonella
GTTCTAATTACATTTTTGTTATTCTGTTTTCCTTTATCTTAATTTTTATGTTTTTTTTTTTTTTGTATTTAAGTTACTCCAGAAAAGTTTACAATGGTTAAAAAAGGAGAATTGTTTGGCCCAGCTGGTAGTTATAGCGCCATGAACAAAATTATATACATAAATATTAAAACTTTATAATAAAAATTTAATTTCTTTTAAAAATTCAATTATTGCAGTAAATTCTTGATCATTTTGACTTCTATAAAATTCTTCGAGTGATGATGCTGATCTTAAAGATGGGTATTTAGACCTTGTAATTTCATATTTGGAACAATTGAATAATATATGATTACTATCCTCCGTGGTCAGGCATTGATCACAATTTACAAAATCGGTAGTAACATCCAACAAGATATCGATAACAAAACCGATGAAAATATCGATGATAAATTCGATAGCAAAATCGATAATAATATTGCCAGCAAAATCAATTAGAAAATCGATACAAATTTCAATAAACATATCGATAACAAAATCGATTAAAATATCGATAACAAAATCGATAAAAGTATCGCTAACAAAATCGATAAGTAATCGATAACAAAAATCGCTTAAAAGCTCGATAAAAATATCGATAACAAAATTGATAAAAATATTGTAGAACAAATCGATAATCGATAAGTAATCGATAGCAAAATTGATAACAGTATCGATAAAAATATCGATAACAAAACTGATAAAAATATCGATTATTATATCGATAAGTCATGAGAATCCCGAAAATCTCTAAAATCCCAAAATAGTTCTTAGATTGAGTCTCTGTGTCTCCATCTATATCCTTTTCTCTACAATTACATTTATTTTAATATTTCTTCTCCTATCCTCATCTTTACTTTTATCGGTATCCTTATTCTCATCTTTTTCTTTATATTTATCTTTGTTTTTATACCCGAGCGCACTTGTGCACAAGGGTATATTAATTTTGTTCACATAACGGTTGTTTGTAACAGCCAAAACGAATCGAGATAGATATAGACAAATGTATACATAAATGATCAGGATAAAAAAAGAAATCGATTAAGCCATGTCTGTCTGTCCGTCCGTCTGTCCGTCTGTCCGTCTGTCCGTCTGTCCGTCTGTCCGTCTGTCCGTGTACACGATAACTCGAGCAAAAATTGAGGTATCTCAACGAAATTTGGTATGTAGGTTTCCCTTAATCCAAGGTAGGTTGCTATTGAAAATGGGCGAAATCGGACTGTAACCACGCCCACTTCCCATATAACGGTAATTTCCAGAAATACGAAAACTGCGATATTTTAGTAACTACTGAAGATAAATCACTCAAAATTGGTATTTACAATAATTTTTTGACAAAAAATAATAATATTATACAGTTTTGGAAAATGGGCGTAGCCACGCCCACTTATGGTTACATGTGTATATCTTGCTAACCGCTGTACCAATTTCTACCAAACTTGGCACAGTTGTCGGCCTTCGTACAGCATACAAAATCGCCTAAAATTTTTAAAATCGGACGATAACCACGCCCACATCCCATATAACGGTAATTTAGAGAAATACAAAATCTTCGATAAATCAGTAAATATTGAAGCTAATTTATTCAAAATTGATGCTTGCAACAATTCTTTACCAAGAAATACGTTTGTGATAAATTTTTGGAAAATGGGCGTGGCACCGCCCACTTATGATCACATATATGTATCTCAGTAACCGTTCTACCAATTTGTACCAAACTCGGTGTGGTTATTGTGCTTGCCACATATAAGCAAACCGTTGAAAATTATTGAAATCGGACTAAAATAACGGCCGCTTCTCATATAACGGTAAATTTCAGAACTGCTTGAAACTTCAAAATTTCGAAATCTAAGGACTCTAATTTACTCAAAATTGATACGCCCCGGCTTACCATATAGCCGTAGCTTTCGGTAAGGCGAAAAACATATATTTAATACGTGCGCCGGGTATTTAATGTTCGGCTCTGCCCGAACTTAGGCTTTCTTACTTGTTACTTTTATGTTTATCATTTTCTTAATCTAAATATTCCCCTTCACCTTTGCCCTTATATAAGTAAAGTGTTTAAATTTACTTGGTCCTTCATTTTTGCCTTTATCTTTACGTATCTCTGTGTTTGTTTTTGCTTTAACCTTTGCCTTATCCTTTTCTCTATCTATTTATGTACGTACTCACCTTTACTTTCATTCTTGTATTGGTCTTTTTAAAAGTGTTATTCTTTAACTTTTTTTTAAAGCAAGTTTTTGTTAAATTAATAACATACACCCATAAAGCACTTGTTTGACCCCCAACCATTTCCGTTGCACCACTTCCGTTGCATCATTTCCGTTGCACCATTTCCGTGTGCAATTTCCGTTGAATTTGCCAATTTACTCCCAACCAACCAACCGCCGCTAAAGAAGTTTCACTTCAATAACGTTTTTTTAATCGTTGAATCGCGCGGCTCCGAAGATTTGCCCATATCTCTCCTATAAATTTTCTGAATTAACGTAAACATCCCATCATGGAAAACATGAGAAGTAGGCAACAATCGTCAATGGCAACAAAAAGGCGAACCGCCGATTTATTGCCGTGGTGACAGATCGGCAACATAATTTCTTTCATGCCAATTTTGGAATAAATAAGGTATCGAAAATTTCAAAACTCATAGTATTGAAAGTAAGGAAGCCCCATAGCGAGAGAAAGAGATAATTCCGTTTTTAAGTTCCAATTTTTTATACAAAAAATAAATGAAGTATTAAAAAGAATTCCAAATAGCGCCAGTAGCAATAATCTATATCTATACTAATTATATAAAGAGAAGTCCCTTTTTTTTGTAACAGGTAATCTCGCGAACAGCTGGTCCGATTTTCATGAAATTTTGTATGCAAATAGCTTTCGGTAACCACCATGTTTTAGGCTAAAAAATTTTCTTCGGGTAGGTGGACCAGGGACCAGTCTATTCGAAAAAATCTTGTTATAGTCCGATTTGCTTAAAATTTAGTACGTAAGTAGCTTTTTAGCATATATTAGCATATATGACCCATTTTTTCCGGGAAGTGGTCCAGGGACCGATCTATTCCAAAAAATCGCATTTATGGTCCGATTTGCTTAAAATTCGGTACGTAAGTAGTTTATTAGCATATATTAGGATATATGGTCCATTTTTCCGAGAAGTGGACCAGGGACTGATCTATTCGAAAAAATTGTGTTTACGGTCCGATTTGCTTAAAATTCGGTACGTAGGTAGCTTTTTAGCATATACGATCCATTTTGTCCGATAAGTGGACCAGGGACCGATCTGTTCGAAGAAATCGTATTTATGGTCCGATTTGCTTAAAATTCGGTACGTAGGTAGCTTTTTGCCTGGATAAGCTTATAGATTCCTGTTTTCCAATTTTCATGCAATTTCGAATATAAATATGTAGCTTTAAGTAACGACCATATCAAGGGGCGAATTCGTCACTAGGCAAGATTTTTTTGCGCCAATCAGAAACAACGGATACTGTCAAAATATAATTATAATATATAATATATCTCAACTAATATACATATATTTAGAAAGCCGTTTGTTAGTTTTCGCAAGGCTCGAGAGCGGCTGCACCGATTTTTTTGAAACTGCCACCTGCCGCACGTGTCCCAAGGACGGTTTTAGGCTGAAAAAAATCTATATGTAAAGGGGGCGTGGCACTTCCCATACAAACCGAATTTCCCATGCTACATATCTCTGAAAGTGTGCATGGTAGAGTTTTGGAAATTGGTATGGAGATATACGAAATCAGTCGCATACCCTTGGAGAAAAATTTTAGCTATTGTAAAAAGGGGTGTGACATCTCCCATACAAACCGAATTTTTCATACTGCTTATCTCTGGAAATTTTTTGGTAGAGTTCTAGAGTTTTGTATGGAGATGTACGAAATTAATCGCATACTCTTGGAGAAAAATTGGAACTATTGGAAAAGGGGGCGTGGCATCTTCCATACAAACCGAATTTTTCATACTGCCTATTTTGGAAGTGTTCATGGTAGAGTTCTGGAACTTGGTATGGAGATATACGAAATCAATCGCATACTCATGAAGAAAGAGGGCATCTCTTGGAAAGGGGGGCGTGGCACCTCCCATATAAATCGAATTTTTATACTGCATTTCTCTGAAAGTATTCATGGTACAGTACTGGAACTTCGTATGGAGATATGTATATAGTTGAAATCAAGCCCATACTCATGGAGAAAATTTGGGCTATTTGAAAAGGGGTGTGAGGCCTACAAACGTACCGACCTTTAGCTATCTTTGAATGAATTTTTTGATTCTTCTGTAGGTGTGTTTGTGAGTGATCTCCTCCTAAATGGTTGTACGGATTTTAACGAAACTTTTTGTGTATTTCAGTGGGTCTCTGGATGGTTTAGTTTCACAATTTAATCCGACAGTTGGCGCTGTAGTTGAGTTATTACTAAAATTCTTATTTATGATCCGATTTGGCTAATGTTTTAAATATGTATGCAATACTATTGCAAAAACGTGCTGCCAAGTGGTGCTGAAGTCGAGCTATTACTAAAAATAGCCAAGTGAGAAAAGGGGCAGTGAAGGTCAGATTAAATCGACCTGTTGCGCCATTGAGTATATCGAACGCTCCTGCGTTGCAATTGGCCCAATGGATGTGATTTTCCAATATTATTATGCGTTCAAACTTTTAAGGTATTTCGTCTGAAATAAGTATATGTATATTGCATTTCTGTAGAACAACGATTCGCACCCATTTTGAAATTGCCACCTACTATACTGTAAAGCTTCTAGGACATTCACTATAGAACCGGGTCATTGTTGCCGCCAGGGAGTGAAGAGGAAAAAATTTATATGGCTTTGCGAATAACCTTGCTATGAAATGCCGCACAACTGGATAATTTCAAGAACGGATATAACACTTTCCTTAGGTTATTTAAAGCGGCAAATTACCACCAAACCTTAATCTTAGCAGACAAATGTGCCAATGAAAATCGTAAATGTGAATTGTTGGTGAAAATGTTGGACCAAAAAGATTCAATAAAATATATAAAAATTTTGGGCGGGACGAAGTTCGCCGGGTCTGCTAGTAAAGCGATAAAAATCGACTCATTCAGGTAATAAGAAAACGACTCGCCCAGGCAATCGATACGATGGCGAATTTACCGGCCTTAAATTTGTTGCCGAGGGCGACACGTTTTCTTATTTTTGAAGTGAAACTTCTTTAGCGGCGGTTGGTTGGTTGGAAATTGCACACGGAAATGTTGCAACGGAAATGATGCAACGGAAATGGCTGAAACAAGTGCTTCTTGTGTGTATGCATATGGTATTAACAAAAATTTGATAATAAAATATTAAAGAGTAACACTTAGAAAAAGACCAATACAAGAAAGAAAGTAAAGGTGAGTACATAGATAAAGAAAAGGGTAAAGGCAAAGGTAAAAATAAAAAAACAAAAACAAAGATGCGTAAAGATAAAGGCAAAAATGAAGGCCAAGGTAAATTTAAACACTTTATTTATACATATATATAAAAGGAAAGGTGAAGGGGAACATACATGGGCGTAGCCATGATAAATCTATAGACCGGTTTGATGAACAGACGTTTACTTCTTAAGTAATTACAGCTTAAAACGATGTATACATTATTAGTTTATCTTACAAAATTGAAGAGGTATATTACATGGTATACCAGAGGTTACCAAACTTATTTTTCTCGTAGACTTCTTTCAAAACTTTACTGGTTTCGGTGGACTATCTGATGCTCATTTCTAACATATTCTCAAAGCTCATCAAAAAATGTGAAGATTAAATCTAACGATGTAAATTTGCATCGCGGGTGAGTTCTAAAACTAAATTCGGAGTGCCCAAAATAAAAATAAAATAATTTATTGTGTTCTATTTATTAAAATAATGTGATTACATACTTGCAAGTTTTACAAATTATAGCCCGTAAAGCCATGAAAGAACTATCTCGCTTTGAGGAGTTATATTTTATAAGAGCACTAAATAAACTCCTCACATGTTCGGCTCACTCGTGACTTTGCATGTTATGTATTTGTTAAATAGTATATTTGTGTTGATGGCATCATTTTTATTTTTATCGTTTCGAGTTTTAAAGTGATGCGAAAAATATTCGTCACCCGCATTTTTGAAACACAAAACTTGAAACAACAAAACTGCAAAGTTTTTTACGTCAAACTTCAAATTCAGAAACTGACAAAAAACAAAAGACCGAATCTAGATAAATCGATGATAAACAAACAAGCAAGCAAGAAGTGTTCCACCGTGTCTCTTCAATGAAGGATGCCTCTTCAATGAAGGATGGGCAAATGGAGTTGTCATTTACGCCTATCACAGTCAGGTGTTTGTGCCACGCGAAGTGAACAGTCTGCAGACCCGTCTGCTCAGTGAGAGCAAAAAACTAGATAGACCTTCTGAGATTCAAGGCAACATGAGTTTTGCCCACCTGCATCCACTCTATGGCTCCCAATAACTGGTTGCGGATCGAGGAATACCTGGTCTAAGCCAACTGTGGCCAAAGAGTCAGATGTCTCATTTCCAGGAACCCCCTTAGTAGCCCGGCATCCAGAGTAAAGCAAGCTCGTTATCTTTACCAACATAATTTAGTCGAGACTTGCATTTGCGAACTAGTTTGAAGGCTGGCCAATGCTTTAAGTAAAGCTTGGCTGTACCTGTAGACACTTAAACTCCTTCCCCTCCACCTATTTTCCACCACGTAGTCTATGGATTGCAAATACCTCAGCCTGGAAGACCGACGCAAATCCCCCAAAAGAAAAAGTGAAGCTTATCCCCAGTAACTTCGAAAAAATACCCCAGATTCTGGCCCTGAGTTGGTTTTGGAGCCATCAGTGAAAATTCGACAATGTGCGAGTGCAGGCTCAGTGCTGGAATTAAACCAGCATTCCCCTCAGGGAACTCTCTCTCTGTAGAATCTCTTCAACAAAGGTAATGGTGGCGTACTATCCTATAGCATTCAAAAAACACAAGTGCTCAAATATCTGCCGCCGGCAATTTCCGCATCGCCTCACTCAGAGTTATATCAATCCGTTTCTTTTTATTCTTCAGCTGGCCTTTAAGTCTTCTCCACGTATGATGACACAAAGTGACGGTAAGTTCACCAGTGAGTCAAGAGCACTACACATCAAAGTTAAATAAATAGGCTATCAAGCAACCAGTTTGGTTCTTTACTATCGAGACCAGATGAATTTTCGTGCACCCCCACTTACAACTCGTGGACCCCCATATTTTTTCACGCCAACGTAGACCCCTGTCGAGTCTCTCGTGGCCCCCTGGACCACTTTGAGAATCAGTGCAGTATACGGAAAATTTTATTTTATTTTTATTTTATATTTAGAATAACGTCTTGTCCGGCTATTTGGTATACACACGGTTAAAAACTTCGGTTTTGATTTAAAACTTTTTGGACCACATATGGGCAAATCTAAAAAAATCTACTCTCCAAAAAAAATTTTAATTTTTAAATTTGTGTGCACACCTATGTTTTATATATAATTTTATTCGTAATCTCTTAATAAATCGATTAATATAGTTGTTTGTAATTCATTTTCATCAAGTGCTTCAAAAGTTAGACGAGGAATAAACATTAAGTAGAAAACAAAAGAATAAGCCGGGTTCAAATTACGTTGTTCAAGTTGTAAATCTTGAGCAGGGTTGTTGCGAATATTCGCATACGCATTCGCAACCGCGGAGCTTCCGCATTAATTTTAACATTCGCATTCGCTTTCGCATTCGCATTAATCAATGCGGATCTTTTGCGAATGCGAATATTGAAGGGACCGAAAATAACAGTTATTTTTTTTACGAGTTAAACTTGGCCAAATATTTTTTATTCCCAACTAAAAGTCCTTTCCGGATAATAATCAAACCGCTTATCCAAATTAAACAAGTTTGGTATCAAATGAAAGAGGACTTAAATAGCTTTAAAACTGAAATGTCTAAACGAGCAAATCCACCTATTGAAAAATATTTCAATAAAAAATGTTAGTTAATTACCATAGAACAAACCTTTAGCCAGGTATATGAATTTCTTTAGTATTAAATGATATAAAAAAATATAAATAGAGATGGTAACCTTCGTTCGTTATTTCTGTTTAAAAGCTCTGTTGATAAGCTGTTTGTTTATTTTCCAGAAAAAAACTTTTATTTCGGCATACAAAATATTAGGCCAAGTTTAACTGGTAAAAAATAACTGTTATTTTCGGTCCCTGGAATATTGTGCGAGTGCACGTCACAGAAGAACGGATTAAAAATGAATTACAAAAACCAATATCGAAAAACGCTAATGACGTTACAGGTTCTCCAAATTCAGAAACAACCAAAAGAATGAGAATGAAGAATTCTTTGGAAAACAACGGTGTTTAAACAACGACCTTGCCATGATACTAGATTGTGAAGATGAAAGTCAGGAGGATACATCCGACATTTGCAGCCCCGGTGCAATTCTCAAAAAGGAATTATATTGCACCGCAAAAAAAAAAACAATAAATATAACTGAAAGTCCTCTCGACTGGTGCAGCGTCAATCGAAAAGAATTTACAATTTTGTCAAGTTTCAAGTTTTTCAAGTTTGTCGCCTCGAGCGAGCAGTTATTTAGTGGTCCTGATTTACGACCCTTTAAAAACTTTTTATTGGATACAATGTTCCAATTTTTAAATTCAGGTACTAAAAAAAACATTATTAAAAATTACTAACCTTTACATTTTTTGTTTAACTAAATCACCCAAATTATTTCTTAATAAGTAAAAAAGTCTAAGTTCGGGCGGAGCCGAACATTAAATACCCGGCGCAAGTATTCAATATAGTTTTTCACCTTTCCGAAAACTACCGCTACATGGTAATCAGGGGTGCAGTTACCCCTATTTCAAACATCTTCGATAGAACGTTCAGTTAGATATAATGAGATAAACTTATATAGATATATGTGGGCGGCATCACGCCCATTTTCCAAAATTCGATAATAATGTTACTTCTTTTCAAAAGATTGTCTGGGTAAAATTAGCGTCCTTAAGTTTCGAAATATCGAAGTTTCAAGCATTTCTGGAATTTACCGTTAAGAAAAAGTGGGCGTAATTTTAGTCCGATTTCGATAACTGTCAACGTTTTGCCTTTATTTGGCAACCACAATAATCATACCGAGTTTGGTACACATTGATCGAACGGTTACCGAGATACACATATGCGATCATAAGTGAGCGGCGTCACGACCATTTTCCAACATTTTATTATGAGCGTATTTTTTGCTAAAGAATTATTGCAAACATCAATCTTGAATAAATTAGCTCCAGTATTTACTGATTTATCGAAGCTTTCGTATTTCTCCAAATTACCGTTATATGGGATGTGGGCATGGTTATTATCCGATTTTTTAATTTTCAGCCGTTTGGTATGTTTTGTGAAGGCCGACACTGTGTCAAGTTTCGGAGGAATTGGCACACATGTAACCATAAGTGGGCGTGGCTGCGCCCATTTTCCAAAAATTTATATTATTTTTTTTTCTAAAAATGATTGTAAATATCAATTTTGAGTGAGTAAGCTTCAGTAGTTACTAAAATATCGCAGTTTTCGTATTTCTGAAAACTACCGTTGCATGGGAGGTAGGCGTGGTTATCGTCTGAGTTTGCCTATTTTCAATACCATCCGTCCTACGCTCAAAAGAAGTACACATACCAAGTTTCGTTAAGATATCTCAATTTGTACTCGAGTTATCGTGTGCACAGACGGACGGACGGACGGACGGGCAGACAGTCACCGCTTAATCGATTTCTCTTTTCATTCTGATCATTTATGTATACATTTGTCTATATCTATTTCGATTCGTTTTGCCTGTTACAAACAACCGTTATGTGAACAAAGTTATAATACCCTCGTGCACAAGTGCGCTCGGGTATAAAAATACTTGACATCCGCATTCGCATCCGCATCCGCGGATGTCACCGTTTAAACATCCGCATCCGCATTCGCATCCGCGGATGTCTAAATTTCCACATTCGCAACATCCCTGATCTTGAGCACAGATTTTGAAAGTTGAACTCACTTAATTGGGATGTTTTAAATCCAATGGCAACCCCCGTTTTACCGGATTGGCTCCGGTTTTCAAAATAACGGTATTTAAAAGTTTGATTAAATTTTAACTATTTTATAAATAACTCCCTCAGTTTTGAAGTTATCTTACTAAAATTTTGCACCGTTAGTTTATTAATATTACCTTAATTATTCCTTAAAATTATCGAAATGGGTGCACTTTAACGTATATTTAGCTCCAATACAACTGATTACTCAGATATGTGTTTTTGCGCTATCACTCTAATTTCATATCTGAATAATACATTGTATGCGTGCTATATGTTAAAGTGAACCTATACTAAATTTTTACCTGCTTAATTGGAGGAGTTATAACGCAAAACAACGTCTCTGGACTATCAGTTGTATGGGAGCTAGATTTTATAGTGAACCGATTTCAATGATTTTATGAGATAGTGAAGGAAATCGGGAAAAACCGGGGACCCTAATGAATTTAGAAGGCTCCAATTAAGTAAGAGCAACTATCAGAACCTTTGTCGAAAAAAATTTCATTTGATACCACGCTCGAAATATTCTGACTACAAGAAGGAGCATTATTAAAAGTACTAAATCGGGGCTTTTACACACTTCTAGAGAACATTTTTTTGAAGCATTTTACAGGTATATGCAACGTTATAAGGACTAGTAGTTATAGAAATATTTAGATTGTTTCGACGTTTTTGTCCAAATGTGCCTTCAATTAAGATAATTTTGGAATAAAAATTACGCTCAAGATCGCAGAATATTTTATCTTTAAAAGTGGTTTATTCTGAAAGCACACCTCTTGCTAAGGTGTCAAATTATTCGTAATTGTTTGTAGAATACAATACATACTTAAAAACTTCTTAAAATTAAATGCTTCAAAAACTATACACGGTAAACCGAAAATGTTGAAAATGGTGAAATGTGGCCTACATGCCCATTAATTTTCAAATCAGAATATGGTGTGCTTCAAAATTTATGACATAATTTATTTTGCCCCTCTTAAAAATTACATAAAAAATTCACTTGTTTTCATTATTTTTTTTAAATTTAAACACCTATAATTCAAAAGTTATGCAGCAAATTGATCCAAATTTTTTTTGAGACTTCAAGTATACGTCAATGAATTATATCCAAAAGCAACCAGCTTCATATAGTTTCCTACAGTGAAAATAAAGCTTAATAACACCAAGGTTACCTGATTTTTAGATTTGCCCATATATGACCAAACTAAATTCAGTTTCAAATACAAACCTTCCAAGTTTAAAAAAAGGGAGCACATATGTATGTTGGGTTTAGAATTTAAACAGTTCGGTTTAAATTTGAAACCCGAACATTTTCAAGATGAAGAATACAAAAAAATTTTAAATTCCATGCTCCGTATGAACCCGGACAGCCTTGGTAGCAGCAACGAATTGTATCAAGCATCTTTGCACACTCAGCTACAGCCACGCATGTAAATGTGCTTTCATATGTTGAGTATAAATCAACACCACATTTCGCTGTGTGCAAACATTTTCTATTTTTTCGGTTTAGATTTTAAACCAAATTTTTAACCGACATCAAACAAGTAATTTTTAGCAAAAAAAAAACCGACTTCAACTCCCATATAAAAAATATATATATATATATATCTCATGATCCACTGATCGGATCTCAACCAGATTAGTATGGGACCACCTCTGAGACACTACCTTTCCGATGCAAAAAGAATTATCGAAATCGGTTGACGTGGTCCGAAGTTATGCGGTAACATACAAATAATTCTTTTTGCATCGGAAAGGTAGTGTCTCAGAGGTGGTCCCATACTAATCTGGTTTAGATCCGATCATTGGATCATGATATATATATATATATATATATATATATTTTATACGAGAATTGAAGTCGGTTTTTTTTGCTAAAAATTTCTTGTATATATATGAAACCTAGAAACTAGAGTTAAAACATTTTGGTTTGATTTTTAAACCACGAATTTTTTGACTAAAATTTTTAAACCAGAATATATTAAAAATTGCTTAAAACTATTGACTGGTGTAAAAAGTAGACTATAAAAGATTAAAAAAGGCAGTAGTCCCAGCGTGGTTTAAAAATTAAACCCGAATTTTTGACCGTGTACAATGCAACATGAAAACTTTGCCATGGCACAAAAACAATGTCTGAAATAGGGATGTTGCAAATGTGGAATTTTAGACATCCGCGGATGCTAACATACGCTGATGCGGATGCGGATGTCAAGTATTTTTAAGAAATGATTTAGGTGAGTAAATTAGGCAATTTAATAATAATAATAATAGATTGGCGCTTACACATATGTTAGTGTTTGGCCGAGCTGTCGACCGCTGTGGTGTAGTGGTAAGCAGTGCGCGCTTCAACTCCACAACGCCTGGGTTCAAGCCCTGGTCGAAGCAGCATCGCAAAAAATATAGAAAAAAGGTTTTTTCTTAACAGCGGTCGTCCCTCGGCAGGCAATGGCAAACCTCCGAGTGTATTTCTGCCATGAAAAAAAGCTTCTCATAAAAATTCAATCGCCGTTCGGAGTCGGCGTAAAACTGTAGGTTCCTCCTCTTTGTGTGACAACATCAAGGCGCACGCCACAAATTGGAGGAGAAGCTCGGCCAAATTAGGTGATTTAGGTAAATAAAAAATGGCAAGATTACGAATTTTTTATAATGTTAAATCAAATCTGCGCCACTATATAACTACTCGCTCTAGGCGACAAACTTGAGAAACTTGAAGCTTGATAAAATTGTAAACTCTTTTCGATTGACGCTGCACCAGTTGAGAGGACTTTCAGTTATATTAAGTTTTTTATTGCGGTGCAATAATTTCCTTTTGAGAATTGCATCGGGACTGCAAATGTCGGATGTATCCTCCTGACTTTCATCTTCACAATCTAACATCGTTGTTTAAACAGCGCTGTTTTCCAAAGAATTCTTCATTCTCATTCTTTTGGCTCTTTCTGAATTTGGAGAGCCTGTAACGTCATCAGCGTTTTCGATTTAGTTTTTGTAATTCATTTTTAATCCTTTCTTCTGTGACTGGCCAGATATACGTTTTATCAGTGCACTTGCATAATATTCCAGGGACCGAAAGTAACAGTTATTTTTTGTACGAGTTAAACTTGACCAAATATTTTTTATTCCGAAAAAAAGTCATTTCCAGATAATAAACAAACCACTTATCCAAATTAAACAAATTTGGTATCTTATGAAAGAGGACTGAAATAGCTTTTAAACAGAAATAACGAACGAAGGTGACCACCTCTATTTATATTTTCTCATAATTTATGTAACACAAAGGCAGAGCTGGGTCGTAATGATTCC
>NW_023458556.1:70166590-70169224 GCF_013731165.1 Rhagoletis pomonella
ATTATTTTCCGAGCAAAAAATAAAACTGAAAACATAACGATTACTTTCTGAGTAAAAAATAAAACTCAAAATATAATGATTAAACTTGATTTTTATAAGTAAAAGTTAAAAAATAAAAATCAGTGCCGCTGAAGGTACTCCGAGTAATAAGAAATATATTGGTTTACTCCTTATGCACGTAGCATTTCTCTTTCCGCGTGATTTTTTGAGTTAAAATTTGAAAGGATAATCGTTATTTGCGGTCCCTGGTAAAAATCAATTTTGAGTGAATAATGTTCAGTAGTTACTAAAATATCGCAGTTTTCGTATTTCTGAAAATTACCGTTATATACGTGTATATAAGTGTACGTACCAAGTTTTGTTAAGATATATCAATTTTTACTCGAGTTATCGGGTGCACAGACGGACGGACGGACGGACGGACAGACAGTCACCGCTTAATCGATTTCTCTTCTCATTCTGATCATTTATGTATACATTTGTCTATATCTACCTCGATTCGTTTTGCCTGTTACAAACAACCGTTATGTGAACAAAGGTATAATACCCTTGTGCACAAGTGCGCTCGGGTATAAAAATCAGATATGTAGTTGTATAGCCCACTCAGTTTTAGTAAAATAATGTGCAAATTTCAAAGGTCTAAAAATTCGCGATCATTTTTGAGAATTGTTTATACACTTGAAATTTGCACATTATTAGATATACTAAAACTGAATGGGCTATAAAACTGCATACCTGATTTTTTTTTTAGAAATTTTTGTTAAAAAGTTTGCTCTGCAGATTTTTCATAATTTTCGTAGACAGATTCATATCTGGATTTAAATGGGGTTTGCTAAAATATAAGCCATATTTTAATACAAGATAAAAAAAATTTGCGTGTAAAATATTGCGAATATTAACAAAAAAACCGTATATTCAATTTTGTGAGTAACGCCTCCAAACCATACTATGCTAAGTCAGCTTAAAGCATAAACAGACGGCAGCGTTGATCCGGATCAACTCGGGAATTAACTGCAGTTGATCCGAATTAAGTCCGAGTTAATCCGGATCAACGCTGCCGTCTGTTTAAGCGTTTGGACTTAGTCAGACTAAGGGCCGTTTTCACCATCTCTGGTTAACACTAATCCCCAGTTAAACAGTTTTACCGACGTTACCGACCCAATGTTAAATGAATGGAGTCAGTACCGTCGGTAACGATGTTTAACTGGGGATTAGTGTTAACCAGAGATGGTGAAAATGGCCCTTAGGGCCGGTTGTTCAATGTCTGATTAGCACAAATCGGAGGTAGAAGCTCCGGTTAAATACAACGACTGCTTTATCGATCACAGGTTATATGCATTATGTCGAAAACGTCGATAATGATGTTTAACCGGCGAGTAGTGATAACCAGACATTGAACAACCGGCCCTTAGCATTGTATGGTTTCGAGGCGTCGATATGTACGTCTGCTTGTTCGAAGAAATGACTTCAACGAACGGTAATAAGGCCTTCATATATATGTAGATTTATTTACAATAAAACATCATATTTCCATTAAACAAGTGTGTTTAAATTCTTAAAAAAAAAAATGTATCCATTGGAAAAAATCGTAACGTCCGAACGGGAATGTCCAAACAACTTTGAACAGTTTTTGGCAGTTACTAAACATCGTTAGGAAGTTCAAGTTGACGCAACGGTTATGGCTGCTTATTATTCTAACAACCATTCATACATAGTTTTTTTGTACCATTAACAGATTCGCAGAATTTAGCAAAAATCATCAGTCATCTTCGATACGAGTTCCATTTTGGGAACGTCCGAACGGGAACTTTTAATCGCTATATGCTTACCATTTAACATTTGTGGGAAATATTTTTATTGATTTCCGATAGGAACACGGTCAAAAATTTGGGTTTAATTTTTAAACCGCGCTGGGACTACTGCCTTTTTCAATCTATTATAGTCTACTTTTCAAACCAGTCAATAGTTTTAAGCAATTTTTAATATATTCTGGTTTAAATTTTAGTCCAGCAGCCGAGAAAATGATGTTTTGCTATGAGTGGTTTAAAAATCAAACCAAAATGTTTTAATTCCAGTTTTAGGTTTCATATTTAGAAAATTATGTTTAAAATCTAAACCGAAATAGAAAATGTTTGCCTCAATATCCCTTATTTTATATGTTTCACAGAGAGAGAGAGCAAATCTTATGAACTGACGGCATCAACACAGTGAAATGTGGTGTTGATTCAAACTCAACATATGAAAGCACGTTTACATGCGTGGCTGTAGCTGAGTGTGCAAAGATGCTTGATACTATTGGTTTGCTACCAAGGCTGTCCGGGTTCAATCACTATCAGACGGAGCATGGAATTTAAGATTTTTTTTTTGAAGTGAAACTTCTTTAGCGGTTGGTTGGTTGGGAGTAACTTGGCAAATTCAACGGAAATTGCACACGGGAATTGCACACGGAAATAGTGCAACGGAAATGGTTGGGACGGAAACAAGTCCTTCTTGAATGTATGTTATTAATTTAACAAAAACTTGCTTATAAAGGGTTTAAGAATAACACTTAGAAAAAGACCAATACAAGAATGAAAGTAAATAAAGGTGACTAATTACATAGATAAAGAAAAGGATAAAAGCAAAGGTAAAATA
>NW_023458556.1:70169234-70210367 GCF_013731165.1 Rhagoletis pomonella
TGACTAATTACATAGATAAAGAAAAGGATAAAAGCAAAGGTAAAATAAAAACTGAAACAAAGATGCGTAAAGATAAGGCAAAAATAAAGACCAAGGTAAATTTAAACACTTTACTTAAATAAGGGCAAAGGTGAAGGGAACATGTAGATGAAGAAAATGATAAACATAAAAGCAAAAACAACAATAAATATAAAGAAAAAGACGAGGATGAGGATACCGATAAAAGTATAGATGAAGATAGCGGAAGAAAGATTAAAATAAAGTTATTTATAGAGAAAAGGATATAGATAGAGACACAGAGAGTCAATTTGGGAACTATTTTAAAATTGTAGAGATGTTCGGTTATCTCGGGACTTATCGATGTAATAATCGATATTTTTATCGGTTTTGTTATCGACTTTTTATCGATTTCGTTATCGATTATTTATTGATTTCTTTATCGATATTTTTGTAGATTTTGTTATCGATATTTTTATCGAATCTGTTATCGATATTTTGATTGATTTTCTAATAGATTTTTGTTATCGATTATTTATTGATTTTGTTATCGAGGTTTTAATCGATTTTGTTATCGATATTTTGATCGATTTTCTATCGGTTTTGCTACGAATATTATTATCGATTTTGCTATCGAAATTTTTATCGAATTTGTCATCGATTTTGGTACAGATATTTTATCGATTTTGTTATCGATTATTTTATAGACTTTGTTATCGATTTCGTTATCGATTATTTATCGAATTTGTTATCGATTATTTATCGATATTTTTATCGGTTTTCTAATCGATTTTTGTTATCGATTTTGTTAGCGATATATTTATCGATTTTGTTTTCGATGCTATTTTCGATTTTGTTGTCGATATTTTTATTGATTTTCTAATCAATTTTGCTACCAATATTATCGATGTTGCTATCGAAATTTTTACCGAAGTTGGCATCGATTTTGTTATCGATATTTTTGTCGGTTTTGTATGTGTATATGTATGTATGTATATTGGTTATGAGACAAAATTGATATGTAAGTATGTATATTTAAGTTTCACTTCTCCAGTGTGGCCCAGGCGCACTTACTTTACTTTTATTCTTAATTAAGAAAATGTTTGGGCTTAAAATTTAAACCGAACTGTTTAAATTCTAAACCCAATATATGTGCTCTTTTTTTAAACTTGGAAGGTTTGTATTTGGAACTGAATTTAGTTTGGTCATATATGTAGTCCAAAAAATTTAAAATTAAAACCGAAATTTTTAACCGTGTAGTGTCATCACCAAATTTGCCAAATGACTTCGTATCGACTCGCCGACGAACTCGCCATCTGATGAAAAGCCGGCGGGCCACAAAAACAACTCGTATGCGGTAATAAAGTAAAATTTTAATACATTACTTAAATGCTACATCTCGTTTCAAAATACAAAATAAAAACCCGCCACTCATTGACAAGTTTTACCAATAATTTTTTTCGCATTTAATTTTTATTTTTTTAATAAAATTTTAGTTCATTCTTTAACAAAAACCGTGTGAATCCAATTTGAAATTGTGTGCAATATTTATTTATGGCCTTATAACAAATATATTCAACAATTTTATTGAGCTTGAGGCCGTTTTTAAGAGAATTTTTGTGGAAAATTTAAATTGTTGTTTTTTCGCAAAATTTTTCATTAAATACTGCCTCAAGCTCAATAAAATTGTTGAATATACACTAGCCAGAATATGTCTCGGTAGTGTTTTTTTAATATTCGCAATGTTTTTCGAAATACATTTTTTTCGTTAATTTTTAAGAGAAATATAGTTCATTCTGCATCAAATGGCATATAAATTAATGATTCAAAGTTTTAACAAAATTTAGGAAAATTCGACAAATTTTCACCAAAATTTTCAACTTTTAAACCAAATTTTTTAGAATTTTTTTGAGTATGCAGTTTTGTAGCTCACTTAATTTCAGTATAATAAAATGCACGTTAAGTGGCTATAATCTACCGTTGATTTTTGAAAAAAATGGTTTGATTCTAGTTTTTAGGTTTCATATATAGAAAATTTGGTCTCTCTTTTTTTTAAACTTGGAAGGTTTGTATTTGAAACTGAATTTAGTTTGGTCATATATGTAGTCCAAAAAGTTTAAAATTAAAACCGAAATTTTTAACCGTGTACGAGTACTTCCTATATTTGCAAGAAGTTAGCACTTGTTCTGCGGTTTTATCTATGAGTGACAGTTATTTCACCATTGAATACGCTATCCGATAGTGAGATTCTAAGTGAACCACTTCGCTTGGTGAATATTGAACATAAAATAGGCGAACTGCATGGGCGAAATGTGAACGAGTTCACACGGAATGAAAATTCATGATTAGCCTTATAGTGCAGCGAATTAAAATACAGCGGCTCCGTTGCCTTGCCCATGTCGTTTGCATGGATACAAAAGCTGGAAGAAACAGAATTGGAGCAGAAAAAAAACACCCCCCAGACCGTTTTTCATAATTATGCAACAATGTACCATAATTCGACACAGAAGTAGTGGAGTACCATGTGCATAGCTATTTTACCTTTCGCTTCCTGCGGTAGATGAAAATTTGTCTGTCCGCCAACCACATACGAAGTTTTCTTGAAACAACCAAGCGTGGAGCTTGTGGTGACTCCCTCAAAGCTGGCGAGCCCTTGGATTTTTTCTTGGTGGTATGAGATTTGTGTGACACTTTTCTACAATCTGGTTTCGATTCATCGGTGCCACCTTCGGCCGATAGGAATGCACAACCTTCTGAACCATTTGCATTTAATGCAGAACCTGGTGATTGCACCGATACACTTTCATGCGATGAGCCATCAACCGCATTCTTAAAAATCTTTTCTTTCTTGTTAATTGTATCATTTCCTTCAATGCCACCGCCGAGCCTTCGCGTTTGTGACTTTGCATTCTCATCAACACTACTTGAACTCTTCTTTTTTGAGCTCTTCTTGTTGGTGCGCTTCGATTTGGACCATTTAAAACGCATAAAACCACGGAATTTCGTTTGGAATAAAGGTTGGAAGTAGATGCGATCGAGTTCGTGCATAACACGACGCATGCGGTTTAATTTATGCTGTGCAATTTGAGGAAATTTCGGGATTGGGATGAAGGACGGGATTTTTGGTTACAAAGTGCTGTGAGGATAGGTAGTACATACCCGCCGACTTTGTACCTCTGCTTCTGGTGTAGACGGTGGTGCTCTGGTTAGAGCGCAGCAGGGTCCTTCCAAGTCAGAAAAACTCGAGCCGCGGCATTCATTCTCTGAGCTGGACACGCCTCCTTCGTCGCTGTAGAGGTGTGGGGGGATCCGCTGGTTACATTGATTTTAATGGTATTGTGAAAAACTTACCTTGAATAATCGGAAAGCGGAATGTTGAGGGGTTCATCGGCATTGGAACCTTCTTTCAGTAGACGTTCAATGATTTTCAAGCGCAAACGCTCCTGTTGGTGATAAAGTAATGAATTATAATTAAAATGGTCATCTAAAATTAACGAAAATGTCTTCTGTGCCTTGAGCTTTTCGAATTGCTTCTACATATTTGACGTCTTTGATTCTATCAAGTGCTGAGACAATAGTGTTCGGGTCTCGAAAAAAGGGAACAACATATGTATACTTTATTGTAAATGTAAGAAATGAAAGATTAAAGTAAAAGTGGTTTACAGCCATAGATTGCAGGATTTTCCAAGTGTCATCTACAGTCCCACTCAGCAGAATAAGTTCTATATGATTTTCAACTTTAACTGCTTGGTGCATTTACTAAATTATTCGACAGTTGTTTTTGTAAATGTGAAAAGGCCCCTTCAAATCACAAACAAACATCACCAAAAACAATCATATTTCCACTACCATTGATTTTACTAACACAAATTTCAAAATTAATGAGAAGAAAAGTCTAATTTAATTGTTCATTGAAATTAATTTCGGATTAAGGATAATTTAAGATGTCGTAAGTATATTGGCAACTATAAGATTTCAATATCAGAAATAAAACCCTGACTGCCTTTCTTTTGTCTATCAGATTCATATTATTCTAAAAGGAAAATATCCTAAACAGTTTTAATTGTCTTTAGGACAGCGTCTAGTCCTACGGCCCGCATTTCGCTGTTCTCCAAAGTTTTTATGGCAACCATTTTAGTCAGGATAATCCGATTCTGCTGTTCGTTCAATGTCCTATTTTAGGCTTGTTTCTTGTACTCCGACTGTAAATTCTAATATATATGATGCTTTTAATGTATTTTTTACACGCCCTTTACCCGGAGAACTGATTTACCTCATGCGTAGCTCTTGCCGGCTCTTTGACTGACCTAAATCGTCAGCAACGTTTAACTTTCTCTCATCAAAATAATATGCAATGCTCAAGGTCAGCTTATCTGGCGTAATCTCTTTTCACAAGTCTTTATAATAAGTTTTAAGGGAAGTTCAGAGGGAGAATGCATTCACTTAAGCGGGCTTATTTGATGCAGCGTTGCAGCAAGATTGATATCTGAAAACAAGCTGATGCGGCTGCATGGAACCACGCTTTTCAACATTGACTATCATCGCCTTTTAAATTGCTTCTAAGATTTGAATTTAGGCACATTTTTGAAGTGACAGATGAAGGTAGGGGATGGCAGGGGTCGTTGGCCACGATTGAATTTAATATTAGGATTAAGACTAAAATCAAGACTGAGATTAAGATTAAAATAACCGTTAATTGCATACAATGCAGACAAATACGCATATAATTTGCGAAGGCATTTTGCGTTAACCTTCCGTTACGAACATGCTGTCTCACAGACTGAACACATTCTTAAAGCTTTTTGTACAACGGAGTTTAGCATTTGGACCTTTTTTTCTTTGTATGCCTTTCGGTTTATCAGTGATCTTTTTGATGCCGGTGTAGATTGAACCCTGCTATCTTGTGTTTTATTCCTTTTCAGTGAAACGGTCTGTTATGTACATATATGTTTTGAGTGCGGCAGGTCCCTGTGTCGATAGCGAAGTTATATATTTTAAGCCGAGAATTAAGACTAATTACCCATATAAATATTTTTCTTATATACTGTTATATCAATATAAAAGCGTGCTAAGAAAAACATAGGCTTCCACATGGCCATGGAGAACTTGCTCCAACTAGTATAAAAGGGGTCTGCCAAAGAAGACTCAGTCTATACAGCGTATCCAGTGATAAGTGATTTTCTTTTGACAGGTGATAGGGGAGGTCCAGGTGAAAAAATAATTGTATGGGAGGTGGGGTCTAAAATTCAACCCTGGGGAGTTATAGGGTTAAGATGATCGGCAGTAGTTCTAAAAAAAGATTCTCACGCCTAAACGAAAACCCCTAATGAAAAACGACCTAGGTAGCTTTTTTAGCTAATTGTATATGTTAGAAAAAATGATGGTTTTTAAGTTTTGAGGGAAATCTCGGCATTGTAAAGTCAAAATTTCAAGAATTTTTAACCTTTGTTTTACTTTGGCGGCCATTTTGTATAAAAAAGGTCATAAGTTTTTTGGTTTTACTCGATATCAATAAAAAAAATGTCTCCAACTATTACAAGTCACCTTTAATTTTTATGCTTTTGTTTAACTTGATCTGTATGTATGTAAGTATGTTTGTTTGGGGTAAAACTTGCAATCAATTTGTGACAAATTTCCCGATAATCTAGAGGCTTGAAACTTCACAGTTGGCTCAGAACCCGATGACAATGCAATACGAAAGATGAATTATTCTGCTAGGTGGTGCAGGAGTCGAGATATTTGAAAATCCCGTATTTATAGTCCGATTTGGTTGATATTTAGAACGCATACTAATTACATGAAAAGGAATAACTCCACTAAAAATTTTGCCGATAGGTGGCGCAGGAGTCGATATATTTGGTAAACCAGTATTTATCGTCCGATTTTGTGCATATTTAAAAAGCTTGCTTTAAAAATATTTGTTTTTCTATTAACTTATTTTAACTACATGTAAGAGGGTTGCCACCTGTTTACAAAAATGAAATTTAATTTAAACCACATATATTGGTGCCAGATGAAAGGTATTTGAAATAGTTTTATTTTAAAAATACCTTGAAGAGGGTTAGGAAAGTCGAATTTAATTGATTTGTTTATACGCAAGTTGTTTAAAATATGAAAATATGGGGTCACACGAAAGAGTGTTAAGAAATCCTTAGATTAAACATTTAGAATATTTCTGAGATGTCTGCTGAGGGTTGCCTGTTTAAAAAGTTAAATTCAAATTATTTAGTAAGTTAAACGGATGATTAAAGATGGGTATCAATCGAAATGGGGTTGAAAATGTTTTATTTGCGAACTGATATATTTAAAAGTGTTGCCGCATTTCATAAATCAAATTCAACTTAAATTGTGGCAATTAGGTAATTGAAATATATACATATGTATGTATCAGAATATGGGTGTCAGACAAAAGAGATGTCAAACGAAAGAGTCTAAGGTCTGGTTTCTCCAACTCAGCTGAACTTAGTTAAGCCAATTTTCTTGACTTAGTCAAGAATAAGCTGTGTAAAACGTAGGCTAACTTTTGACTTAAGTCCAAAAAGTGGCTAAACTAAGTTAAGTTGAGTTGGAGAAACCAGCCGTAAGAGTATCTGAAGAAGGTTGCCACCGGTATAAAAGTTGTATTCAAATTAACAATCGAAATGACGTTGAAAATGCTTTATTTCAAAACTATCACCCCTGTTCTGCAACTCTTTCGTATTCGGATTTTGCTACGAATCGTAGAAATAGTATGCTGCAATTCGAATCGTATTTTCGAATTTTCGAAATTCGTAACAATGGCATGCCTAAAAACGAACGAGTAAGCTTTTTTGCGTAATTTTGTACGAAAACAATTCTGTGTCGGAGGCGAAATAAAAGATGTAAATCGATGTGTGCGTGCAAGAAATAATGGTGGTGTTCATTTAAACAGATAAATTTGCCTTTCGCATATACGTATATTTTTATCCACTGCTTTATATAAACGAGCAAAAAAGAATATTTGTTGCGCCTTATCGAGAAACTTGGGTCCGGTTTAGTTAATGTACAACGATTTTCGGTTGTTGTGTCCAAACGCATAACCCGAATCCAAAAACTGTAACATACACGTGTAATCAAAGGATTCACATTTTATTTAAGATAAATGTTTCAAATTTCCTACCACTAGCTTATTAATAAACTCGGTTTGCGCTATGCACTTTTTTGCAAATTTCGACGTGGGTTCTGCGCAAAAATACTGTGGACGGCGTAGCCGGAGTGATATGCACAAGAAATGTTGTATACCTTTGACATGCGGAAGCCCCTCTTCCCCGCAACACAGAAAGGAGAATTCTACTTAGTAAGGGTTATACTCCCTAAGCGCGGCCGAAGGCAGAAGCAAGCGCAACAGGTGGTGGACCTAACAAAGTGCATGTTTTTAATGGCTTGGAAAAAGCTGTTATTGCATTAACTGGATTGAGAACCAGAGCTTCAGGCATAGGAGGAGTTCTGGCTTGTGTCTCAACAATTCAACCAGAAGCTGAGATAGATGCGCCCATGGTTACTATGCACGACAGCTCCGCATACCTCTGTGAACCATTGCCATAGCGCCCGCTTACTCTGCTGCTATAATTGCAAATACATCAGAATCCATAATTTTCCTCGAAATATGTAAAATTAACCAATTTTACAATAAAAAAGCACATGATGAGTGTTTTTTTAATTCCTTTCCACTTTGTTTTCCTTCATTCAGCTATCTTCGAAAAACAACTGATAGCTGGCAATGCTGCACATGTTTCCGCAAGGGTTGCAGCATGTGGATTTTTCGTTTTTCGTAGCGTAGCTACGAATTACGAAAATTCGGGTTCTAGAAAAAGGGGGTATATATGAAACATTCTTTTTCATATCGGACACCAAATTTCGTGTCACAATTTCGATTGGATTGAATTTTTTTTTTTATTGGTTCTATACATGAAATAAGCCAACACGTGTTCGAGGATTTTTTTTCTTTTTTTTCTTCGGAGATATGATCTGTCAAAGTTTGCATTTTTTCGTGATTCTGACCAATCACGTACTTCTTCAATTCGCTATCCTGCAGGAAATGTCTCTAACTATAAGCTATAGTCACTATTATCTGTATATTTTCTTTGACGAAAGCTAACTATATTTCTATGGCGAGGGCCGCGAGGGTGGTTACCTCTGCATTTGATGTAACTTACTTGTAACTAACTACTTTTGGACATAAAGTATCAATAAGAAAATTTTTTTTTTATATTTTTATTTATTTATTTTATTAGATTTCATATTTGTTTACATATTCTGTTGTAGGTGGTCCCATATTCGAACTCCGACAGACATAACTTCAAAATGATAATATGAAATTTCGATCTTCCTTTTATTTGTCCTCAATTCGAAAAAGTATTTGCGAAGTGCAGGATATTTAAATATGAACGAGTTTAAAGACACAATCTACTGCTTACTTGTCAACCAGTTTCAAGTTATCTTATTGTAGCTAACTACAAGTTATATATTTTATAGAAATCCCGCAAAAAAGCTAACTAGAAGTGGGCTATTTTTCATCAATTGATAATTTTTGTTCTGCAGGGTATATATCGGGATCTGCTCATCGCAGAGACTTCTTCTTAACGTCGGGCTTACCATTTCTATATATAAGATGGTCAAGATTGGCCTAAAGCTAACTTAGCTATTAACAGTTGAACTTTTTGAATTTGATTTGCATAGTAAAGACCAGTAAGATAGGGATTTTAAATTATACCATCGTAATCCTTGTTTAAGTCTCTATAAAAACGTGGTAAAAAAATTGGCATTTTTAAATAACTATTTTTAAAATATTTTTCTCTATGACGAGATGGTTTATTTTGTGAGAATCAACAATTTTTTGTAATTTGTTTTCGAAAAGTTATGTTGAGATATATTTATTAAGGTGTTAAAGATCGAGGTTTTGCAAGAATTTAAATTTTATTACAGATTCCGATAGAATACCTATCCAGGTATAATATCTGTACGGCAAGATTTTTGTTTAAGGCGACAAACCCCTAGAAATGGGCGTGGCAATTGTACGACTAAAGTTAGCAAAACGCTGATTTTATTGCGGATTTCGGCAGAATATCGCTTCGTTAACAACATATGTTCCACAACTTTTTGAATCATAGAATATTCTAGAAATGGGCGTGGCTATATTAAAACCAAAGTTCAAAAATTTAGACTTTATTGTGGATTTCGCCAGAATATCGATATGTATAGAACCCACAAAAAAAATTTCAAGCGAATCGGAGGCATGACATAATTTTTTTTTACGAAATCCGTCCGACTTAAAAAAGAATGGCGTAAATGTATATAACAGGGATGTTGCGAATATTTGCATTTGCATTCGTTATGCGAATGATTCGCATCGTTTTACACATTCGCATTCGCATCAAATGATACGAATATTTTGCGAATGCGAATGTTTACACTATGTCCACTATAATATTGTTGAAATGCCTCTAAGTCTGTCTAACCAGGGTGCGGACAATAACCGGTTTTTAGCTTCAGGCGCTAGACGGTTAAGTAGTATATCAAGCAAATTGGTGGGTCTTCAACAAGTACCGCTAAAAGTCTTATAAGCAACCTAGAAATAATTTTAGATTCCTCCAGTAAAAGCGAAGGCTCGGATGTAGAATATGGAGGCATTAGAAAATGTGAAGTTAAAGCTTAATTGAAGGCCTATCTTAAAGAAAAACGTCCTTATCTCGGTGAAAATCATCTCGATTGGTGGAAAACTAAACTAAAATTACTTTGTTTGAAATATATGCCCCTTTTGAACTTTGACCATTAGATTGAAACACTGAACTATAGTCTGGCAGTTACTATTTGCTGGCCAAAAGTAATTTTTTAGAGTATCGATAAATCGATTTTTTTGCCCCTTCGCTAAACTAATTCTCCAGAGTAAAAAAGTACATACTCATTATTTTCTTAAAGAGTTTTCCCATTGAGGTATCAGCTGTTAAAGTTGGCATTTCTACTAAAAGTTTAAAAGTTTATATCTTTCGCTCACGGTTAAAAATTCCGGTTTTAATTTTCAGGTGTAGTATATATGACCAAACTAAATTCAGTTTCAAATACAAACCTTCCAAGTTTAAAAAAAGAGAGCACATATGTTGGGTTTAGAATTTAAACAGTTCGGTTTAAATTTGAAACCCAAACATTTTCATGATTAAGAATAAAAACAAAAATCTTAAATTTCATGCTCCGTCTGATGGGGAATGAACCCGGACAGCCTTGGTAGCAACCAATTGTATCAAGCATCCTTGCAAACTCAGCTACAGCCACGCATGTAAATGTGCTTTCTTAGCTATTAACAGTTGAACTTTTTTAAGTTGATTTTTTGTTTATTTCGTGAGAGCCAACAATGAAGTCTCTACGATGAATAGAACCCGAGATATACCAATTTGAAGAAGTGCATGATTAGTCAGAATCACGAAAAAGTACAAACTTTGACAGATTATATACCCGAAAAAACGGAGAAATGTGAATCCAAATGAAATTGTGACACCAAATTTGGTGTCCGATATGAAAAAAGAATGCTTCATATATAAGTTATGTATATTACAATATAGAATAGTAGTAGTGTTAGAATTGTAATATATTAATTGATTCCTTTAGGGTTGCATTTTATAATTATTTTATGCCATTACAGTGTCTGAATGTCATTTGGTCATAAATTAAATTATATCCCGGGATCCCGAGGGCTTGACTCCAAAAGGGGCTCGGGACTCCTGGGATTCGGGATCCCTAATCCCGGTACTAAATATCTACCTTAGTCAGAAGTTAAGGGTTTTCGTTTTTTTGCTGGTAAATTCTGAAAATGTGTCAAACGATAGCTGTAGTGTGTTTGAAACCAAATTGTAAACAAAAGAAAAGTACTTGCACTGAGCTAATGCATGTTGAAAAATATTAGATTACTTATTTAAGTGGATTCTAATGAATTAATAAGTATTTTTGGTTGTTTACATGCGTGAGCTGGGTGTTTTTACTTACAAAATAAGCAAAATTTCGAGGTTATGTTGAAGTTGTGTTTTTTACTAGAAAGCGATACCGTAAATTTAGTGTTACTCTCTCGCTCTGCGAGAATTTTTATTTTTTGACAGTTTTATTAGTTTTAGTCCGTGGCATACGGGATTGGACCGAATATAAGCAGTAACAGCTGATTTTAAAAAGTGCCACTGTCGCTGCCACTGCGCTATTATAGTTTGGGCTTTATAATGGGTCCGTGGGCTGGAATCAACTACGTTTTAAGGTACATCTACTACTTTTAGATCGATCCAATCTTAATATTTCCATGTGGCATTGCAAAAAAAATTGGAAATTGGCTAGGCTAGCCAACTTTGCGGAGATTTTCTCGAGTAAAGAGTGTGTAGGTAAAATTTACGCTGCCCCAACGGCGAATTATTTTAATTGAAATTCTTCTCATGGCAAAATATACCCTGGGTATTTCGAGGCCCGACGTATTTAAATACAAAAAAAAAAACATCATTGTCTGAGAGTTCGATTATGTATAACAACTAAAGTGAGACTGCAAATCACTACAATGTGTAATGAACGTTAAAAATAAAAGACAATATTGTAAAAACAAATAAATATAGTTTAAAAATATTCTCTAGCACTACTCACCACTCAATTACCATGAAGTGTGCTAACTAAAAGCTTTTGATACGAAAAATAAATAAAAAAGTACAAATTTGTGTTATATAAAAATTAAAATTTATTATTTATTTTGTTAATACAGATTAACTACAAATAAAGTGTGACATACTTATGTAAATACAACACAACAAATTGAATTAACTAAATAAAGTAGTACAGAGTAGAGCAGTGAGAATATATTTTCGTTATAAATTAACTTAACCACTTTGTAGTTACATAAATTAAATTATATATTGTAAAATAAACTAAGTGTTCGGATCTCAATATGACTTTATAATTTCTGGATTTAAAAATAATATTTCTTATGAGGCTAAAATGTGTGAGTTGTGCCATTGGAAGTGAATGGCAATAAGCAGCTAAAAATTGCAATTAAACAAAGTTGCTCTTTAATGTACTAGAAGGTGTTTGGTATAGGAAAAATATACAGATTCTGGAATAAGATATATACACACATGCATATCGTTACCTTAATATAGAGAAGCCCTAACATTTTTGTTTCTATACAGAGTAGTTATAATTTTATAAATAATTTTATAAAAAATCAAACAGAGAGAATTTCGTCAAAACACTGGTTTCAATAAACACGAAAACTAATTTAGTGCTTTAGTAGTTGGTTTTAAATTCTTTTTGGTCCTGGGCGATTAAACTTCCGACTTTTGTACAAAGCGCAATTTCGAAAGGTAACGATATGTGTGTAAATATGTACATATGTATTTATTTAATAAGCTTATAGTGGAGAGTTTTACTTTGTCATAGAAAGCGCGTGAAGATAGCATTAATGGCTAAAAATTGATCAAAATGGCACGAAGCGGGGTTTGTTATGTCTGTATAAACGTTGAGTAGCTCAAAGTTAGTATAAAAACAATTATTGTTGGAGGGGAAATGAAATTTTCTTAGAGCTTGATTTGGTAAATACTGCGTTGTTAGTACAAATATGGTTTTTCTGTTGTTGTTTTTTTAGTTGGTGTATTACGTTTTCTTAAGAAACACTTTTAATTATGGCCATGCTCATTATAGTATTACGGTGAATATGATTGTTATAACTTTTATGTTTATTTTATCTTTATAATTTTAGCGAAATTCCAGGCTGTTCATCATCCAGCTGACCAGCAGACCTATTTATTTATTTGCTACGTTATGGAAGAGCCAATTTTGAACTTCAAATTATCTATTTTGCATATTTGTACATATTTAGGCGTATTTATATACACATACACCTATAGCAAAAATAATATAAACACGACGTTTTCACCAGTTTTGACTATTTTTTTTTGTTTGTTTAATGTTAATTATTTTTTATAAACGTCGATAGCTAACCAAAACCCTGCAAGTCTAAATTTAAAACTTTATTTTAAAATTAGAAAAAATCAAGAAAGGTTCTACAAAATTTCAAACTTTTTAACAAAAGCAAAATAGTCAAAACTAGTGCAAATGTCGTGTTTCTGTTATTATAGCCATCGGTTTAAGTATGTAGTTAGTTACCTATTTTTCTCCAAAGCTTGCTTTTACTTTTTTCAAAGATTATTTATGATTTGTACAAACAAAAACGTAAAAAATCTCCTTAAATTCTCGCTAAAAATAAAAGAAGTACCACGGGAGATTGTTTTCAGAATTAGGCTGCGGAAGTTTTCACTGTTTGTTGAAGAAAGATTAACCCTTATATTCACAAATTAAATATTTTCTAGTCAAAGCGAATAAAATTTAAAACCTTGAAAAATATTCCGGATTTTCCAGGCAAAAATTGTACGTAAAAAAATGTTTGCAGATTTTTCTGAATGCCAACTTTTGCGTCCTACAGCTCATCTGACTTTTCGAAGTAAATGAGGAAACAACGAAAGGTAGAATTAACATTTTTATGACCAATACAGAGAGCTTCTCATGAGTTCCGGTTTTCACAAGTTTTGTTTTATATTATTTCACGTTGACATCTGTGGTTGAACATGAGCAATTAAAGTTAAGCACTATAAAATCATAAAAGGGGTATTCATACAACGAAACCTAATACCATATTATAGAGAATTAATAATCCAATAAAAGCTTTGTAAAGCAATGTTGGTTTATCGAGTTTGGCAGATTATAGAATGCTGCGCCTTTAGTCGTAAGAATTGAATAAATAAATAAAAATACAGTTGAACCCCCGGTTAAATTATCAAATAGTAAAAAAACTAAAAGAGCACATAGCGAATTTATACAAGGCGGTGTTGCTAAAATTCGCCGCGGCGTCCTTCTGAATGTCAAAATTGTGTGTTTGTTGTATTTGTGGGGTACTATTGTGCGTATAACATGTTGTTGAAAGTTTTGTTCTTGCTCAACCGATACCACTTTGTATATATTCGCCTTGAAAAAAGCACATTAAAAATCAAAATTACAAACTCATGCTGTAAATAAGAGATATGTAATACCAACAGGTTAATTATAGTTAATACTTAAGGCCTACGAAGAAAATCACAAAGCACATAAAGCTCTGGCAGCTCCATCGATTTTTACTGTACTACTTAAGAACGAAGCTGGCAGCAGTGTCAAACTGTATCTTTCTTTTATGTAGTGTTGCTGTAATTTTCGCTTTTTGCGACTCAAAACACTCTTAGGAAACGCTTTTCCCCGTACGCTTAACCTTAAGTTTCTCATCGATTATACATCCCTGTTCCGCCATTTTCTTCAATTTCAATGCTTTCTTCTCGCGTTTCTCACGTTTTCTAATCTTTTTGATTTGTTTCATAAGTTTACTCATTCGCTTTACTTTATTTGGTGTGTCATCGCCGTAATCAAGTAACGTCTCGCAGAAAGCGCGTCCCATGTGCTCGTAATCCTGCAAGGAAATAGAAAAGAAGAGATTGCTGGAGAACAATGAAAAATTCAATACATATTAAATAGCTAAAAATGTTGGTTATAAGAATTACAGGTTTTAAATTAAAATTAATGTTCTTAGTTTAAGGCACACCATTCGCTGTGGGTATCCACGGACACTAACAACCGGGGTGAGTCTCTTATCGACTTTATTTTTTCAAATAGCTTAGCAATTTGTAACATCGGAAGAAGGCCAACTTTTATAACACCTAACAGAAGGGAGGTACTAGACATTTATTTTGTGTCGGATAACTTTGGTCTCAAATGACCACTCGTTTTCCGATCATAGATACATAAATTTCAAGATCTCTTTCGAACCACCATCCTCAGTCGTTTACAGAAATAGGAGACGAACCGTCTGGAACAAGTTCAGGAGTATACTCTCGGACCTCCGTTTTAGGAGCGATTCTCACAGTAAGTCTCGTTTACCGATAACATCTGATGAAGCGGAATATGTAGACTTCCAGCATGCTTCTATCGGTCGACTAGATTCATCGGAAAAAATTGAGGAAGCAGTGGACCATATCACCAAAGCCTGCAACTCTGCTTTTTCTGCCTCCTGCCCTATCATAATTCCGAAAGGGGAAGAGAAGCCACTCTGGTGGAACGAAGAAATCGCCACCCTGAGGAAGGAGAGCCGGAAGCTTTTTTATAAGGCGAAAAGAGATGGATCGTGGCACTCCTATAAGGAAGCTTTACGAAATTTCAAGCGAGCTACCAAAAGCGCTCAGAGGACATCATGGAAAAACTTCTGTGACAACATTGAGGAACAGTTGGAAGGCAACCGGTTACGAAAGGTCTTATCAAAAAGTCCCTTTTCTCCCAGTTACATTCAGAGGCCAAAAGGCGAGTGGACTTCATCCCGGGATGATATGCCAGAGATACTTGTAGATACACACTTCTCTGGTTGCACCGTAATACCGAGTAACTCGGCCCCGGCTCTAAGACTACTCTCGGCGGGGAAATCCATCATAACCAACAGGAGTGTGAATAGGGCTATAAGATCTTTTAAACCTTTCAAATCCCCTGGGCTGGATGTCATTTTCCCAGCGGAGTTGCAAGAAGCATATGACATATTATGCTCCAACCTAACGGTAATCTATAAGGCTTGTCTCAACCTGGGATATATACCCAAAGCATGGACATGGGCGAAGGTCGTCTTCATACCGATGGAAGGCAGAACCTCTCATGTGAAGCCTAACGATTTTCGACCAATCAGTCTTTCGTCTTTTTTCCCAAAGGTCCTGGAAGGGATACTGGACACATTCCTTCGGCGAGAGATGGATCCTAAGAAGCTATCTGACTGCCAACACGCCTACTCGAAAGGCAAAACTGTGGAAACCGCAATCTACAAAATCGTTTCCGATATTGATAAATCCTTGGCATACAAGGAGCTAACACAGGGTATCTTTCTAGTCATAGTTATAGTCATAGTCATATCGTACCAGAGGCGATCACAGCATCTATGCTCCAAATCGGACTGGATCGATCCCTGGTGGACTTTGTCCGTGTTCTCCTTAATTAGAAACCTATATATTCGGAGATGGGTGGAGCTCACATCACAAGATATGCGAAAAAGGCACTCCTCAAGGAGGAGTACTCTCATCACTCCTCTGGAATCTTACGGTAAACACCCTACTCTATTGCATATGCCGATGATCGTGCCCTAACTGCAACCGGTAAACACCCACAAATTCTGGGAGAACTGTTGCAGAACGCCTTGAGTGTCGTGGAAACCTGGTCTAGAGAATGCGGACTGAACGCCATCCCGGCTAAAACGGTCACGGTTCTCTTTACATGGAAAACAAAAATCCCTACCTTAAACGGCGTGGAGCTGTCGATCTCTAACGAAGTGAAATACTGCTGTGATTTCTATCGCGCCTCAAAGCTTGCCGCTCAAAAAATATGCCGCTTCAATTCAATTTTTTTAAATTTTTGTGTATTTTTCTAGCACTCAAAATCGAATTTTTTGCGACACATTTCTCGGCGCACTTGAAATCACAACAGTGATGAGCTAAGTTTTGTGACTCTGTTAGAATAGAGGGGTAAATCTAAAAGTAGGGAGGGGATACACTCGAAAGACCTCTCACCAGATCTCTGCTTTAGGCTACTAGACCACTGCAGAAGTCGTGGCTATAAAAGAAGCTGCACTCTGGCTTAGCGAATCTTTTCTTGACCTGCCTTCAGTAACTATACTTCTATAGTAAGGGCCGGATCGTGAGCTCGGCCAAGTATGATAGACATTTTATTTTATTATATTATAAATGAATTATATTTTTACAAATCATATGTTTGGAGTCATATGTTTTTGAGAAAAATACACCGTAGCAAGGCACACCGTAGTAATTTTAAAATTCTCGACTGAAAAATAAGATATTCGAGTTAGCTCAACGGTACACAGTGTGCTTTTTTAACACTTCGACAGAAGCAATATTTTCATGTGAAGCAAAATGGCTTTGAAAGCTAATTTAATTGCCTTTCAAGGAAAAATATTGCCATTGAGCCACAATCACTCCTTGACCTTGAAAAAATTGGTCAAAAAGAGTGTTTTTTGACAAAAAAAAAACTATACTAATACATATTATAGATTTTGAGACGAAAAACACAATTCCACTGTTAAAAAAACGAAAAAAAATTTCAACCCCTCAATTTGAAAAATGCTTTATATATTGAATTTTTTTTATTTGCTTACAGCTCTGCATCCTTCACACAATTTTTATCAAAACAAGTCAGTTTTAGTGCTATTCAAGACCTTTAATTTAAGCCAAGGTAGAAGTCTCTAGGCCCTTTGAGAGCTAAATTATTACGATTCTAAAGTTAAAATTCGAAATTTCATTCGACATTTTACGCAATTATTTTTTCTTATTTCGGAGTAAAAACTAGTACAGCAGTTTCGAAGTTTGGTATAAAATTGTTATAACTTGGCTCGAATTAAAGGTCTTTAATTGCACTTATTGTTCGAGGGATATAAAATTGAGTGAAGGATGCACAGCTGCATGCAAATAGAAAAAAATGCAATAAATAATGCATTTTTTAAATTAAGGAGTTCAAATTTTTCTTCGAATTTTGAACAGTGGAATCGTGTTGCTCGTCTCAAAATCTATAATACTAGTATAATAAAAAATACATACATTTTTTGTTTTGGACTAAGTCCCGCGTATTTTGCATGTTTTTTTTTTTCGAAGAACACTACTTTCGACCAATTTTTTTTAAGGTCAAGGGGTAATTGAGGCTCAGTGGCCACAATTGAAAGGGATTTACTATAGCTTTCAAAACCATTTTGTTTCGTATCAAAATGCTGCTTCTGTCGAAAGCGCTCCGATTAATTCGCGTGCAGTGTTCAAAAAGCACACTGAGCGGCTTGTCAAAAGACAAGAGATGTATTTTAAAATGCTGTGCATATTTTTCAGATATGAGTTCAGCGACAAAATCTATATGAACTGGCCAATTTCATATCAGAAAGATATTTCAATTAGCACGAAATTGTTCCGGAAGTAGAATCACAATACCAAGAGTGTAATTGAAATTCTTAACCAAACTCGGATTTCTCGACCGACTCAGATTCCCCTGTGCTGCGGACGAGAGAACCACCCCATGCAGCGCGCATATCCCTATGAACCTGCAAGACAAGGCTCAGGACATGCTTTGTTGAGAAGGCAAACAGAAGATGGTGGGAAGAATGTGTGGGACGACTCGACAAATCTGCCTAGGTTCGACAAGAAAATATCCGATGTACTCATTCGGTTAGAAGGCCCTCTATTAAGGCATGCTAGCAGAATGGGTTCGCCGGCCAATGACTTCTGCCGTAGTTGCCGCGGTGTGGACGAAATGGAGAGTGTGGAGCACTACCTCTGTCACTGCCCGCCCTCATGTGGGCGAGAAGACGCTAATTTCACCCCCACTTTTTTGTCTGTCTCGCCGATCTAAGTGAAGCAGGCATTCACGAATTCTCGCGCTTTCTGAACCTAACCAACTGGTTCCACTTCTAGGTGAACGGATGGGTTCGAATTCGAGCTCTCAATTGGTATCACAACAGACCCAGTGGGTCTAAGTGTGTGTCTTTCCCATGTGGAATGTAGGCAGCCGCTTCAACTTAACCTAGTTTAACGCAAAAAAGTAGTTCAGTCTTGACGGCGCCTATTTTCAATTTCAAGTACTTTTAAATGTTTGCAATTTGTCACTTTAATTACTTTCCGTTTTATGTAAGCAAACATATGTACGTACTAAGGATGTTAATTTTTTCAATTTTTGCGATCCCGGGATTTTCGGGACATCGTTCATACAATACCGGGATCCCGAGATTTAGATATTTATTATTTTCCAACAACTTAACATGAAAAAATTGCATCAATATAGTTTGAGAAGCTATCCTACCATATAATAAATAATAAATAAATGGGTTTGAGACCTACTTTATTATTTAAGTTGAAAAATATTTCATTAGTAGCAAACCAAAAGACAGTAATTAAATTTATACGCATTTAACAATACTTTAGCGTGTACATATCTGATAAAGTAACTTAAGCCATGTCGAAAAAAGCTCGATGCAAAAAAAAACTTAAGTCAAAATATGTATTGTGTGGCTGAAAGAAGTTCATAATGCTAGTGGCAGAAATAAAAGAAACGCCTTATTTCTATATTTCTTTTGTTTATTTAATATTTAGTTTTTTTTTTAAGGTCTACCTCATTTTACATATAATTAACTGCATTAAATGCGCATTTCAAAATTTGTACAAAAATTATAAAAATGCAAAAAAATTGCCAAAATTTCAAACTTTTTACTCAGCATTTTTAGAAAAATTTGAGGTACGCAGTTTTATAGCCCATTAAATTAAAGTACGAAAAATGCAAGTTTCTTGCAGTTATAAAGTACCGCTGATTTTCGGGAATTTTTTTAAATGAAGCTGGGCATTTTCTTCCATATACGTGCGTACCTAGAATTTTTCTTAAAATTCTGATAAAAAGATTGAAACAGGTTGAAACAAAAAAATTTCAGAGCACTCCAAGCAATCAATATACTCACGACACTATGGTCCAAATATAGTAAAACTGCGTTTTAGTTTTAGAATTTTTTTATTAGAACTTTATAATTTCAAAAATTTGATATATTCTAAAAATTATTTAAAAAATTCAGTGCAATGTAGAATAAAAATAGGTACCAAATGAAGGAGAAAATTCTGTAGGATTTAAAAAAAAAATAAAATTTGTTGGGTTTACAAGGACGAATAGGTATTGAAAATGCCCTTTTAATCAATTTTATTTTTGTAAGCTAATGAAGTTAGAAGGACTTTATTCGAGGACGTTGTCGAGTTTATATTAGTCCTTAACATATAATTTTTTCAAAATAAATATTGCAAAATTTCAAGGATATTCAAGGATAAAACTTTTAAGGACTTTTCAGAGAGAAACTAAAACCACAATTTTACTGCATATATTTGGCCCATGGCTTCGCCAATATATTAATTTTTTGGTGTGTAAAATTGCCTGTCGCACGGTGTTAGACATTTATAAAAAAAATATTAAATATTAAATAAACAAAATAAATATAGCAAAAACTGGTCAACATAAGGCGTTTCTATTATTGCCACCATTGCAAACTACAAATCCCGAGAATCCCGGGATTCTTGGCAAATAATTTCGGAATTCTCGGCACTTAAAAAAGGATCCCGGGATTAACATCCCTAATACGTACATACATAATACTTATTTAAGCCAGCTCGGCTAACTTTTCTATACAAAACAAACATTTCCCTTTGACAAAACTTTTCCCTTCTCGACAACGTTCATTTTCATTTCTAAGCGGTCAAGTTCAGTAAAACTTAAGCCATTAGTGCTTTTACGCATGCTTGCACATTTCATACTTTCCTCTTTTCCATCACATCCCCTCAACCGCTATTGGCCCGTTATTTACTGAATGTTTCTTAGCCTTATTTTTGCTTACATTAGGACTATTTTTCCTTATGCTTAGTCAGATATTTTTTGCACATGTTTGTTACGTTCTTTGTGTGTTTGTGCCTATGTTTACTTTAAAGGCAAGATAAGAAGATTATGCCCAAAGAGGACCACAAACAAAACACATTCGTATTTAGATACATGTCGCTAGCTTAAAGTGAAAAGTTGTAAAGTCCACTTTTTATGAAAACTTACATTTTGATGTAGGAAGCAAGTGAGATTTGAAATGACTCGCTTCCAAAAAGCCCGAAGTTCATATCTTATTTCTGTCCGTTTCTATCCAGTAAAATCAAAATTTTCCATATCCAAAGGAAATTATTTCAAAGGTGGAAAAATTTAATTAACACCGAATTATACCGATTCGAATGAACATTTTGCTTTGGATACACAAAAATGTATTCCAATTTTTGCCAGATATTTCATGAAAATGAGTTTGGGAAGTTTGTCTCCTCTCCTGTAAAATTTGAAAAACTGACTTTAGCAAATTTTCACGCTAAGCTAGAGAAATATACCTATATATAAATGTATGTATTTTTGTATGTAATGAACATAAGCGTACATAATAATAACGTGTGCATATTTATGTACATTAAGGTGCCTCATCCTGCAAACAAAAAAGGGGTATTCTTCCAACCAAGTACTTACACACACAGTTAAGCTTTGGTTTCCTCGAAAGCGGTAACGTAAAATAGCGGTCGTAACTTTACGTTGTCAAAACGTTACCATGTAAATATTTCCAGATGTCAGCTAAGATGACGGCAATACACACCCTAACGTAATTTGACGGCACCGTAATATTTCTGACGGCGACAGTGACGGTGTAGAAGTATTTATCAACGTTTTTTGGCAACGTCATATTTGTTGCGGTGTATTAGAAAATTTGTTTACAATTCTTTTGACCAAAATAAAAGCATTAAATATACATTTCTATCAATTTTGAATAATAAAGTGGAAAGTGCATGGACGACCGAAGAGAATGAGGTCCTAATAAACGTTGTGGAAAGCAATGAATGCCTATACAATAAAAAGCACAAAGCTACGTTACGTTCATCTAGCTTTACATAAAAGCGGTACCGCTACTAGTGTTGAGAATAGCGTTCGGTATGGTACGCTCGCAATAAATATTACGGCACCGTTTTTCGAGGAAACCAAAGTGTCAGCCAAAATGGCCTAGCGGTTGTTTTGCAATATGTGCAATGTTTTTAATGTGTAACATATGTATTTTTGGTAATTTAACGTTCGCGTCTGCACTTTTTTTCAGTATTACACTCTCTTGAATTCCAAAAATGCTAGAAGTCATGTACATAAATCGGTTTGAAATAAAAAGGAAATTAAGAAAAAACTTGTATGGTAAATCGGCAGATATTTAAATTAACGAATATGCATCCAATAAATTTAGTCTACAAAGCTTCTCATCCTCCACGTATGTACAAATGTAGCTGCTTTAAATGCAAATGCCGCCAAACGATATGTTCTGTCCCTGCAAAAATCGCGACTTCTCCATGCATGCGTGTAAAGAGTACTCCCTAAGGACCAAGGAATACTCCAAAATTAACCACAATTCATATAAAAAATATGGTCCAATTAACATTACGATGTCCTAGGGCAGGACCATATACTCCATCCCTGCATTACATCAGAGTAGCACAAAACTACTCCAACATATTAACAATGGCATTGTTGTTATATTTTTTCGTTTGTACACGCTTTTGTTCTTCACTTCTCAGATGCTTTTTCGAAATTAATAAAAACCAAGACAAAAATTAAAAATTACATGTTGCCTCTGACGGCATTCGAACCCGAACATGCTGGGAGCTCACAACTAACATGGAGCATCTCTACACGTTCAGCTACAGCCAGACATGCAAATATGCTTTCAAATGCTCAACTTCAATCACATTTCGTTAAAACACGAGCAGTTATCGGGTAACAAACAATAAGCTGGGGCAGAGACACGAGTTGGTCCGCTACAGCATGACAGAGGACAATTTTGTAAGTACTCCCATATACCACAAATAGACTACATGGTCCAACGATTTTTGCAGGGGTAGTTGATTTCGAAGCACATTGATTTTCTCCAATATGAAAAACATACTTTTCTTCGATCGGAAGACTCTGATTCTCTCCAGGGGATTTCCAATAATAATACCCAATTGTTTATGTGAAAAATTTGTAATACTAAAGATTCTTTATTGGTCCCTCATTGTATTTTCTGGGGTTTTTGGCGGACCTATAAAATATGAAAAACCACCCTAATGTACATATGTGGCCTGTCGTCTTATATATTTAGTATTGGCAATGCGCTACAGTATGTTGCTTGTTATTTATTTTGTATTTTCATTGTTATAATATGCTGTTTGATATTTTCTTAATGCTATTATTTTCACTCTTTTCAGCAAGGATATCAGAAGGTGAGTGCCCCTGGGATAGTTGAGCCACAACTGCGTAACTATATATACATTCATACATACATACGTACATGTTTTCGTTCTAAGTGAGTGTATGCAAATATTTAAATAATTTCTATGGCTCGTTCCGAATGATTGGAGCGTATTCTTGTTTTCGAACAAATCGAAAATTAAAAATTTTTGTATAGAAAATGATTGGAAAATTTCACGATTTTCGATTCGTACGAAAAAAACAATGCGCCCCATTGTAAAAAAAATGATCTAATACCTAAGTATTTATGTATTTAAAAAATATTACTTATACAAATTTTAAAACTTAAAAATATTAAAAATACTAAGTACTATGTATGACGATAGCCATGAGTCTTAAGTGGCTGTTAGACGTGGCAAGTGCAAGTCCTTTTCAAAAATCTAACAAAAATCAAGAATTTCCAATAGAGATTGCAGGGGCAGTTACACTTTGAATGTAAAATGGCTTTCGAAAGCTGTTTTTATTTCTGAAAATCCGACTTTCGGATACTACCTCTTGTCTTTTTACACGGTGAATGCAGACAAGTCCACTTTCAACTGTGTTACCAGACATTTCTGTGCTCATGAAAAATTTGTTAAAAATGCTAAAATGCGCACAAAACAGCCGCAAAATGTAAAATTCTTTAATATTTAAATAGTTCATATCAGAAGAATAAATTAATTATAAGCATTTTTTATACTACTTATGTGACCCTTGTATTTTTATACAAATTCGCCAAACATTGCGGCACTGGGCAACATTCGATTGGTTTGACAGCATTGCAGCAAAAATTAAAATTGCTATTGAAGCACGAGCAAGGTGAAACTATTTCTCGAAAGCGATTTGGGTAATTTCAGTTGCAGATACACCTTGCAATTTTTATTTCCGAAAGTGATTTCTGCAAATCTACAAAAGTGACTTTATGGCTGTTTACACGGGAAAGTAGACTTTCGTTTCACAGTTTGGCAACAAAATGCGGAGAAAAGGAGCCACCTTTAGCCGCACAATTTGTTCAAATTTTTCAATAGAAGGTCGCTGTGTTGTACCAATAGTGTGACTACAAAAAAATGGTGGCTCCGATTTTTTTTTTTTTATACCAATAGCCCAATATAAAAACTGTACAAATCTGTAAAAATGTACCAATCACTGTCAGTGGCCTTTAGCTGAAATATTTGTATACAACATTTTAAATGTAACTTTATGTATTCTATCATAACTCATATCGCTAGCTCAAATTGAATACTTGTTAAATACAGTTTTTTAAATTTTACATCCCGAACCAATTTTCTTCAAATATTTTGCAAAACCTTGATAACGAAATTTTTGCGTATTTAAAGCAGATCTTAACTCCACACGAATAGGTCGAGTTCGATGTTGACGCAACTTTTTGTATTCATTCTTTGGATTTAGCAATTTTTCATTTCACTGCATAGAAAGAGCACAAATAAGATAAGTAATTCAGTCCATTTGGAAATGATCCATTTATAATCTTCTTTCCTTGCTGCTTCAAAATGCAAGCTTTCGTTAAATAAACAAAAGAAAAATAGCCAAAACTGGACAAAATGTCACTTAACTTAATCAGTTGACCACAAGGGTATACAAATTTTTAAGCAAAAAACAAAATCGTCTTCAATTCTCATATAAAAAAATATATATTTATTTCATGATGCAATGATCGGATCTACACCAGATTAGTATTTGACCACCTCTGAGACACTACCTTTCCGATACAAAAAGAAATCGATAATTTTTCAGAAACTATAAGCTCTATCGGAAAGTGATGTATATACGGTTTATGGAGAATTTCATTAGCTTTAATTTTCCGTACTTTATATTAAAATTTTAAAATTGGTTTGTAAGACATACGTGATTAAGTGGAACCACTTTTTGTTTTAAGCTGAATAACGGTAAATTGCAAATATCTCGAAAACGTTTCCATAGAAAAAATTAACTGGATTTCCGGAATCACCAATCAATTCTACATAGAAATTGGATAGTGGCGTCTGGGGAACAAAAACCAAATTAAAATTTGTGATCCAGTGTAATTAAGGAATGTAATTTGATCTGATCTTGATGCTAATAGAAAATCAGAGGAACATATGTAAGCATGCCATGAATGTAATTTGAAATAATTAAAATGTTGAAAACAGTGTGGCCGGATAATTAGAAACGATTTTCTTTTACAAGTTTTGACCATCAATTCTTATTTATTAGTTTATTAAAAAAAAATATAAAATAAAGAAAATCATTTCTAATTATTGGCCACCATTGTAATTAACAGTGGTATGCCATTGCTTATTAGCTGCACATACTAGCAAACACTTCTTTAATTAAACTGAACTAATTTAAAACGTGATTGCATATTTTGAATATTTTGTATATCTTCTTACCGCCGTACTAAAGTGAGTACCCTTGCGTGAGCCCAACGATGAGCCGCCGAATGATGCCTCAATTGTGTAACTGTTTGTGATGCCCAGCATCCAGACCACAATGCGGCCGGTACCCTCTTTACTGCGTTGCACCTTAAATTTACAACTTTCAAAGGAAAACTGCAAAAAAAAGACAGACATGGAATGAAAACATTAATTGTGTAGATATGTAGCGCAAAGCAAAAGGTAAAGAAAAATTAACAGAAAACTTAGCAACAAGAAATATTATGTGGCACACCAAATCTGGGTTATGCTTCTTAAGTGAGAAAACAAGAAAAAAAGGAACCGCTCACCCGAAAAAAATTATTCCCTTTAAATGAAAATCATATCTAACAATGCGCCTTTCGCAATGGGAAAAGTGAATTCGTCGCTTTGATCTTCAGCCACCCGCTACTCACCTTATCAGCGACATTCTTGTGCAGCATTAACGGAAAGACCTGTTCCGTGAGCTTCTTTTCGGGATTACGTTTATTCTCACAGCCGTAAACGAAAATGTTGTGCTTGCGCGAATGGGCGTGCATATCACAGTACAAGACAACTTTATATTCATCAATCAGTCTTGGCACCGCCAGAGGAAAGCAAAAAATTTATGGAAAAATTATAAAAGAAAAGAACACAGTGCGGTTTTTCATTTATTCATATTTAAATCATGATAAGCATTTTAGCGATTTTTACTATCCGAACTTATGTACCTTTTAACCATGGCTTTCGTATACCAAATGGATGGATACGTTTCGCGTATAACGGTGCGATATTGCCGATTTAGATCTTTGCCCGTCAACGAGTTGCGCGTATTCCCCACAATTACACCATCCGGATTGAGCATTGGTATTAGCTTGAAAATGAAGCGATGACGCAGTCTTTTGGCGGCCAACGTATCGCCGGTGATGAAATCCATTAGTCCCTTCATCATCCATGAGGCTGGTGTTTCGCTTGGATGCACACGCGCCGATACTACGATTGCTTTCTTTTTCTGCAAAAAAATGCAAAAAAGGAGACATTCTGGTATAAAATTTTTAGCTTGGATTTAATCTTGCACTGATTAGGTACACAATTTTTTTCAGAGGAAGTATGAATGCATAGAAAATTATTGAGCAAAATTAATAAAAGCTGGAAAAATACTCATAAAAACAATGCGTCTTCTGAAGAAATGAGAGCAAAAGATTAACTAATAATTTAGATTTTCATACTATTTTATATGAATCAAATGTAGGTAAATAGATTTTATTGTCCTTGGCTTAATGAATAGTGAAACTCTCAAGCCGTATAACTTGTTCATATGATAAAAAGCCGAGTCCGTATTAAGCATTCGTTTGAAGTAAGTGATATTTGGGGATCTAGTGATTAGAGAGTCTTGAATGAATGTACATATGTACAATTTTTCCCATAACATAGCCAAAGTAAACTAATTTAAAGCAAAAGTTTAGGTTGTGGTAAAACTGCATGTATGGAAAATTATATACTTTCACTCGGATGCATAGTTGTTCATTGTGAACGCCGTCTATAAGTGAAAGTCAAGAGGAAGCTATCCCCTAAGCGATGTTCGTTTGCAAAGAGAAATAACCAAAATATTAACCGACTGAGCTACTTCCGATCTCTCCGCCAGACCGATGAAAAAGCGTGACCCTTCGATTGTAGAAAGTGATCAACTAATTCCTCCTGACATAATTCGCTTGTAAGAACTCCTACTGAAGATCTGTTGATCTTTTTCCCTTCCAATCGTAGGGCCTTGATACCTCACAAACGTCTTGTTTAGTGCATAAGTCGTTTGCGATGTCTACGTCTATACATCAGTTCTCTATAGCGAAAAGCCATGTTTGATCTAGAAAATGAAAATTCTGACTGATCTGTACGTCCTCCGAAGTCGGAGCCGGTTTCTTTCTCCATTTTTAAACCATCTGTGTAGATCAGAGGTACCTAAACTTTTTTTCTCGTAGACCCCTTTCAAAATTTTACTGGTTTCGGTGCTGCTATTTTTTTTAATTATTCCCAAAGCTCATCAAAAAATGTGAAGATTAGATCTAACGATGTCAATTTGCATCGTGGGTGAGTTCCAAAACTGAATTCGGAGTGGCAAAAATAAAAATTAAATATTTTCTTGTGTTCTATTTACTAAAATACTTGCAAGTTTTAAAAAACAGAGAGCGTAAAGCCATCAAAGTACTCTTTTGCTCTGAGGAGTTATATTTTTTAAGAGCACTTCAAGCGCTAGCGTTAATTACATGCTTTTCACCATAAACTCCTCACATGTTCGGCTCACTCGTGAACTTGCGTGTGATGTATTTGTAAAATAGTTTATTTGCATTGATGGCATCACTGTAATTGTTATCCCTCCGAGTTTTAAAGCGACGCGAAAAATATATATCACTCACATTTTTAAAACACAAAACTTGTAACAACAAAACCACACAGCTTTTTACGTCAAACTTTAAATTCAGAAATCAAAATAGATAGAGAAAGGCCGAATCTAGAAAAATCGTTAAGAAACAACCAAGCAAGCAAGAAGCACGAAAAGTGTTCCATCGTCTCATTCTCCTCAAGTATGGGCAAGTGGAGTTGTCATGTACGCCTATCACAGTCAGATGTTTGTGCCACGCGAAGTGAACAGTCTGCAGACCCGTCTGCTCAGTGAGAGCAAAAACCTAGATGGACCTTCTAAGATTGAAGGTAACATGAGTTTTGTCCACCTGCAGCCCCTCGATGCTACCAGTCATTGCTGAGCGGAGTATTCACCTAGTTTCTGATGGTGGCTTCGATGGCTGAAGTGGGGAGTGCTATAACTGGTTGTGGGTCGAGGAATGCCTGGTCTAAGCCAACTCTGGCCAAATGGTCGGATGTCTCATTACCAGGTACTCCCGAGCAGGGTCGTCGACAGAATACTCGGGCCCGGGAGTAAAAAATCACGGGTCCCTATATATAACTTCTATAAATTTAAAAGCATATGGCCCAAATCGTCGAAAACGAAACCGAGGGGAACAATTTTTTTCTCAGGTTTCGCAGATTTTTTATTATATCTGGGTCATACATACTCTGAGGTAGCAGACAATATAAATATTAGCACGAATCTCATCTCAAACATGAAGATTCACTTAGTCCTGAAACACCTTTAAATTAATGAAAATTGAAAAAGCACAACATGAAATTTTGGGTTGTTTATATTTAAGGGCCACCATATTTTGCATTATACTTGCTTCTTTTCGATTGCCTTGTTTTACTTTGAAGGTAATAAAAAAAGTATTCGATAAAATAATTAGTGATTAACTATCTGAATGAAAATAAAGTCAGCATCATTTTTAGTGTAATGTCCAAAATATGGAAAAATCTGGTTTTCTTCGAGCATTTTCTTCTTCATTATCCATGTGTTTTCGGTGCAAAACTATTTGTAACGTAAGTCTTTTTTTACCTTCCTTTTATTAGCTCGGGATGTAACTATGTAATATTGATGCGCCTAAAAGATGCAGCGATTTCTATTCTCAAGTTACATACCTGATGACAGTACAAATGGCAATTATAATAGGGATGTTTTAGTTTTTTAAACTATAATTTTTTTACTAATTGAATTTTCACGTAAAATTATTTGTTAATGGACGAATTCCATATATGTATACTAGACTGCATCACTCCCCATACAAAAAAAAATCAGTACTATTTTTCCATTGGAATTATAAAATCTATTATATTTTAAGACGTCCACCAAAATATTTCGGAAAAATATTAAGATTTAAGTGAGCTGGACAGATTTGATAATACATCCAAAAATGGAGTTTTTTATGAATAAAAATAGTTTCTTAAAGATTTTTTTTTTTAAACTGCCTCAAATGACAAAACGGTTCAAGCTTAAAAAATTTGCATAAAAATATTAGAAAAAAATTTTAAAAAAATTTGAGCGGAATCGTAATGATGAGATTTTTGATGCTGTTTTCTAACTTTTTTCAAAGATTGGTATAAGAAAAACTTGAATAACTGAACCTAAACTCTTCCGATTTAGACTGAAGAGGTGTCATTGGAAAGGTATTTTCTCACCCTTTCTATTTATTTGCTAATAAACTCATTCAAAGGATGAAAGAGAAAGGTAGGATGAGCGAACGTCATTCAAAGTTGAATTAAGATGTGTTGGTGTTTGAAAAAAAAAGAACCGAATGACTTTTTTCACACAGAAATAACAACAGTGTAAAAATACCTTTCTACTGAGATCCCATAAGTCTAAATCAGAATAGTTTTGGCCCAGTTATTCAAGTTTTTCGTAAATCAATCTTTGAAAAAAGTAAAATCTGTTTTGTCATCTGAGGGGACTTTTTTCAAAAAGTTCTTTAAGAAACTATTTTTATTCATTATTTTTGGAGGTATTTTCAAATCGGTCCAGCTCACTTAAATCTTTATATTTTTCCGAAATATTTTGGTGGACGTCTTAAAATATAATAGATTTTGTAATCCTGGCGGAAAATCCGCAACTTTTTTTGGTGATGCAGTCTAATGTATACCAATCGAAAGCATAAAGCCTATAGAATGTGCTAAACAAAGGAGTGAAAATTAAAAACGAACGAATCTAGTGTAATAAGACTAGTGTCGCACAAAATTAAAAAAAAAATTACATTGAGTAAAACTGTCTATGATTTGAGAAACTACAACTTTTATTGGTGCACTCGAAATTCATTCTACAGTTTTTATATACAGGAAGAAAGAAGTATATATGTGCATAAGGAATACTGTGTAAAAATCTTAAACGCCAATATTTAATCACTTTTAAATAATATGGCTTTTGTTTTTTTTTTAAAGGCGTGCGAGTAAACTTGTAAGTTGACTTCGTATGGTGCTACGGGGCGTATACGGGTATATGAGCATGAGTGGTTATTTTTACTTTTTTAGTACATATATCTTTTTAAGTTTTCATTTAAATCTTGATCTTTATACAACACTGAAGATAATGCATTTTCTAAGATAGGTGAACCACCATTTTCGATCAAAAACACGTTTAGGTTTGTATGGGAGGTATGCCTTAAAATAAACCAAACACACCCATTTCTCGTTTTTTTCTCGATTTATGTCCTTAGAGGTTACATACGAAAAATTAAAGCCCTACGTCAACTCCTTCTAATTTTCTCCAAACAATGTACGCAGCTAAACCACTGTTCGGCGCAGAAAGTTAGTGGCGTGTTTTTTGCCTTTTATTGTACACTATAAAAAAATTTTGTTAAAATTTGCGCATATTAAGATAGGTAACCAGTTTCCTCTCTTAATTAATGCAAATTTGCACACCGTGTTAACTAAATTAAACACTGCTTGTTAACTTTTACTTTTCACATGTGTGGCGTAGAACAAATTTCTAATTTGTTTGTTGAGTGCTAAACATTTATTGTTCACAATTTCACAGTTTACACATAAAATGTTTAAAATTTGCTCTAAAAATTTTTTGTTTAAATTTACGCATATAAAGAGAGGTAACCAGTTTCCTCTTCTAATGCGTGCAAATTCACACACCGTGTAATAAAATTTAACACTGGCTGATTACTTTTACATATCAAGTTTGTCGCGTAGAGCAAAATTACACATAAAATTAAAATTTAGTAAATATCAGCACTTAATCGTTATTATTAGTAAAATATGTATTTTTTACTTGATTTTTTTTTGCAATTTTAAACATTTCATGTGTATATTTACATACATATGTGTATTTTTTAAACATCTCATGTTCAAAATCAAATCTTGAACATCTTGTGCGTATATTTACATAGATTGCGGTTGAAAAATAAACAGTTTCCAGTAGTAGTTTTACATGCACTTTTTAGAGTGTATAGCAGATGAGCAGCACGTCGCTTATCGTTCACGGTTGTGGCTCCAGAAGTTAGTTCCTTAAAACATTTTCTATGGTTATCAATATCGCGTGGATAATTGTTGACAACCGTCTTACTAAATTTTTTTTTGACAGCTCTGAAAAGAAATTTGACACAAAAACCAAAGGAAAATATTTGGCCTTAATGAAGTGAGAGGGAGTGCAGGACCTGGTACCCATACAATGTGGGTGGAAAGTTAATAAGCCTTGTCTGTATTATACTACTATGGTTAGGAGTATAATGTGAAGAGGAGAGCCTACGTTTTTCTAACACAAGTTTTCTGAAGCTCTAAATTTCTTTTTTCTTAAGATCCTCTAAAAGAGCTAGTTCACTCACCCTCATTGCTTCCTCGTCGGCTACTGGCGCTGTCACCGTCAAATAATACACGTTGTTCCCAGCAAGCGAGCGACACAATAGTCTTAATTTACAAAATTTCGATTTGACGGGATCCTTCTGTATGTTCATTAGGTAGTCCTGAAACAAGCGTTCAACAATATGTAATTATGTCAAAATCGAGAAATGAAATGATGATTATGACTTTTATTAATTAAAACACACAAATTGACCACACTCGAAGGCATCTTAATGGATACTCAAGTGCCCCATGCTATTTGTGAGTTACCACACCAGAGTTTTTGTGGGTGATTTTGTATGTACGAGTGCTGGTTACATATGTACGCAAGATACTCACCTGCAAGTCACTATACGTGTACGGGTAGCTGTGGGCGAAGTACACCGTATCGTTGTCGTGTTGAAATTCAATATTAAATGTTAACGTATAGGAGCAGTTCTCGTCTTCCTCCTCGGATGGGGTGCTACGGCGTCAAATGTAAATATATTGAGATGGAGAAGAGGGAACAATGAAAGGGAATTTTGAATTAACATGTTGATGCGAGATGGAAGAAACAGAAAGTGAAAAGAGATTACAACGCAATGCCATGAAAATTGGAATTTTCCTTTTTTACGGTCTACTTTTATGTACTACGGCATAAACACGTACGTACATACAGTTTTAAGTATGTACTTATTTGATATCAGGATATATCTCGTCAAGGCTGCACCTGATAATAAACTCACTCATCATCGTTGCGATAGTAGGCGATGTTTGTGCCACAACGCCTCCAGCCTTCACGTATCTGCTTGGCGTTGATGGTCGAATACATGAGCGGACGCATGCCATCGTTGTACAGACTATCAGACTTGACCAGGTTCACGATGGAAAATCTTTAACAATGTGATTGCGTTACAGGAGATGTGGTGTGCCGGGTCAGCAGTTTGCCGATTTGTTTGATGCACAGTTGCGCGTTTCCATTCATAGTGGCAGCATCATAAAGCCGTCAGAGTCACGTTGCAGCAAGCATCGTCGTTGTCGATGAGCAGCCAAATAGCATGGACGAAGCAATTTGAAAGAGGAAATGAAATAACACACACATTTTTTAAATTGTTTGGCACTGACCAATGGAAAATTGGAGAATTACTACACTTGGGTATATGCAAATGTTGGTTTCGCCAGCACTGCTCGGTTTCCAATTAAACGAAAAGTACATAATGATTGAAAATTGATTCCTAATAGCTTTCATTTCAATCGACTTTCAAGTGGGGATAATTGTCTATATTATGTATACCATTCTCAAGTGGGTGTGGGATATTCAAGTATGAGCAGAAACAACTCGACATACATATATGAAGTGATGAATATCAGTTTAAAGGTGTATGTGAAAGAAATTCTACTAATTTCCTCAAACGAGAAATTCTATAAAACAAAAAACCGAATAGAACATCCAGAAGGCATAATATTTAACGAGAGAAATATGTAAATACGCCGCCATCTACAACAAAACACGCGCCCACTTTGATCCCAGATATCGCTGACTTCCAAAACGTACAAATACAATTCTTGGATACTGTTGTACAGCAGTAATTTTTGGCGGTAAGAAAGAGTGCTGGTACAATGTTTCTTTTCATGAAAATAAGTGTATACATAAGTTTTTATATGAATATTCAATATAACACTTACCTAACTTTCGGAATTTTTCATTTTTAAAATGCATAACAATCGCAACCAAAAACACATGGCCACATATTGTTGATCAAATGTAGAAAGGCTTTAACTGACTTAAACTTATACTAAATAAAACACATTTTCCTAAAAAATTTTAAAGCCGTAACTTAAAGAACACGATTTTATAACACTTTTCAAAAAGCCTTACGCACGGCGGCCGAATCTCTTGAAATATGGAATTCGTCTACCAAGATCGTATTGGTTTTTATTTGGTAAGCGGAAGGTATCTTGGGTTTTTAGGGTTAGAGGTTCATCATTGGGATACACAAGATTTTCCAGACCACCGTCGTCCATTTTCTTCTACACTCAATTTTAATCTAATAAATTTCGATTTTTTACCTGAATTTTTTATCCAATTCATCATAGAAAATTTTCATCGACTAAAATTCACATATTCACCCCAAAAACTACTAACAAACTTTCTTATTGCAGACTTGTGTGATGTGAATGGGGTTGAACTTTTGCAGAAATTAAAATGGAAGTGCTAAGTGGTTAAACATGCGTACTACATACCACTACGCAGCACATCTAAATTAGAAACCGTTTTTTCTAACAGCGGCCGCCCTTCGGCAGGCAATGGCGACCCTCCAAGTGGTTAAATAAATAATTGGATATTATTATTGGAAATCTCCTGAAGTGCTTTGAGCGACCTCTAAATATTTTTTGATTAAAAAGAAAAACGGGGACAATTTTTTTCGGTATAGAAAAATCCTAGGGGGTGAGAGCATAAAAATTCCGAATTTACTTTTTCACATGCGGTTTTGGACCACCGGATTGCATATACATATCATAACCGCAGTCTCACTCACCTGTAGATGACATTCTTCCTAGTTCGGCGCACCCGAAAGTAGAACCATTGTTTCGATCGGCTCGTATACAAATCCGAACGTAAATACAGCTCATAGTAGGTTTGTGTAATCATCACCGCTTTCGCCAAATTGCCTGACTCGAATCGTGACTCAAACTCCAGACCATCATAATCGTCCGCGTTGTAGGGATGACAATTCATCAAGATCTTGGAACCGCCAACTGCTGAGCGACTAAACTGAAGTTCATACAATGAATCAGAATTGCCAATTTTATTATTGATATTTTGATTATCAATATTATTGTTGTTGTTTTTGGAATTCGAGGTGAACTTGAAACCCTGATTATTGCATGCCAATATTTCTGCAGGTTGCATTATTGATTTTGAATTTTGCTCTTTTGATTTCACTGCCGCCGTGGGGTGCATGTTCATGTTCGTTGTGGTTACCGTCTCACGCAATGTCTTACTACTGTCATCATCATCGTCTTCGCCACCGTCCAAAGTTCGTTCACAATAAAGTTCACTGCTCAAGCTACTACTACTACTACTACTACCACTACTACTAATGCTAGACTTATTCATACTAAAACCTATATCTCCAGAGGAGGTGCTAGTTACATCAGATTTGCGTTCGGTTATTTTTACCGGTGCAATAGGTCGTGTGGGAAGATTGTCAGTGTTTGGCACAGAAGGTTTCCCTTTAATGGCAGTTAAGTCTTTGCCAAATTGACTTTTGATGTATGTAGGCGTCGCTGGCTGGAACTCGGGTGATTTGTTCGCCCAAATATCATCGATGTCGTCTTTAGCTTCTTCTTCAACTACTCTGTTCAATACTTCTCCGGTCGGTTTTACTTCAGTCACCTCATCGTCGTCGTTGTCCGCATCGTCATTGTCGTTGTCGTCATCCTCGTCGTATTCGTCGTTTGAATTGCTGGAGGAACGTCGTTCAATGGTGGCCAGCATTTTTGTGAACGAATTCTTCAGTTTTGACTTACGACGATCGGGCGTGCTGCGGTCGGGCGACGAACCACGTGACTCCGAAGAAGATATATCCGAATCGCTAGATGAATTTTGCGCTCTAGACTTCTTCTTCGATGTCTGAGTGTTTTGAAAAGCAATGGGGTGTTGAAGGAGATTGGTGCGGTTTTGTTTGATGGAAGTGGTCAACGAAGCAGAAATAAAAACAAAAATAAAAAAGAAAATTGAAATTAATGTTATAAAACATAAATTATAACAGATAATTGAAACAATAAATACCTATTAATCTACCATTATAAATACATTAAATACATTCAAATCAAAAGCTTAATGTAACCCAAGGTTAAGAACAGAAGATGTGAAGATCATAGACAGCAGCTTATTGACTATGGCTAAGTTCGGCTTGCTACCCGGTACTGAACCAAATCGGTCTAGTAATGTAAAGGGCAGATAAATTTTAAAAGCTGATTAATTGTTTTCATTCCCCTTCGTTTTCTTTTAGTTCACTTCATCTCATTTCATTTATAATTTTATTCCATTTTATTTTATTCTATAATATTTTTTCTTTTAATTCATTTTAACTTGGCTTTGTTTAATTTTTTTTTTAATGTATACATATTATTCAATACCAATTCATGCCATGGTCTTTTATTATATCTGAGTTCGTTTAATTTTCTTTTAATTCATTTATTTTATTTTCTACAATACCACAGTGACGTTTCTGAACTTGGGGGATCATCAAAGAGTCGCAGGTAACGCCCAATATCGCAGCTTCTCATTACCTCCCCAGAAAACTTTTGCTTTCTATAAAGTTGTAGGAAGTGAATACCAAGCATGTCACCTTTGCATTGTAGACAAGACAAGACAAACACATGAAATCATCTAATGACATGCCAACAGTTCGAAGACACGTAAAAATTGCCAAAGAACTATTTAATTGGCAAAAGAAAAAAGAGTTCGTTAACGCCATCGTCGCGATTAGCATTGTCAGATGATTGCAAATGCAAAAGGTAAAAAATTTAAATTGTGTAATATCTGTGAAGCTGAAGGGTTGTGGCGGTGCGAGCGATGGAAGTGATGCCATTTGCTAAGTTAGGTCAGTAAGTCAGTTGTTGGTGACGTACTATGTCGTAGTTGGCAGGCCTGAGACCTGAGCACGTATGTATGTATATGCAGACATGTACAGTCTAGTCGCAATGGCACTGACACTGACACTGACAATGGCAATGACAAATCGTTACTCTGGCCAAAAGTACCTTTTGGCATCTCCGCAACGTTGAAACAGCAAATTCATTTATTTGTTCACACCACTTGCGTGTAATTTCAATTCAATTTTATCTCATTTTAATTTCATTTTATTTGGTTATCGTTCGTATTTGTGTTGTTGTCGTTCTGTTTGTTGTTTGTTCACAATTAATTTCTGTCGACAGTGGGCCTGTTAACCGTTCATTTGTTTTTCCGGTATTATGCACAGCTTTTGCTGTTACGGGTTGCTGCCAAACTTTTTACCAACAACAACAGCAGCAATCATTTACTTTATTTTTTTTTAATAATTATATAAATTTTCGTGAAATTTCGTCCACCAGCGCAAATTTCATTTAGCTTTTCACGCAACCAAGCGCATACACACTGAAATATGTTTTTTAATTAAAATTTTTGTTTTTGGCGTCGCATCTGCAAAGAAGTGCGATAGTTCGAACAATTAGTGGTCGCATAACATACACACACTGCCATTTGCATCATGACAAACTGATTTTATTATTCATATTAGTGCTATTGCAGTTCATTGAGCCGCAAGCTAATTAGTGGCAGCTGTTGCAGCTACCATTATTATTCGCGCCACAGCCGCCAGCAAACATTATTAGTTTAAAATTTGAAATATATAGTTAAGTGGGTTTTGTGTTTTTATACCACATATGTACATATCGTCGTTTAAAGTGCAAAACCGCGTATCAACAAAATGCAAAACCGCGTATGTGAAGTTGTAGAAATTATTTTCTAGGGCGTAAAAACACTCATATTTCATAATGGCTATCGTTTTTATAAAGTAATCGCATTTCTGGCTAGTATATTTCAGGACGAATAGATCAGGATTGAGCCAAGAGCTTGTGTGAGCAAATGCAATTTTTGGCAGCCAATGTCAGTTACGCGGTTTTGCAGAATGATGATACGCGGTTTTGTACTTTAAACGACGATATGTATATAGACATGCTAAAGCTTTCAAATTTGACTCCCTGGTCCGAGCAACATCTCAATTAGAAAAAGTTTTTTATACTAGCTGTCGCCCCTCGGTAGGCAATGGCAAACCTCCGAGTGCATTTCTGCCTTAAAAATGCTTCTCATTAAAACCATTTCCTCTTCGAAGGCTAGGCTATTATAGGATAGGATATTATCTTCAATCTTTTTAAATAAGAATTTAAGTTTGAAACCTTTACAAAAGTGTTTTACTCCAGTAAAAACGTCATGAAAAAAGCACTTAGCTTGCAATACCCTGCAAAAATTTATTTATTTTTAAACGATTTCCGCTTCAAATTTTTTTCACGACTGGGAATGAAAATAAAATCGGACCTTGCTTCCTTGCCACCATCGGAATCAGCTGCTGAGCAACATTTGTTCAGAACTTGCCATCAAATACAAATGTGGCTAGGAAATATCTTGGAACCAGAAGACTGAGGCTGGAGCAGACGAAGATGTGGTACCAAATTATTATTTTTTAATTAATAACATAAAAAAAATATTCAAATAAAATTCAAAATGCAAGCCAAACTACAAGTATACGTATTGCCTTTGGGACTAGATTATGCACGTTTGTTTGTCTGGCTGTTATCGTATCCGTGCAACAAATTTAAGCATACAAGTGCTCCCCAAAAATGCAATTTCTTTAAACGTTTGCGAAGATATTCATATACATACATATAAATATGTACATACATACATACATATGTACATATGTACGACATGTACTTACATAATTGACAGCGCTAACGGGATTGTAATTGTAGACCACGATGCCGTTTTCTTCGCCCACCGGACGTGGCTTTAATTCGTGCCCAGTCGGTTGATTGTAGGCTTCCGGCAGTGTTGGTACATAGGGTATATGGGCAACGCGCTCCTCGATGACCTGTAACAACACAATAAAGTAAGAAAAACAGGAATTAATACATGCATGCGAATTGCAAAAAATTTGAATCAAATATCTAATATTTATTTTTGTCATAAATTTTAATAGCTTTTGATTAATACCATAAGCTAATAGTACATAATTTGTAGCAGTTTATATTAATATGTCTGCGTTGAGTTGAAAAACTAAAAAAAAACCATAACATTTTTGTTTTGTGACCGCAAATTTGTAAACGCCAAAATTAATTTAATTTGCTGTTCGCCGAAAACAGGCGCATACACACCTCCACAGCAACATACATACATGAATTGCTATGAATATGAAAACTAATATTTTTTGGCTATAAATGCAAAACCGCAGCGAAAATATTTTGGTTAATTGTACATTTGCATATTTACACAAAAATAACAAAAGATATGACCTCATACGCCTGTACGAATTCCCATCCTAAATTTCGCTTGCATATTTTAAAATATTATCATTTTTAATATAATTTAAAACGTCTAAAATTTGCTAAAACACACATCCATATGTAACGTGCGCCAGTGGTAATTCGCATATCGAGCATTTGTAAATTTCATACGGCTGCATGATTGCGTCCTTGAAATTGTTGAATGAGTATTCGTATAATTTAATATGAAAGCTTTTCATGCATTCATTTTGCATATTGTGCATAATTTAAGTTACGCGTTCACACTCGCACACACGTATGTGTGTATATACTACTTACACCCTTAGAGTTACTTCGTACAAGTGTGCATATTAAATAGTTGAAAGATTCTTGCCACACAATTTTCACAATTTTCTCTTTCTGCGACTCTTTCAACGGCGTGATAGATTCAGCAGCTGCGACGCTGTCTGATTGTAGAGTGCTGTCCCTGAAGGAAAATGATATGCTATTTAGCCTCACTGCATCATCGTTTGTATAATTTTCCAGTGCTTCCTTCATCTAATGTTTCGTATTAAGTAGCTAACCCTTGACACTGAACAGTTGCATTCACGTTTAATTAAATAGGAAGAATCCAATGCTAAAGTTCGTTACAGCACCTCATAATTAAAAACTGAAAATACTGAGCAAATGCCACAGATTTTTGCTTGACAGCTAAATATGTACATATGTATGTATTTTCTGCCTACCCAGCAAAAACTTTGATTCTTTGGTAAGCGCTTACTTTTTGTATCGATGAATTAACGCATTACAATTCGCCGCAAGACAAAATTTTTCACTTTCTCGTTTACTCACTGCATTACCTGTACTAGAAGGTAAGTGGTGAAACTCGATTGGGAAGCGCTTTTCGAAATTCACCACATACCTTCTAGTTTACAAAACACATTACTTTAACCCGGGCATGTAATTGGAAGTAAGCGAGAGAATGTAAAAATACTTTCCCACTGCATTACCTGTAATGCAGTGAGTAAACGAGAAAGTGAGAAGTTTTGACTTGAGGCGAATCGTAATGCGTTACTCCATCGATACAAATAGTAAGCGCTTAGCAAAAACAGAAAAGTTTTTGTTAGGTATTTACTATTTTTCCAAGACTATTCCTCATTTTAAGATTTTTTTCCAGCAGGGCTGAGCTATTGCATGGCCGTCTGGTCGCCTTGTGTAAGAGTGACTGGCACACAATGCCGATTGGCGCTCGAGTGAAGTGCTACCACTTGGTGGACTGGGGTTTCTTTAAGCGTTCAGCCTAACAAGTACTTTTGCCTTAGTTTACTACGTTCAAAAACATAAATTTTGCATATATATATATTTGACGAAACCAGTGTTTAATAGGTTTTTTTTTTTGTACTTTTAATAAAATCGACCATTTCGAATGGCATACACGTTGTGTACTAATACTAATTGCGCATGAAAACAAATATTTGTAAAATATTAGCTTTTTTTAATTTTGAATTAATATGCATGTACATTAGAGTGGTCTAAAAAATTAAGTTGGAATTTTAATGCCGGCACCCGCTAGGATTGTTCTATATCGAAAAAAAATATACCCCTATTTTTATACCTTTCATGAGCATGAAATGGTATTATAACTTTGGTCCGATGTTTGTAAGTACCAGAACAAAAAGAGATAGACCCATTAAAATGTATACTTATATGATCAGAACGTCGAGCTGAGTTGATTTAGCCATGTCCGTCTGTCTGTCTGTCCGTCTGTTTGTATGCAATCTAGTCTCTCAGTTTTCGAGATATCCGGATCAAATTTGGTAGGTGGGTGTATTTTTATAATGTATTAATCATTTGTCGGAACCGGAAGAATCGGATCACTATAACATATAGCTCCCATACAACTGATTGCTCAGATATGAGATTTTTCGTTATAACATCTCCATTTATGCAGCTACGAACATGAAATTTTGCAGTACTTGCACCCATTATCAACAGAATACTTACAGTGAAAATTACAAAGATCGGGTCACTATAACCTATAGCTCCCATACAACTGATTGTTCAGATATAAAATTTTTCGTTATAACTCCTCCATTAATATAGCTAGGAACATGAAATTCCGCACTGTTTTCAATAATTATCAACAGAAAACTTACATACAGTGAAAATTAAAAAGATCGGGTAACTATAACCTATAGCTCCCATACAACTAATTGTTCAGATATGAGATTTTTCGTTATAATTCATCCATTTATGTAGCTAGGACCATGAAATTTCGCGCTGTTTTCACTCATTATCAACAGAAGACTTACAGTGAAAATAACAAAGATCGGGTCACTATAACCTGCAGCCCCCATACAACTGATTGTTCAGATATGAGGTCTTTTATCATAACTCCTACATTTATGCAGGTAGGAACATGAAATTTCGCACCATTTTCACTCATTATTAACAGAATACTTACAGTGAAAATAACAAGGATAGGATGACTACAACATATATCTTCCATGCATCTGATTGTTCAGATATGGGATTTTACTGTAAAACTCCTTTATTTGAACAGCTAAAACATATAAATTTCGTAAGATATTTTATAAATAATAATACAAAGTCTACTGAGAAAATCGTCAAAATCTAT
>NW_023458556.1:70210377-70259240 GCF_013731165.1 Rhagoletis pomonella
CTTTTTATAACAAGCCGGGAAAAGAAAATACTACCTGTTTTAGATGTCGGCTTTAGAAATTTTCTGTGTCTTATAATTTTGAAAATCTACCTGCATACTTACCCATAACTGACGGAAATACATGTTTATAACTACATGCCTACAGCAGGTTTCGAACCCAACCACTCTTCCTTTCGATGCAACCACTCTACCTACTATAATACAATTCGAGTATTAAAAGTACTATTTGATTTATTTAAAGAAAAAGTGTTATCATTGTTATGGTGTTATTCGTTTATCCGGATATCTCACTTGCACTTTATACCTTTAATATATGTATGTATGTATAGGTACATACATTGAAGTTGCGCAACCTGGGTATTTTTATTTGATCGCTTATAACTTACGTAGTTTTGCATCGATTTTCTTCGATGATAGCTTATTTTTTTTGTAATACAACAGAGCTTAGGGAGAAAAAAAAATCTGCAAAAAAATAAAAGGTTTTCGAGATCCTTCCCCGCAAAGTACAATTTTTTTTATATTTTTACAAAAAAAATTGAAAAAATCGGTAATGATTGTTCGTTATCTTTGAATCTACAGGGCCTAGCAAAAAGTGTTGTATGCACAGTTTATAGAAAATTTTATTACCTTTTAAAAGCTTCAAACCGTTTTGGAATTGCTTAATTCGTTCTTGAGATATATATGATAAAGTGGACCCAATTTTTTTTTTTTTGCAAAAACGGTAAATTGCAAATATCTCAAAAACGGTACCATAGAATTAAAAATAACCTTGATTTTCGGCATCAGGGGGTGATTTTACATAGGAATTTCATAACGGCGTTTCTGGTAAATAGAAAAAGTTGAAATTTGTGGTCCAGTGTTATCAATTCGTCGGAATATTTTAAATTTTTTTATGTATGTTACCGCATAACTTTAAACCACGTTAACCGATTTCGATAATTATTTTTTTAAAGGAAAGGTGGTACCTCATAGGTGATCCCATTTAATTTTGTTTAGATCTGATCATTGGATCATAATAAAATTAAGGATATTCTTAAATTTTTATATGAGAATTCAAGTCGGTTTTGTTTATTGCTTAAAAATTACTTACAATTGCCATTTATAAAATCTGGCGTTGATTTTGTTGCGAACAATCATTGTGCGTAATTACATACATACTTGTCCATTTTTTCTTTTTATTTAATGAATCGTTTAAAATATATAGGCAATCAAAAGCACATCAGGATTTTAGGAAAAAGAGTTTTGAATGGAGCATGATATGTTCGCTTTTTATCGATTACACGATAATACGATAAGCTTGGTTCAAACTTGAAAAACTTTTCGAGGTCAAACAAAAATAAGGCAATTCATTTTCTTGTGTCAACCCCTGACGAAGTGCTACAACCACTTGCGACCCCTTAATGGGAGCTCTTTTGACAATGCTTCTGAAAAATTTCGCCCACACCCTCTATATATACCGGGCTCTCGAATTCGAATGTCGCACAGTGGGGTAATTGATGTCGATATTGCGTGTTAATTCAAAAAATGGATTTCAAAATACAAAAAAGGGTTTAGTACCAAATGAAAGTAGATAAAATTCTACATCACCATGTCATAAAATATTTGCCCAAAAGTTTACCATTTTCTTGCAATATACTCTTAAAGTAGTCGCTTTTTCATTTGAGTGTGCGCAAAGTGAAAAACGTGATTTAATATTTCAAATTTCCAAGCTATAACTGAGTTTAAATTAACAATTCAAAGTTTCCGTAACACAAGTCAAACAAGGTAAAATAGTACACTGGCTTATGAAAAAATTTACGGTACTCCTAAATTTTTTTATGAGAATTGAAGTCGGTTGTGTTATTTGCTTAAAAATTACTTTTTAAATTATTTAATTGTAATTGTATTACTTGCAAAAGAAATTGCTTTCGTTCTTCGTCTTTCGCCAAAGTTTGATTATAATTTTGTATCAACGCTATACCTTGTTCAGCATTTAATACTTTTAATCGTCTCTAAGACAGCCAACTTCAGGGTAATTTTTTAGAGAATTTAATGCCCTGCAATAATATGCCTAGAAAAACCTTTATCCCTTTTTTATAACTTTTCTTAACGGTTCAAAAGTTATAACATTTTTAATAAAATCAAATTTTTTACATGTTATTTACATAGAAAATTTCAAATGCCGACCGACAACTTTTAAAATTGTAATAAAAATGTTTCCAAATGGGAGAATTTCCTTCTCAGTAAATAGGTTATTTTAAGGCCATAAATTCGTCAGGCTAGTTGTTTTGGATCACCTTAATCTATATCGTCACTAGACACGAATAAAGGCGCGCTAGTGGCGAAAAAAGACGCATACAAAAATTTTACGAAAAAAGGCGCTTAAGAAAAACTGCGGCGAAGAAAGACGCCTAACCTAGTTGCCGGCGAAGAAAGATGCGTAATCATAGATTTATACTTGGCGAAGGACTGTCACTTCAGCACTATTCCCCAAAAACTATTAATGGAATGTACATACTATTACACCCCCAAACATAGTTGACCGCGAAAATAAGTTTACGCGTCCTTCTTCGCCGTCAAATATTTTAACGCGCGTTTCTTCGCCGTCAACTATGTTAAGTCTTTCTTGGCTGAAGTTTTTTTATGCGCCTTTTTTTGCGGTCAACTTTTGAGCTCGCGCCTTTATTCGTGTCTAGTGACGATATATATATATATACAAGAATTACTCGTTTACAGTAGTAAGAATAAGTGGCAAATTTCCCGGAATACACCCCCAAAAAAATTCTGGATCCGCCGCTGGGCCTGTGTTATTTTTGATTATGTACTTGGATGTGAAATAACACATTTTCTAAAAAATGTTAAGCATACTTGCGCTCCAATGCAACGAACATACTTGTTTTAAGCCATCTTACAAATGCTTTTATCAAGATAAAAAATCCCCACAAAAAAATATTGGCACTGATAAAACTTATACATATCTGGCAAACAAAATGGCATATGGTAGGCAATTATTTTCCCTGTGAAGACGCTTCGTTAGCTAGTCTTTCAGTGTTGTAAAGGTTAATACGATCGCGAATTACCCCTTTCCCACGCGCGCATTCTTAACTCGATTTGACAGTACTCTATCTCTATCGCTCTGTTTTGAGTGAAAACTAAGTACAAAATATAAAGAAAGTAATATTGTTATTGTCCACGTTCGTTGTTTACTCAATTACTGTTTTATTATACTTTACATACACCATAACTATTAGGTACATCTATATATATAAAATTCAAATTATGTATGTACCTATAGACACACTTGGCTCCTAAACGAATAAGCCGATCGTAACCAAATTTTACACACGCACTGGATATCTTCCAGGGATGGTCACAGGGTAAAAAATATTTTGATATATAAAGGGGGCGTGGCCCCAAAACGTGGACCCGGGTAACCTTAGGATGTATTTGTTTAATATGGGTATCAAATTAAAGCTGTTCATGAGTGCTTTAAGATAGAGCAATTTTCATATAGCTGGGTGACTAGGGTCTCGAGATATAGACCAAAATGTGGACCTGGGTAACCTTGGGTGTATTTGTTCAATATGGGTATCAAATGAAAGCCGTTCATGAATGCTTTAAGATTGAGCACTTTTCATATAGCTGGGTGACTTGGGTCACGAGATACAGACCAAAACGTGGACCCGGGTAAACTTAGGCTGTATTTGTTTAATATCGGCATAAAATGAAAGCTGTTATGTCAAAAGTATGTGGAAGCAAATAAAAAAAAAATTAAAAAATTCATGAATACCGTTTTAGTGAAAAATAAAATTGAGTAATGCGGACAGTTCTTTAATCTTCTTTAATATAAAAATTAATATAAAAATAAGTAGGGTTTTCCTTCCTGACGCTATAACTCCAGAACGCACGAACCGATTTTCACGGTTTTGCATTCGTTGGAGGTTTATAGCTAGGAAAATTCAGGAAAAATTTCAATAGAAAAGTATATGGTGTGTGAGTATCCCCCACGAAAATAAGTATGTTTCATTTAAAGTAGATGGTGCCATTGTTTAACAGCTATTCATTGTACTTTGCTCAGTTAATTTCATGTGACACTAGCGAATACCCGGCGTGCTTCGCTGCGCCTTAAAAGTAATTTTGTTTTGTTACTCCCTCTCACAACATTTGAAAATATTATTTAATATTGCTGTACATATTTGTATAGTAGGGAGATTTTTTCAAATTATATAAATATACGTTATTTGAATATTGAATCAATACACGTTTGAGGAAAGGGTGCGATAGTAGACTCCAGTTATAAGATTATAAATTAAATTTCCAAGAGAAAGTCGGTTCTTTACATATTTTCTAATTACCTTCGAAAATATATTAACTCAAAAAAAAAAATAAACAATGCTTCATAGATCGATTTTTTTAAATCTAACTTCATAAAGTTCTTTAAAAATATTTTGTAAATGAGGCCATAAGAGCTTAGGGGGAGAGTTACAACACAAAAATACATTTAAGGCGCAGCGAAGCACGCCGGGTAATTGCTAGTACGTTATATTATCAAAAGTATGTAGGCTAAATACTGTTTTGTTTCAAAGGCGAAACTTTTAGTACTTGCATGTATTAAAGAAAGTATGTATACATTTATGCACATATCTGCTCGGACTTATAAAATAAAATTTGGGTTTATTAAATTTTACAATAATAGCTTAGAATGACGTAATTTACTTGTCCAATGATTTATAGGGTATATGTGAAGCCGCAAAGAATGGTACATATTGCATATTTTTAGTGTTAATTATAAAATTTGTTATTGTTTATAGTGTTGCTATTTCTATGCATGAATGTCATTTGCAGTAGCGTGGGCCGGAAATCCGCTTTCTTAGAATGGTAATAGCAAAAATATGGTTCACTATGCTTTAAAAAAAATCTGTGTGAAATTTGGAATTTTTTGGTCAATATCCTAGGTCCCAGGTCCATTAAAGTTCAATATGCTCAAAAAAGTAAAAATTAATAAATAAATTAATTAATACATTTTTTTTACTAAAATTGCAATAATCTTCGAATGTATTAGTCCAACATAATTTGGTATATGGACTTCTTTTGTAGAGAATCGAAGTTAGCTAAGACACATTTTTTTTTAGTACTTGAACTTTGATGGACTTGGGCGAGCCTAGGATATTGACCAAAAATTCTCACATTTCACACAGATTTTTTTTGGAGCATAATGAACCATATTTTTGCTAATCCATCAATCAAAATCCTAAAAAAGCGGATTTTCGGCCCACGGTAATGTGCAGGGAATAGAAATAATGAAAGTCATGATATTTTTAACTAATATGTTTACGGGTAGACGGGTAAACGGAGAATAACCATAACTTTAAAGGCCTAATTATATTATTATTTTCTTTATAGGAACGAGCTCAATTATCATTTGGGTTACTCGTTAAAGCCTTTATGAAATAATGAAAAACTTAGGCTGCGATCGATTCAATGATAAATTTAACGTTTTAACGGGACAGATGAAAGATCGCATCAGGCCATCTGATGAAAATTCAAAAGAATTCAAAATTCGTTGGAATAGGTCCTGTTGACACGAAGAACGTTATTTAAAGCAAACAAAAGTTGGCTGTCCTCTACAGGTTTTCCGTGTTCAAAACAAAATAAACGTCAATTATCAGAAAAAGCTCTAGAGGCGCGAAACAAATATTTTAAGAGTTACAGAGAACATTTTTCTGCAAGTGCAACAGAAAAGAGACGAAGAATGAAGATATATTCAATAGACTTTTGATTAGTTCCGACCCTGTTGTATCAAGTATGAGAAAACTACAAAAAAAAAAATTAAATTGCAGGATTTGCCGAAAGAAGCACAACAGTTGTTAATTATGCAGCCTTATAGCGATGATGAAGATGTTGATAGTGATGATGACGCAGGCTAATATGGTGGTTATTTTTATTAAAGGTTATATATTCTAAATAACTTTCTAGGCTTAACAAAAACATGTAGATAATTCTTGAAGAGAAAATTTGTACAATTCGTATTCGTTATCATATAACGAAATTACCTAAAAAAGTGATGATGTGGGTGATGTTGATGATGAAAATAGTAATGAAGATAATGATGAGGGTAATTATTATAATGAAAGAAGAGATGGTTAACTTGGATTTCTTAAAATCCTAATCATCATTAATAATAAACATTATTTATGGGAGTAACAACTAAATTTTAACTTTTCTCGCTCTTTGGTAACGCCATAAAAACTACATAAAAACAAAATTCCCACTAAAATATTTTCGGATTTGTCGTTTCTTTACTTCATTTGGTGCTAGTTATGCAAATACATCAAAATATTTTAAATGTACGTATTTATGAATTGATCTCCACTTTCAGGGTTGATTACCCCACTGTGTGTCGCCAAAAATTTGATTCAGCCACTGCGTAGTCTTTTTTTGTCGAAACTAAATACACAAACCAGCTCTGGAAGAAAACAGCACTCAGGCTACATGCCGCCCATTGTACTGTTTTCATGATCATTTTAATCTGTTTTAAGTCTACTTGATTTGCGAATAAATCGAAGCAACACATGGCTTCCAGAAATCATACCTAATCCTTGCAAAGGCAGAGCAGAGACACAAACAATTTTCCGCAGTCTCATCCTCTTCAAGTCAGGAAGGGAAAATGTGGTTGTCATGTATATGTATACCTATCCCAGTCAGGTGTTTGTGTCCCACCCACAAGTAGTCTGCAGTCCAATCTGTTCACTGAAAGCAAATACCTGGCACGATGAGTTTCGCCTACTTGCATCCTCTAGAAGCATCTACTCATTGCTGAGTGAATTATTTACCTACAACTGTTTGCGGATACAGGAATACCTGCTCTGAGCCCTCTCCTGCCTCTTTACCTATATCGAGGCATATTCCCCAAAAGCAAGTAGAAGCTCATTGCCACCAGCCACCAGTAAAGATTCGGTAGTGTGTGCTGCTATACATTTTATGTAAATCAATCGGTATAGAGTGTAATAATTCATTTGACAATGTATTTTGACTTTTCTGAACCTTTCGAGCCTTTACTCAACCTTAGGAAAGAAGCAATAGATTGAATTCGCGGAGAACGAGGACAAGTAAAATTATCTACTAGCAACAATCAAAAAGGGTATGACACTGTTTACAGGCATTATTTCGAAGCTATAAAGCACTTTGTTTATTTATGTGCCAGTACACTGTCAGTCAGGTATCGCACGAAGCATAACTCTTGCCCGGAGGTCTTTTTTAGGCTTAGCAGAAATCAGCCTTAACTAATCGCTGAACAATCTTGTCTCTTCAATGACATAGCAACCTAAAAGATGTCTGATAAAGAAGACATGTCTTCGAGTGTATTCGAGAGAACAAATCTGCACAATGTTTCTTCTTACTCTTTATTGGCGCTGTAACCGCCTAAGCGATTTTGGCCGAGCCCAAAACAGAACGCCAGTTATTTCTCTTCTGTGCTAACTGACGCCAATTGGAAATGCCAACAGAAGCCAAGTCCTTCTCCACCTGGTCTTTCTAACGCAGAGGAGGCCTTCCTCTTCCTCTGTTACCAGCATCGCGGCCCGAGTTGAATACTTTCAGAGCAGGAGGACATGGCCCAGCAAGCTGAATTTTAATTCGCTGCACTATGTCTATATCATTGTAAAGCTCATACAGCTCATAGTTAATTTGTCTGCGGTACTCGCCATCGCCAACGCGTAAAGGTCCGTAAATCCTTCGCAGAATCTTTCTCTCGAAAACTCCAAGAGCCGCTTCATCCAATGTTTTCATTGTCCATGCCTCCACGCCATACACCAGCACAGGTATGATGAGTGACTTATAGAGTGTGATCTTTGTACGAAGAGCACTTGATGGTAAGAGTGATTCTCCGTTGGATTTCAAGGCTGACATTATTATTGGTGGTAATGCTGGTTCCCAAAAAACGAAGTCGTCTACTTTTTCAAACTTATAACTGTCAACAGTGACGTGGGTGCCAAGACGCGTATGCTCTGACTGTTTGTGTGATGACAGGATATACTTCGTTTTGTCCTCTTTCACCACCAGACCCATTCGCTTTGCTTCTCTATCCAATCCCGAGAAGGCAGAACAGACGTAGCTCTTGTTTTTACCGATAATATCGATGTCGTCGGCATACGCCAGCAATTGTACGCTCTTGTAAAGTATTGTGCCTGAGCGGTTCAGTTCTGCGGCTCTTATTATCTTCTCCAACATCAGATTAAAGCAGCGGTGAGAAGAGGGAGCATTTACGGTGCACGCGCCTATACCAAATGTATAGGAAGCTTAAAAGAGCTTTGCCCGCAGGCAAGGCAGTGCCCATCAGTGAATTAAAGAAATCACACGAAAGGGAGTCACCTTGTCGGAAACCTCGTTTGGTATCAAACAGCTCGGATAGGTCCTTCCCTATTCTGACGGAGCCGTATTAGTTTCGCGGGGATACCAAATTAAGACATCGCGGCATAAAGACAACTTCTCTTCGTGCTGTCGATAGCGGCTTTGAAATCGACAAATAGATGGGAGTGTGTCGATCCTATTCTCGCGGGTCTTTTCGAAGATTTGGCGTATTGTGAATACCAAGCCATGTAGCTTGGTGGATGTTCTTATGCTGGAACCTAGTACTACATATTACCATGTTTCGGGCCCCGGCGAAGTCGATCAGCCTCAGTCCGTTATCGGACGTTTCGTCGTGGTGGCTGAATTTTCCGACAGTGGTGCCAAAGATTCCTCCCTTGCCCACCTTGACATTGAAATCGCCGAGCACGATTTTAACATCGTGTCGCGGGCAGCGCTCATATGTACGCTCTAAGCGCTCATAGAAGAGATCCTTGGTCGCTTCGTCCTTCTCTTCCGTCGGGGCATGGGCGCAGATGAGCGAGATGTTGAAGAATCTCGCTTTGATGCGGATTGTGGCTAGACGTTCTTCCACTGGGGTGAACGCCAGTACTCGGTGACGGAGTCTCTCTCCTACCACGAATCCAACACCGAAATTGCGCTCCTTTACGTGGCAACTGTAGTAGATGTGCAATGCTTACTTTTCCTTGCCCTGTCCATCGCATTTCTTGGATGGCGGTGACGTCAGCCATTGTCTTCCCGAGGACATCAACCAGCCGGGCAAAGGCACCTTCCCCATTAAAGGGTCCGGATATTCCAGGTGTAATCATAGTCCGTTTATGCGTTTGTTGTGGTCGTCATCAAAAAAGGGGGTCTCATCCCAGGTTGTTTGTTCTTTTTCATTGGGCGGGGTTTTAACGTGGCGGGACCCAAACCCAGCGCACGCGAAGTTTTACGCCTTCTCACTTTATCTCGCTCCCAAACGGGTGTTTGGTTGCTACCCAGAGGATACGTGGATATAAATAGCCGGACGTTGTGAGCTGCGATTTGAACCGTACGCACAAGAATCGCTTCTGGCCACTCCCAGGTGAATGGCAGTCAAAAGTTGCCCACTTCTGCGCACGGAACCATCCTCCCTGACGACACAATTACTACTACGAATAAAGTCATACAGCCGCGCAAAGGTGCAATCAGGCGCAACGTAAGCGGAGTGATCGCGATATCGTAAGTTAAAGGAAATGAGACTTTGGTGTATTAACCGAAAAAAGAAAATAAGGTCCAAAATCAGTGATTGCAAACATATGCCAACCATGGCGGGTTTACCTTCTGAATATTGCATGAATTCTGAGCTAACTATCCTCATGATCCAATGGTCCGAACTAAACAAAAGTAGTAGGACCACCCTTGACGTATCTCCTTCCCGATAAAAAAAAAACATCGAAAACGGTTCACGTGGTCCAAAATTATCCAGTGATATACTACATCAAAAAATATTCCTATGAATTGATAACTTTCCTCCTTTTTTAAAGTCGGCTAAAAAACAGCTGTGCACTTCTACATTCCATAAATGGAATTTTTATCCAACTACGAGGTGTCAATTCACGTGATTTGCGAGAAAAATTCATGTATAAAAGAACGTTTACAACGTTCAAACGATATGATAATTAAATAATTCTGTTTATTTTTAATTTTCTACTACTTTAAATGACAGCTGTGGAGGTCAAAAAGAAGTTGCGTCGTATAATAACTCATTTATGATCATATCTTCATGATTTTTGCGCATTTCAGATTGCTCGTTTATGCGCTGCTTTCGCTCGTCTATTTTTCTTGCCATAAACTTTTTGTGCAAAAAGCAAATACGTTTATAAGTTAAATCTTTTTCTTGCTGACGTCCGTGGGACTTCCGTTTAATGCTTATTTGCCATGCGACTGAAGGGAGAATGACTACCAAGCCTAATAAAAGTTTACACAACTTTTACACCAACGGCCACAGGCGCACAAGTCTCGCAAAACAAGTAACTGTAATCCATGGAGTGTAGGCCAAGAAATCGAGTAAGTGGATCACGGTAATGAATGACGTATACACAAACAAATGTCAATATATATTTACATATACATATAAGTTACAACAATCTACGCCAGGCTTTCCCAAAGTGGGTGCCGCTGATATTTGCATTGATGGAGCAGCCGCAGTGGTTGGAAAAACGAAAGGAGCGATGTCTAGGATGAAGCAAGGGACAGAAAACGCCACGAGAAGTCACTGTATGTTCCCTCGGTATTCCCTGGAGACTAGGAAGATGCCGTCACTAGATTTAAAACCCGTATTGGATGACACTGCGAGGATAACCGAGGCCTGCTAAATTTAAATACATCTTTGGTTTTTTTCTAGCCCGAGATTTTTTATTGGTGATATGTATGTACATTTTAAATTAGAAAAACGTATGTAACTTCGAAGTTAACGCTAAGAAAATTGACAAACGTTATTTGCTTAGCGTTAACGCGCATTACCAGCGTTAACTTGGAAGGTTTAGAAAAAAACAATGTCGAATATTTTCCCAACATTGACTCTGAGAATGTCTACAGCTGGATAACAAAACCGTTTTCATGTGACCCAAAAAGTAAACCTACTGGGATGACAAATTAAGCTTTCGGAAACCTTCTGGACATCAGTGAAGACAGCACTTTGAATACTAAATAATACGAAGGGAGCCAAGAGAGTTTTGGATGCAAGTGTAAGCAGAAAACAGTGATGTTGGCAAGATTGTATTAAAAATACGAGTGACTTTTACTTTTACATTTCTACGTGAGACTGTATTTTCAACAAATAATAACACTGTACGGCAAAATCAACTTTTTTTCTGGGTATTGGACCAAACCAATTTTTTTAAGAGCTTGAGTGATAGGCAAAACCAGTGATTTCTCCGTTTTTCGAAGTTGGCCTCCGAAATGGAGATATGAGCCTTCGAAGTTCCAAATAGAACCTTTTGGTAAAAAATGATATTTAATTATTACAGGCAAATAACTAAAAACCTAAAAATATAGACGTAGTCCTCCTTTCGTTCTTATTTAAATGGTATATAACTTTTTTTTTAATGCAAAGTTATATTACAGGTGCTATAAGGGGTCAAAGTTCAGGTCTTCGAAAAATTCAATTCCTTATATTGCAAACAATTTTGAACTCATTTTTAAAAAATTTATATCGCTGTAAAGGTGATTAGACCCCCTTTCTTCCGATATGCATATTTGTATACTTCGTATATAAAAATTTTAGAAAAAGACGTTTAAATGAAAAAATAAATTTTTTTATTAAAAAAAAAAATATTTTAAACAAATTACTAACATTTTTTTTTAACAATTGGTATCGTTGTAAAGAAGATTAAATCCCCTTTTTTCTGATATGCGTATATAAAAATTTGAGAAAAAACACGTTTAAAGGAAAAAATACTTTTTTTTATAAAAAAAAAAATTTAAACAAAAAAAATTCTAACCGATTTTTAAAAAGTTGATATCGTTATAAAGGCGATTAAACCCCCTTTCCTTTGATATGCATATTTGTATACTTCGTATATAAGAATTAACAAAAAAACAAATTTAAAAGAAAAAAATAATAAAATAACTTTTTTTTTTAAAAAAAAATTTTTAAACAAGAAAATTACCAACCGATTTTTTAACAATTGATACCGTTGTAATGGCGATTAAACCCACTTTCTTCTGATATGCATATTTGTATACTCCGTATATAAAAATTTGAGAAAACACTTAAAAGGAAAAAATACTAAAAATTACTAACTAGTAATACAATTGAATACTTTATATAAATAAAACAGAAAATTACCTTTCATTTTCATATATAACCTATAACAGGTTTCTGGATTTCCACTAGGCATTAAATGGCAAAAATGACAAATGACAAATTTGGGCATTAAAAAATATTCGAGTCATTACGTTAAAAAAAGTGTCATTAAGTTCATTTCCACATAGCATTTTTTTAAATGGCTTATATTTTTTGTAATTTCAATGCCTAGTGGAAATTCGGCATTAGTAAAGAATCAAAAACCATGGTGTTTTTATATTTTTATATGCCTTAGGCTTCTGTTACATATACTTTTGCTTTATTTTTAACAGGGCTGTGGGCAAACAAGAACGAATTTACGCTTAAAACACTATAAATTATTTGTTTTATTTAAATATGGTATTCAATTGTATTACTAATTAGCAATTTTTCATTTAATTAATAATAATTTCATTTAATTAGGTATTTTTCCTTTTAAGTGTTTTTTCTAAAATTTTTATGTACGAAGTATACAAATATGCATATCGGACGAAAGGGGGTTTAATCACCTTAACAACGATGCCAATTTTTTAAAAAGCGGTGAGTAATTTTTTTGTTTAAATTTTATTTGATAAAAAAAGTTATTTTTCCTCTTAAGTGTTTTTTCTCAAATTTTTATTCACGAGGTATACAAATATGCATATATTTAAGAAGAAAGGGGGTTTAATCGTCTTTACAACAATACAAATTTTTTAAAAATCGGTTAGTAATTTTTTTGTTTAAAATAATTTTTTTGTACAAAAAAGATTTTTTTCATTTAAATGTGTATGTTCTCAAATGTTTATATACGAAGTATACGAAGTAAATTTTCTGAAATATTAAGTTTTTAATTTTTCGAAGATCTTACCTTTGACCGCCTGTAATATAAGTTTCCACAAAAAAATTTATATACCATATAAATAAGAGGAAAAGGCGGACCACGTCTGTATTTTTACTTTTTTTTGCTTTTTACATGCAATAATTAAAAATAATTTTTTACCAAAGGTCCAATTTCGAACTTCGAAGGCCCTTATCTCGATTTCGGAGGCTATGTTCGAAAAACGGAGAAATTACTCAGTCTCTTAAAAAAAGTTGGTTTGGTCCAATACCCAGACGAATGCTGTACAGTGTAATATAATATAATAGATTGGCGCTACATATATGTTAGTGTTTGGCCGAGCTTCTCCTCCGGCTCCGAATGGCGATTGTATTTTTATGAGAAGCTGTTTTTCATGGCAGAAATACACTCGGAGGTTTGCCATTGCCTGCCAAGGGACGACCGCTGTTAAGAAAAAACCTTTTTTCTATAATTTTTGCGATGTTGCTTAGACCAGGGCTTGAACCCAGATGCGAGTGAAAGCGCGCACTGCTTACAACTACACCACAGCGACCGACAGACATTTTCAACAAATGCTTACATAAAAAACAAATACACTAGCTAGCTTTCAGCGTCAAATGATTTTAGGGCAGAGTGTCCAGATTTGGCGATTTCACGCCAATTTGACGATTTTTTTTTGATATTTGCGCGTAAAAATTTAGGAAATCGCCATTGGCCATTTTTGGCGATTTTTTCCCTTCAAATACATTTTTTACAATTATAAAACTATACAAAATTTAGTTTTCCGCGGTAATTTTACAGAAGAGGCTAATGAACTGCGTGATAAACTTGACTTAAGAAGCATATTAAAAGACAGTCAAAAATGTTTAACCACCCTAATCGAAGAACTTATGAAACGATTACATAGTCAATCAAGACCTTTTTAAAAAGCTTTGATTTTGTCACCAGAAAAGTGTGTGAATCACAAGACGGCAAGTTTCACGGACCTTCCAATTCACCATTTGACTTTGAAGGAAAGAAAAGCAGCGGAAACTGAAATTTACATCTTTTAACTTTCCCATGGAATAACTTTTCTCAGAACCATTCCATCCGACTCTGAAGAATTTTGGATAATTGCTTACGGAGTGAAAATCACAACAGGCAGTAAAATGTTTGGAAATATATATACTTAGTAAATTCATATTATTATCCTTGCCGAACTCACATGCTTTGTTGAGCGCGTTTTTTCCGTAATGAATTCAACAAAAACTAAGTTTCTAAATTGGATGAGGTTGGAAAGTCTTAATTCAATAGTTCGAATAAATTGTTATATGAAGGCTATGCAAAACGTTTCCAATATCAAACAGTATGTTATCAAGGTTGAATAACTCAATATATGACAACAACAGAAATGTAAATCATTCAGACACTATTGGTGATTTTGAAGAAATTGTGGAAATAGCTGATCTCGTCTCATTATAGGTTTTTATTTAATTTTTAGCGCCGAGATTTTAAAAGCGGATTGTGCCATGAATCAATTAATATGAGGTATAATAAATTTAGTAATTGCGCAGTCCTATTGCAAAATGTGTTGAAACAAATAATTTTAAAAGTATGCGTAGTTTTAAAGAAAATTGTGTGTACATCACTATTATATATGTAAGTGATTTGTGTTATTTATTATTGTCCTCTGAAGGTATAATATTCATTTTTGGTTTTAAAAACTATATTATAACAAGATCTCATTTCTAAAATAAAAGATTTGTTAAATCGATTTCATGAATTTTATTTTAAAAAATTGGCGATTTTTGGCGATTTTTTTTAAATTGTGCTTTTTCTAAAATTGCCTTTTTTTTAAATTGCGCCTTTTTATAAATTGCGCTTTTTTTAAATTGCGCTTTTTTTTTAATTGCGCTTCTTTTAAATTGCGCTTTTTTTTAAATTGCGCTTTTTTTTAATTGGTTTTTTTTTTTAAATTGCGCTTTTTTTTAAATTGCGTTTTTTTTAATTGGTTTTTTTTGTTTTTAAATTGCACTTTCTTTTTTAAATTGCGCTTTTTTTAAACAATTTGGACACCCTGTTTCAGGATAAAATTTTCAAAGCTCCCAATAAACTTAAGGGAAATAATGATATCATGAAAACAGTTTCAGTCCTCAAATTAAAGCTAAAGGAGCACAAAGTTTGCATTGTGTTTTCTTGTTTTCGTAGACATTTGAAGAATAGGGGGCCGCGGTGAAAAAAGTTTGAGAACCTCTGATCTACACGACGTCTAATCAGCTGGAGCCTCATTTCTACTCAACGTGAATTTTGTATTTTGGTTTCATCGTCTCAGAGTAGTCGTCGACCACATCGCCACTGCGCTCACTTTTTATGATTATTTTTAGTTTGAGCCTACCATTTCGCCAATTTTCTTCCTATTAACCTCACACTTGGCCGAATATGGAAATTGTTGATGGTATTATAACTTTCTTGACTTTGGCCATTTGTATTATTATGCAAAGTATCACTGCTGTAGTTACTCATTTTCTCGTTACCCTCTGGACTTCTACTATTATTGCAATGCTTATTACAACGCCGAGCTGTCATTTCTCTGCATATTTTTGTATCTTTCCAGTTCCAGTAATGTGGACGAACATAATAAGTATTGTATTTTGTATTGCTATGCCATTGCTATTGTTGTTTCTTTTCTTTGCCATTATCTTCAGTGCAGTTGAAATGGAATTAAACAATGAACGAGTGCTGAGTGCCGGAAGTAGTTGGCTCAATTGCGCACTTACCGTTGCTTTTGTTTCCTTTTGCTTTCCTTAAGCTGATGCCAGATAAAACGCTTGCTTCGCTTTGCATGACAGATTCGCTTTGACAAAAAAGATGAATTGTATGAAAATGCACATAGCTCGTTGCAGCTGCAGCGCAAAGCGAAAAGATGGTCAACTCTCATCTTTTTGCGTGCGTTGAAAATCAGCCGGTTTAATATTTACTAGTATCGCCCCGTTTTCGAAATTCGACCACCTCACTTTTTTCACACCCTTTTTCATTTTGCTTGTGACGTTTTTTAGGTCAATCAGCACCTGTTTATCGTCTAGGCCAATAATATTGCTCGGTAAACATTCTGTTAAATCATTTTATAATTCATAGGAGCCGTAGGGAGGAACAGATTTGTATGGGACTTCGTTAGCGTATTAATATATGGATAGTAGAAACCAAAGCAGGTATTTATAGGCTTATACAGAAATTGTAATAACTCGGCTCTGGAGCCACCTATCGGGTCCATTTTTCGCAGGTGTATTTCTCTAAATATGTATACATATATATAAAATCAAATGACTTTCTAGTCGTTTATTGTGGCATACCTTTTGCGTCTGCCGCTTTGCTGGCAAAGTTATAAATGTCACGCAAGGCCACAAAGTTTTATTTGCCATCAGCTTTAGTATCGATGTACGAGCTCACACTTTGTTCGTCTCAAGCATGGTAGTCTAGTTATGAATCTAGACATAATTTGTTTTGTAGGGGAGGCTATATCAACATTTTGAAATTGAAAGAAACGGTTTGAAAGGTTTCTTATTGGTAGATACGATACCACTTTTGGAAGCCAAGTTTCTAATAGAGAAAACTACACCCTTTTGAAATTTAGGCAAATGATGGGCCTGATATGTATACATAATTGACTGGGGTTCTGTAATTCCAAGTAATGGCGAAACTTTATCGCTTGATACTGTGTTTTTTCAAACAAAATCTTGCTAAAGGAAACATATAGGCTTTTAAACTGCAGCAATCTGCAAGCCGAGAAATCGACAAGAAACCTCGCTGTTTCACAGGACGAACGATTTTCCAGTTAATTTTTTAAAGCAGCCGCATCATCTCTTAAATAACGTTGAAATGGCGACATTCATATACCTACCGAGCTCTTTCTTAGAAGGATGTGGTCGAGTCTTACCTTACTATTTGCCACTTTTACAATTCGCCTTAATATCCAGGCATTCAGTAATGGAATTTGCATTGTGAGTGTAAAGCTTTGACCCAGTGGGAAAATGGAATATTTGGTAATATAGAAAGTAATGTATAGCCCATATAGCCTATACTTAAGTACATTACGAGAAGCATAATTTTTTGTACAGGCATTTACTAGGAAAGTAATGTTTCGCGTGTCGCTTTATAAAACTATAAATAAATAGAATCTATAAATGGAACAAGTAAAGAAGTATGAGTTCGGGCGAAACCCAACTTTATACATATACCCGGCGCACGTATTAAAAATCGTTTTTTTTCAGTAAACTGCACGATATACATTTATGTATGTAGTCAAAAGTGGGTGGTGCCACGCCCATTTTACAAAAAAACCAATAATCTTGCGTCTTGTTAAGAGATTTTTGTAAGATGGCGTCTAGTTATTGAAATATCGGAATTTTCGTATTCCTGAAATTTACCGTTATATGGTAAGTGGCGGTAATTTTAGTCCAATTTCAAAATTTTCAACATACATATTGCTGTTTTGCGCCAAGGTTGATAAACGTGCCGAGTTTGGTAGAAATTAAAAAATTTTTACCGAGATACACATATGTAGGCGTAAGTGGGCGGTGCCACGTTGACATACCTAAATTTTTTCTCGAGTTATCATGTACACGGACGGACAGACATTTCTTAATCGATTTCTCTTTTCATTCTGAGCATTTATGTATACATTTGTCTATATCTATCTCGATTCGTTTTGGCTGTTACAAACTACCGTTATGCAAACAAAGTTATAATACCCTTGTGCACAAGTGCGCTCGGGTATAAAAGCATAAAAGAAGAAAATCGTCCGTGCGTAGGATTTGAAGTCGCGACCAACAAGTTGGTAGTCGAACGCGCTACGATTTGGCTATGGCGGCTATCCCTTTTTTCGCTTCCCAGTTGGAAAATGGAATGTTTGGTAAAGTAGAAAGGTAACGCATTACCCGCTCATTGCGAATTTCAACCAGGTTGTACAATAAATAAGGATTTTCTAAATATCTGGACTTTAACGCCATATGTCGACACCATTTTCTGCAAAAGGGACTTTTATCATATTTTTTTTTTAAATTTAAACGAAATCGGTTCATAAATAGAACTTTTATAAATAACTCGAATCCAGCGCCACCTAGCGAGTCAATTCTTCGCAAACGTCTTCCATGATAATCTATCATCAACTATCTACTTGGTTCTCATTCAGGCACAATTTATACAAAATGGGTCAAGAGTAGTCTGGGTCATACAGGCTGTACAGAAACAAAGTATGTACATAGTTGTCAAAGTTGTGTTTTGAGGTCATACGGTCTAAGAAACATAAGTGCCTCGCATTAAACCTCAATCTCGGATAGCAACCCCAGTATCCGATAACCACCGTATAGCTCTGGCAGCCTTCGACTGTGTATGTGAATGCCAAAGTTAGTTTGAATTAGTTGCTCTTCTAGCTCCTACTCGACTATGAACATTAATGACTTAAATGATAGTGAGCGATCGCTGTGGTGCTGTATTAGTTTTTGTTGCACAGACTGTCACATATACCACACATTAATTAAATGTGGTAAATTTACGTTTAATTAATCTATGCGCTCCTGTTGTGATGTCAGTGGACGGACGACGTAACGACGAATCCAAAGGTGCCAACACACAAACATAGACGATTACACAGAGCAAAGGTAAAGAGGGCGGATGTGGTGGAACAAATTGTTTGTTAATTTTGCTTGTACTAATAGCTAAGCTAAGCATTTATGAGTAGGACAGATATGCTCGTCAACTGGCAGACAAGTAGATTTTAAGGTAAGCTGAATATTAGCAAGCATAGTGAGTACTGCCTCCTCTGACTACTCCGTGCAGTCAAAAAGCATGATATCGAGAAGAGTATGTGACACCAAGCTGCATAGTAAATCTTCTCATCTTGAGCTTCATTTTGTCGGGCGTGTATATTTATGTGTGTACGGCAGTGTGATTTTCGAAAGTATGTACATTAGGCCGTACTAGTAAAAAAGTTCACAATTATGTTTGCAAGGCAATTTCGAAATTTTTATAAGTTTTTTTTTGGCCGAACGTAGGGGACACTTTTTTAAATTTTCTGTCACATTTTTAGCGTTTACAGTCGGATTATATATAATATATAGTTTTTTTTTGTTCCAAAGATCTTTGACCTCAAGTACGCCGTTGTATTGCTTACTCACCAGATCTCAGTTCCTACCACCCTAACGTACCACCCAAGGTACATTGAACAGGTAGTATCAGTGGAGCAGCTGATTTGATTTATTTTTAAATTATTTGGTCTCGAAAATGTCAAAGATTTTTAATTTTTTCTCACAAAAATTATAAATTGTTAAAATCCATTTGCATGTGAAACCTTTTTCCATGCAAAGCAAGCGATTGAATAGCAGCTTTTGGAACGTTCGCCCAACTCAATAGCACAACCGCTGATTACTGGGCCTGGCAAAGGATGGATCAATGCTTCGAGAAGCAAACAAATTTACTAGGAAAGAAAGTTGTTTTTCCAATTTAAATTTTTTACTTTTTATTAGTTTTTGTATTTCACATGGCACGCTTTGATTTAGAAGAAAATATTCAGAACAGTTTTTGACACTTTCGATACCAGAAACAACACCAAAATACACGCAAATGTTGTTTTTGCTCTAATGCTACTACCTGTTTGATATGCCTTGGTACCACCGTAGTGTCAGTAAATAATAGCTCTCCAAAAATCAGTAAACTTTTGATAAAGAAGTGTTTTTATTATTCCAGAAGAACTATTTAAAATGTTTTGTATAACCGAATGTAGGTGGTACAGAAAAATTAAAAAAACGCCTCTAGGTTCGGGTAAAAATTTCTAGAAATTGCCTAACATAAATATTTCAGACTCAGAGGTGTGCGGAGAATTTTAATTTTTTTTGTTTGTTTGTAAGTTGGTTCGGTCTAATGTTTATGCTTAATTGAGTACTATGTAGCAGATATTGATTTTAAACATCTGTCTCCATGTTGCATGTGGCGATTTATCCCGGCAAACGCTCCTTTATGTTGCGCTAACATATGTTTGTTCGTAAGTCTTTTGTGCATCTACTTGCTGTCTCTTTATGCCTGCTAGCCGATATGGTAGGTTGCGGACTGGTTGTGTCGGAGTAAAAGAAGGCAGTTTCTTACTTAAATATCAAGAGCTTTTTTAAGTGCCTGTCTCATTCCCTTTTTAAAGCCCGTTACCTAGGTTAAATCAGTGCCGCATTTTCTCATACGTGCTCTTCGAATGTCTTTGATTTAGAGCTTATTATTTTTAACCAGTGTATATTCTTAATTGGCGGCCGCTGTGGTTTAGGGGTAAGCAGTGCGCGCTTCCACTCCACAGGGCCAGGGTTCAAGCCATGGTCAAAGCAACATCGCAAAAAAAAAATATAGAAAAAAGGTTTTTTCTTAACAGCGGTCGCCCCTCGGCAGACAATGGCAAACCTCCGAGCGTATTTCTGCCATGAAGAACAGCTTCTCATAAAAATACAATCGCCGTTCGGAGTCGGCGTAAAACTGTAAGTCCCTCCGCTTTATGTGACAGCATTAAGGCGCAAGCTACAAATCGGAGGAGAAGCTCGGCCAAACACTAACATACAGTATTGGATATATCTATAGCACCCCCAAATTTCAAAGTGCTATTGTTTACCACTTCTGTTTAATTATTTATTTTTAAGAATTTTCAATTAAAATACAGTTCATTCTCTAACAAAACTAATATAAAACCAAGTTTACAACTTTTTAAAAGGCTAAAAAAACGCAACAAATTTTAACCCAAATTTCAAATTTTTTCGACTACGCAGTTTTATAGCCCAATAATTGAAAATTCCAAAAAATAAATAAACATGAGTGGCAAACAATATCAATTTGAAATGGGGGTGCTATTGTATTGACCAATACTGTACTGAGTGGTTCATAAAAACACTCTTTTTGGAAATTCATAAACGCTACATCAGAATATTGTTATTTTTTTATTTTGAAAAAAAAAAGTTTTTTTTAGAGGTCGCGCTGGTCGTTTTTTTATAAAAACGCTGATGTTCTAAATTTTTTTATTTTCTTAACATGTTAAAAAGCAGCTAAAAATGTGGTTTTTACATATAATTACTCTGGTATTATTGGGGAACATTCCCTTAATTACATATGTCTTGGCCAGTTAGAATGGGCCTAGTGCCTGAAAATATGCCCTCGAAAAGAGACTAGTAAAATTAAAACGTTGATACTGAACGATTTACGCGTTGTCATGGGAGGAACTTGTTACCAGTGGCTTTCTAAGGTTGCTAGTTAGGAATCTGAAGTCAGTTTTTCAAAATGCAAAATGGCGGATCCAAAATGGCGATCCATTTTTTTTAATGGTTGGATTTGTTCGAAAACCGGCACTCGAGAGTTTTTGGGTTCGCCGATTACGAATCTGAAGTCAATTTTATTAAATTCAAAATGGCGGATCCAATATGGCGATCAAATTAAAAGAAAATACTAAAATTAAAACGGCCGCTGTGGTGTAGTGGTAAGCAGTGCGCGCTTCCACTCCACAATGCCTGGGTTCAAACCCTGGTCAAAGCAACATCGCAAAAATATAGAAAAAAGGTTTTTTCTTAACAGCGGTCGTCCCTCGGCAGGCAATGGCAAACCTCCGAGTGTATTTCTGCCATGAAAAACAGCTTCTCATAAAAATACAATCGCCGTTCGGAGTCGGCGTAAAACTGTAGGTCCCTCCGCTTTGTGTGACAACATCAAGGCGCACGCCACAAATCGGAGGAGAAGCTCGGCCAAACACTAACATATGTGTAAGCGCCAATCTATTATTATATTATTATTATTAATTATATGTAAAAACCACATTTTTAGCTGCATTTTAACATATCAAGAAAATAAAAAAATTGAGAACATCAACGTTTTTATAAAAAACCGACCAGCGCGACCTCTAAGAAAACTTTTTTTTTCAAAATAAAAAAAAAGAGGTTTCTCTTTTTTGATCACAAATAACAATAATTTGAGGTAGCGTATATGAATTTCCAAAAAAAAACCACTCTAATACATATGTGTAAACGCCATTATTATTATTATTGTATATTCTTAATTTTTTTATTTGTTGAGTTCGCATCCGTGGTTTTATAAATTTAGTCCCCTTATCGATACCATTTCCAACATCTATCTATGTACGTATATATTACATATCTTTTTAATTTTTCTATTGCCCTTTGTTACTCTATGATCGCCGTAAAATCCTCCGCGCTACCATGTTCTGTGTTGTATCTTTTTATTCCCATCACTAGTATTTTTGTTTTTCTGGTATGCCAAGTATATGTGTTCTTTAGTTCTGCAGCGAAACAAAACAATAAAATGCCATCCGTAGTGTGGTATCAAAAATTTTATGCAGCTTTTGTGCCTTGCTTTTTTAGTCAATATGCCACGATTTAATAGGGGGGAAACCATAAAATCTAACGACCCTATTAAGAAAGATGTGATATGAAAGTATGAAATATCATAAAGGTTAAATAACGGCCCGAATACCGCATAAGAACTGATTTTAAAGAAATTTGATTTACAGGCTTAATATCTACCATCCATACCAAATTTTGGGTAAAAATCTTAAATACCTCCCGTCTCTAAGATCATGGCTTGCGGCTTAATATTATTCATTACAGCTGAATTACATAGAAGTTAAATATCTCCTCTGTGTGTGTATTTATTTAATTTTGTATTTGTGTGTATGTATTTAATTAGGTAAGTAGTCTTATATGCAATTTTTGAACATGCAGCTTTGCACATATTTGTGCATACAATCAGTTTGATAGCAGTTGATTGGGGGTGTAGAATACTGTTATATACTTATATTAATATAAGGCCCCTGGTCTTTTTAATCGCCTAAACAACATCTATATATGCATGTACATTTTGTTACTTAGAAGTTTATAATGTAGCCGTGCATTTAAAATTTCAACAATCAAATTTGAGGAGGGTATTTAAAGCACCAGTTTGAGTTCTAAATACTCAAATACTTGAACCTAAATTCATAAAAAACAAAGAAGACTGCTTTATAAATCGAAACATTTTATGAAAATTACACTTTATAGAGCTCTTTAAATCTATTTTATTTTTTACGAATAAGGCCATTAGTATATCGATGGCTGAGTGGAAGATCGACCTTTCACGGCAACCAGTTCGAAAACGCTCTATCTCAGAAAATTTTTCAAGATTGAAGAACGCCCTATTTCAGAATTTAATTGAAAAACACCCTATCTCAGAATTTGGTTCCTATCCTATCTCAAACGAAAATACATTGAAAATGTGCTGAGATAGGGCGTTCTTTAACGAAATTCTGAGATAGGGTGAAATTTTGAAGTGGGGCGTTCTTAAAAAGTTTGCTGAGATAGAGCGTTGTTGAAAAATTGTCTGAGATAGGGCGTTTTTGAACTGGCTGCCGAGATAGGTCGATCTTCCACTCAGCCATCGATATGGGGATGTCTAAATATTCAAGTAAAAAAACTTTGTATTTAGGTGTTGCTAAGTATCCAAGTATAAAAAATCTGGGTATTTAGGAGCTGCTAGATCCTAAAGTAAAAAAACCAAAGTATTTTGTAGCACTTAGAAACTTTGGAGGTGAACTCTAAAGTGAAAAGATGTTTATTATAGATGGCTAAATATTTACAAACTAAATACTTCATGATTTAGGACAAATTGAAACAATATACATCTTACCTCACACTCAACAAACTTACCATACCACAACTCACTTCACCTCACCCCAAATCCACTCCATGCAAACTCTCCACACCTAACCTAAACTCACCACACCTAAACTACCTTGGGATTCCCGGGACTATTTCGTGATTTTTGGGAGCATTTCGGAACATTCGTTATATATATCGATCTTGTTATCGATAGATTTATTGATTTTTAAATCGATCTATTTATTTATATTGTTTTTATTTATAGTTTTTATCAATATATTTATCGATATTGCTATCAATAGACAATTCTAAAAATCTCAATGATCCTGAAATAGTCCCAAAAATGTCGTAGTAGCCCCCAAAATACCGAAATAGTATCTAAAATCTCGAAAGTGTCGAAGATCCCAAAATCCTTTACTTTAACACTTAGTAAATAGCAAGTATGGCTGAGTTCCAAGTTACATCAATGCAAAGCATCAGCTTCTTTTATTTCTAAACTTTAATTGTTGGAAATGCCTTAATTTGCGCAACTAAGTTCCATTCGCTTGAAACTCAGACTATTTATTATTTAATCAAGTCATAAGTACCAAGTGGTTTTGTATTAAGTGAAGCCATAAATACTAAGTACTTTTGTATCCAGTATTAAGTAAAGACAAAGTCTCTTAAATACTTTCTTACTTTCTTAGAATTTCAAAAACCTACTCACTATTAAAAATGTCAGTCAGTGTATAAGCGATTCGAGTGTCATGTTCTTCTAAATCCGTGCAGCTGTTTTTAATATTATCAAATTTTAAATCACCCTGTACCGATAAAAACTTTCTAATTCCAAAAAAATAAACCTTATCACACATCTACAGGCCAATGTCTTTATTTTGACCTCTCATATTTCAGAAATAAAGAGCCGGTTATACAATTCATTTCCGAGTGAACTCGAATTTTAAAAATTAATTTAAAATATTAAACAATTTGAATGTAGCTTATAAAATACATGGCAACCCCCCTAAATATATTTCAGAAATAAAGCTTTGACATTACGATTGACACCCATATTTTAATAATTCATTTAACTTTTCAAATAATTTGAATTTTTGAACAAATGGCGACTCTCTTCAAACACCTAAAAAATATTTCTAGTGTTCAAGCTAAAGAATTCTTAGCACTCTTTCGTTTGACGCTAATAAATACACCCAAATTTTAATACATATTTGAATTAGGTAATTGCCTTAATTAATGTTGCGTTGGATTTTTTAAACAAGTGGCAACCCCCCTAAATATATTTCAGAAATAAAGCCTCATCCAACTTATTAAATAATTTGAATGTCACTTTATAAACACGTGGCAACCCTCTTCAAACATTCTAAATGTTCAAACTCAAGTTTTCTTAAAACCCCTACTCTCTGACGACGGAATTTTTTTTAAGGATTTTGAAATTTAGGATAAGCGATTATTTCACAAAATTATTTAAAAAATTCAGTGCAAGGTAGAATAACAATATGGGTGCCAAACGAAGGGGAAAATTCGGTAGAATTAAAAAATAATTGTCTGGTCGTATTTTTTATAATGGGTATTAACACCTATTTTCAAAAATAAACATAGGAAGTTTTTAAGGATATTCAACGATACAATTTTAAAATTACTTTTTCAATACCTATTTGTCCTTGTGTCCCAAAACAGTTGCCGTTTTCCAATTCCACAGAATTTTCTGTTTCATTTGTTACCAATATTGTTATTCTACATTGCACTGAATTTTTAAAATAATTTTTGATTCTATCATCTGATGTGCGTACAATCAAGCCTTATAGAGCATGGAACTGCCCATGATCCATAGAAGAAATTTCTGTGGAATCTTCAGGCTGACTTGAAAAGGTGGAGATTTGCACATTGCCCCGGATCTCTTCTGTATACAACAGTTCTTTTTTCGTTTGTGCAAAAGCCCACACGATTTCAAGCCCATAGCGATGTCATGGCTACAAATAATAGTAAAAGTCCCATAATCCCCACTTAGCACCCTAACAAGAAGAATTTATTTATGTAAACTAATAACTTTTACATTAAATTATTAATGTTTTTTTTGCTTTACTGCTTTCAACACAGGTCCACATCCGCATAAGCCTTTGGGCAAATATGTATGTATGTCAGTCTAAATCCACACACAAATTCCTTAAAGTATGCAGCGAGCTGTCATGAGCAGGCATCCATAATGTGACCAACCGTACTTCTTTCAGAAGTACAGTACTTCTTTTTTCACTCTTGTACTTCGTACTTCGAAGTACAGTCAAATGTACTTCTTTACGATATTCTGTTCTTCAGGACGGAGATTCTGTAACCAGTTAGCGACAAGTTTCGAATCGCTTCGACGCACAAACATTTATATCATGTGTCAAAAAGTGGGATAGCGATTCGAAAATTGTCGCTAACTCGTTACAGAATCTCCCCCCAGGTCCTGTACTACTCCGATCTTCTGGACGATCGCCACATGGCCTTGCGGTCATCTCAAAGGCAGGAAAAGGCTCTCATGTTTCCCCTAGGGATTTTAGGCCTATCAGACTCTTCGATTTTGCTAACATCGCTTTTGCTTAAAACGCTAGAGAGACTGATAGACCTGTACATAAGAAAAGCGATTCCTCGTGACTGTCTTTCAAGAGCTCAATATGTGTCAGTGAATACCGTCCTGCACACATTGGTAAAGAAGTCAGAGCCTTCACGCATGAAGGTTATGCAGTAGGGGCCTTCTTCGATATCGAGGGGGCCTTCAACAATGCCACTCCAGAGGAAATAGTCAATTATATTCATAATCTGGGGTTGAAGCCAACCTAATAAGCTTATTTCGTGACAGTACTGTCGCGACGGAGTGGGGGAGTGTCTGCACTCACTGCAGCGTCAATAGAAGCACTCCACAAGGTGGTGTTCTCTCTCTGCTCTGGATTTCGGTTGTGAACGACCTTCTAAAGGAACTGGAAAAAGTGGGCTGTCGGGTGATGATGAGGAACTCTTTTTAATCTGGCTCAAGGTTACCTGAACCAGGTAACTAGGTGGGCGATGAATGGCGGCTGTCGTAGAAGCCTAATATTGAGGAAAGGGTGGGAAAGGTGGCGGTTTCCTTGTACTGCTGTAGGGGAGCTATCGGGGTCTCTCGCTCAAATTAATTTATTAGGTCTAGGAAACCAGATTTAAGCCTATGTTGTTTCAAAGAGCCCTTTTCTGGTGGAACTCACTTAGAAGACTACACTTGTAAAACAGGAATCAGCGGAGCATTAGGAACTACACCTACACTGGCGCTTAACATACATATGTTGAGCACGGTACCTGCGGATATTGCAGACAGAATTGTCGTAGCACGAACTGCTATTAGGCTAAGGGAAACCGGGTCCTTTTGTAAAATAAAAAAGGAAAAGAAAACGATTCGTTGCTGCAGAAAATGTTTTCATAGGGCACTTTAAAACACGTTATCGCTCAAGGGCTAGTGATGGGGGTTCTGAAAGGACATTGTGAGAATAGGAATTTCGACTGATCCTTTTCTACCAGATGTCAAGAAGAAGATGAAGTGGAATCATCTCCACTCTTTCTTTTAGATTGTTTAACTTTCGCGAGCCTAAGAGGGAAGCATTTTTGCTCGCACTTCTGAATAAACACTGAGCTCTCAGGGATCGAAATTAGTCGGATTCGAAATTTCGTAATCGGCTCGCGGCGTTAACTTAACCCAACCTAACCTGTACTTCTTTGAGCCATGAAATAGTTGGTCACATTAGGCATCCACTGCAGCATCCGTTGCCATGACATCGAATTCATACTACGTCATTGTAAAAAATATCTACAAAATTTGCATATTGCAAACTGCGAGTATTTTTCTGCAGCTGCCTACACTTTGGCGGTGAAATATATTTTATATAGTAAATGGTAGATATGTATAAGTTAATATCTAAGCGCATTCACTTTGAATTGAGGTGTTTTAGTCGACAGCCATTGCAACCTTGACAGATGGGCATAAATATTGTAGAGTATATTTTTAAGCGCCTAACAGCCTGCGGGGCAATAGATTCTTGCCGTCAGCGACTGTGGCATCTGTTGTACCAGTAGCGTGTTAAGTGTACCGAGGCACGTGCTCGCTGTCACACTGCAGGGGATATACAATCCACCCACATGCATACATATGTAAGTACATACAACACATTTAAATGGAAATTTGTATAAAATTGTTAAGGTGATTTGCAGTTGTTGCGAATTTTGACAAATCATTTGCCCTTGTCATTTTACTGTGGAAAATGTGAAACACAATGGAAATAGAAAATACATACATATGTATATTATGTGTAGGGATATAATGGTGCTAAAGGATAGCTGCTTACGTGAAATGAATATTTTGTTGCTTTTTGGGTTGATAAAAGGAAATAATGTAATTCAATGCTGCCGCTGTTAAGCTCTTGTGATTTGTTTCTTCGATTCCCTCCGATTTTACATTTTACTCTTAGAGTTGTTGTTTTTGCTTTTCTGGTTATGGCGTAACTTTGCATGCATCCGTCTGCGATTTTTCTGCTCGAAGAAGCATGAATTCCAGTTAGTTCGCTGGCAAGAGTATTCAAATAAAACAAGGATGTTGGTTGCGCGAAGAAAAAATTTGCTTTTGCAGAATTTCTTTAGCGAATGCAGCGCACGTGAATTCGATATGATATTAGCAGCTGAAAGTAAATGGTAAGCATAGATTTTCGTGCAGATTTCGGTATCTCATGTACACCGTATTTATTCTTTTGCTTCTTAAAAGATACCAGCACATAAGCGTCGCCATTTTTATTATTTATTACTGTCAGTCACCTTCTCCATGCTGAGATAAATACCATCAACTAGCTATGAAAACAAAAAATAAAGCTGCTGGAGCGATACCACTCGCCATTAACTAACTAACATTATTGTCTTCTGCTTGTTTACCCACTGCGAACTCATACATATACCCATATGTACATTTACATACATTAATTTGGTGTCATAAATCCCTTGTCAACATTTAGTGAAATGTGTCAGTTTTAAAAGCACATCTTCCTAACAGTCCCCAAACAACCCCCGCTCGGCTCTCTTGGCTTCATTCATACATCCTTTCTAGTGATATGCTGAACTGTCGGTACCAAATACTTCAAAAATATTTCGCTACTCAATATTTCCTTTTGGGTACCCAATACCGATTTTTTAGATTAAACCTTCGCCGCTTTATATATTTCATGTTTATAAAAAAATTAGCTTAATACTGTTTTATATGATATCGGCTAAAAAACTTGAACTTGTCGAAACAGTAAAATATTATTTTATCAATTTTCCCCTTAGAAGATCCAAGTTTCAAGAAATGTGATTTGACGGATGAAGAAGCCTTTCAGGCCTACCAAGATAATACCATCCGATTCATCTGGAACAAACATGCTTCAGACATGTAAGAGTTCCTCTGCATTATAGCGATGGACCGACATACATATGTATATACATTTTTCATTTGAATCTATACTAAAAGCTCTCTTGGTCCCTACATTCGGCTTTTGATAAGCTTGCCTCCCCTGTATCGCTGTTTCCCATATATTTGGCCTTTAGATTTCGGTACCGAGTATCAATATTATTGGATACTTTTTAAATCGGTACCGAGTATCGATCGGTACTTAAAAGTATCGACTCAGCACATCACTATTTCTTTCCTTACTAAGCACCATTCACCCGTCATTCTTTGTCGTTCGCTCGGGCGTATACGTAATTCACCGTTGAAGCGCGCATCAGCATGGCGAGTAATAATTCTGATTGTCATTAATATACATGCATAAAAATTGATTTGACAGTGAGGCAGACAAAAAACGATGTGCTGTTCTTTTGAGGGAATGAAAACTGTCTTTTAGATCTGGGTGAACAGGGAGCCGTTGATGTAAAAGCAGTTGAAAGCAAGTGAAAATGAGAAAGACGCTGACAGTCAGGCGGCAATGATCATATCAGCCGCGCAGCATATCAAATTTAATGGTGCTTAATGCTTTTAAATGATTACGTTCTTTTGTTGGTATTGTTGTATTTTAGCACTTGGAGTAACTTAGAGGGTGCCAATTTATGTATAGCTTTAGGGTGTCTGATGGTGATTTTCACAGTCAATTGGGTTTCGTGTTTAAATAGAAAAGAATCTCTTTAAATGGCTTTTGCTTTATACTATGAATCAAGCTTATATAATAGAATGTTTGGTAAAAATGTGATTCGGACAACCACTGGCGCGCTTTATTATATTTTTTCACTATTAAAGTACCCATAGCTAAAGTTTAACTTTACGATCTAGTAACTATACTACAAAATTGCTATCGATATGTGAGCACCGCAATATTGTAACTTTTCATTGAGGTTTGAAAGGATTTCTTACAAAAATTGTACTTAAAAGTTTAATTTTGTTTTCTTTTTACCCAATTTTGCCAATCAGCTGATTAGAGATGAAATTTTATTACAACTGAAAACATGTTTCTAACTGATTTAAATTTAGAGCAGTGTGGCATTTTTGCTTTCATGCAACCAACCATTTAATGCCGGTTTCACGAAAGGAATTTAAATGAAAAATGATTTTTTTCTGCGGGTTTCCAAATGGAATTCAAATAAAAACCAGTAAAAAATCTAAGTTCGGGCGAAGCGACCATTAAAGCAGCGGTGGCTTTACCCCTCTTTCAAAGATTTCGATAGTATGTTCAGTTAGATTTAAAGAGATAAACTTATATAGGTATAAGTAGGCGGTATCACGCCCATTTTCCAAAATTCAATAACAATGTTACTTATTTTCAAGGGATTGTTGTGAATACACCATGTGAGAAAAACAAAAAAAATCTAAACACATGAAGCAATCAATATACTCCCGAACTGTGGGCCAAATATTGCAAAACTTCGTTTTTAGTTTTTCTCTCTGACGTCAGGATTTTTTTAAGCACTTTGTAGTTTCAAAGATATGATTAATTCCAAAAATTATTTAAAAAATTCATTCCAATTTAGAAGAACAGCATAGGCACCAAATGAAAGAGAAAATTCTGTAGAATAAAAAAAATTATTAAATATTTTTGCTTCACAAGAACGAATAGGTATTGAAAATGTCCTTTTAATTAGTTTTATTTTTTTTAGCGAATAAATTTAGGGGGACGACATTCGAGGATGTGGTCGAGTGCATATTAGTCCTTAATATACAATTTTTTCGAAAATAATTATTACAAAATTTCGAGGATATTCAATGATGAAATGTGAAAAGGACATTTTCAATACTTAATAATAATAATAATATCCCAACGGTTTTTACCCTCCATTCCCGCCCATCCGCACGAGGGGCGCAGTCCGCATGACGTACGGAACCAATATTTTAAATTTTTGCGCGAATTTTTGAGTCACGATAGGCAGGAGTTTGTTAAGTGTCGAGATCTAAAACTGTTCAGCTACAGAACTAAATTCATCAGCTGATTTTATGTATTTATGTCAATAATTCACTTATTGAGAGAGGAGAGTATCGCTTTCTTAATGCTGAAAAGCGGATCTGATATATCAAACGTGCTGGAATGAGAGTTAAAATCCTGGCATAAGCAACGGAGTGGGTCGTGCAATTCAAAATTGGTTTTACAAGCTTTCAGAAATATGGGACAAAAGTGTCTTGATTAAAGCTTACATCAGCCAGAAGAGACGGACTTGAAATTGAGCCTGTCAGTAATTTAACCGTAAAAATTATACCAAGCATTTCCCTGCGACTGGCAAGTGTAGGAAGGTTAATAAGTTTTAAGCGACTCGTATAAGGTGGAAGACTATATTGAGAATCCCATCGGAAATTTCTTAAAGCAAAAAGTAGGAACTGTTTTTGAATTGATTCTATCTTGTCTGAGTAAATTTGATACCTTGGATTCCAAACCACCGAGCCGTATTCCAGAATCGGCCTAACTAATGTTGTAAACAGGGTTTTAGTGATATAAGGGTCACTAAATTCTTTTGACCATCGTTTCACAAATGCAAGTACACCTTTAGCCTTGTTGACTGTCACATTAATGTGAAGATTAAAATTAAGCTTAGGATCCATTGTGATACCAAGGACCACAAAATTGTATACCTGTTCCAGATTATGGTTACCTATTATTATAAGAAACTGGCAGAACAGCTCTTCGCGAGAAGCACATTACTTTACATTTCTTAAGATTTAGAGGCATAAGATTTACTTCACACCAGTAAGCCATGCTGTTTAAGTCTGATTGTAGCAAAGACCTTTCTTCAATGGAAACGTACGATTTATAAAGTTTTACATCATCTGCATACATTAAAATTTTGGAGAATTTTATATCTGTAGAAATATCGTTTATAAAAAGCAAGAACAGAATCGGGCCTAGGTGGCTACCCTGAGGGACTCCTGAAGTAACATCAATGACGTCAGAGATAGTATTTTTAAACAATACCCTTTGTGATCTATCATAGAGGTATGAAGAGATCCAAGTTTATAGATGAGCAACGAGTGGCACACTTTGTCAAATGCTTTACTGAAATCAGTATATATAACATCAACAGTTTTGCTCTCACTAAATGCTTTTGAGATATAGGATGTTAATTCAAGTAAATTTGTAGAAGTTGATTTGCCCTTGCAAAATCCATGTTGACTATATGAAATGCTTGAAGTGATAGAATGCGTCAACCGATTTGTTATAATTGCTTCAAATAATTTAGGAATTGCAGAGAGCTTAGCTATGCCCCGGTAGTTCTCCACTGAAGACCTGCTACCGTTTTTATGTAAGGGGGTTATGAACGATTCCTTCCATACAGTTGGAAAAACGCCCTCTTTAAGAGACAAATTAAATAAGGCTGTTAACGGCTCATAGAGATAATCAGCACAATTTCTAAGAAAACAAGTGGGGATCTGGTCAGGACCATAACTAAAAGACTGCTTTAAGGACTTCAGGTAAACTAAAACATCATCGGGAGATATTATAGGGTTATGTATTGAGTTAATTGGACTTAGTTTAAAAGGATAGTCAAAGTATGCTTGGGAGTTAGTGGAATAATTGGATTTAAAAAACTGAGCGAACATGTTAGAAATTGTTTGATTATCACCAGAGACGGTATTTTGATACTTCATGGCGGAAGGAAACCCACGTACATTTCGCTTGGAGTTTACGAAATCATAAAATGATTTGGGGTTATATATTATACGTCGTTTGATTTTACACAAGTAATCTTTATAACACTTTTTGTTTAATTCAAAGAACTTGTGACGCAAAAGTGAGTATTTTACATAGTATGAGTGTAAGCCGGTTTTTTTGTGTAATCTAAAATAACGTGACTTTCTGTTTTTCAAGTTTCTCAGTTCTTTAGTGAACCATAACTGTGTTTGTTCTTCAGGAATACACATGCGTTGAGGCACATACTTTTCAAATAATCTATGTACAGTACAATTAAAATGTGCAACGCTTTGCTCAACTTTTTCTTTGTATATAGGCCACGACAATTTAGACAATTCTTTATTCAGTTTTTTAAAGTTGGCTTTCGAAAAATCAAAGCGAATATTTGGTTCGTATGTTTGGACATCGCAATTTTGACCATCGTTTATAATTTCGTAAGATATCTCAATAGCAGGGTGGTAGACATCTTCGGGCAAAACTAGTGGGTCACATTTATTTCATCCTTATAAACCAAAAAAATTAATCGGCCTTAATTCTACATAATTTTCTCTATAATTTGATAGTCATACTGTGACTGTGTGTGGTAAGTAACTTGTGGTAGAACATAACCAAGTAACTTGGTTTTTGTAGGGTGGGGAGAATTATGGGTTTGGCTAACTAATTTTTTGTTATTTTTTCGTAAATTGTTGGTAAATTCAACGGAAATTGCACACGGAAATGGTTGGGATGGAAACAAGTGGCTCTTAAATACATATATGCACATGGTATTCATTTAACAAAAACGCGCTAATAAAAATTTAAAAAATAAGACTTATATAAAGACTTATATAAAGACCAATACAAGAAAGAAAGTAAAGGTGAGTACGTACATAGATAAAGAAAAGGATAAAGACAAAAGTAAAAATAAAAACAAAGATAAGTAAAGATAAAGGCAAAAATGAAGACCTAGGTAAATTTAAAAAATTTAGTTATATTAGGGCAAAGGTGAAGGTTTCGACAAATGATTAATACAGTATAAAAATACTTGAAACTTGAAAACTGAGAGACTTAATTGCTTTCAAACAGACAGACAGATGGACTTGGCTAAATCGACTCAGCTCGACGTTCTGATCATTTTGGCAAACATTTATGTGGGTCTATATCTGCTTATTCTGGTACTTACAAACATTGGACCAAATTTATAATACCATTTCATGTTCATGAAAGGTATACAAAAGGATGGTAAAATCGTACGTTCGCGACCCGTACGTTCGCAACCGGTACTTAAGCTTATGAATAAAAAACTAATTTAATATAAAATTAATATAAATTTAATAAAAAATTAATTATTAGAATATACTCAAGGCGCATCTATACAAGATGGTGTTACTTGAACAGCTGATATGATATTTTTGTCGCTACACTAGTACAGCAGAATATCAACTAAGACGAAATGGTGTAACTTAGGATGTCAACAAAACAAAATGGCGAAAATTATCTCCTATTTTCTTTCGTTTTGACATCCTGATGTACCAAAAATCTATAACAAAATACACGGGACTTTTACTTATATGCAATTGCTACCACCTTATATGGATGCGCCTTGGAATATACTGTATAGACCAACCCTATACAGTTTTTCTTTTTTTTTGTCTTTTCTTATACAAAGCCTAAGAAAAAATACACCTGAAAAAGACATTTTTCAAAAAAATTTTAAAATAGGGCGTTGTTGAAACATTTTCTGAGGTAGGGCGTTTTCGAACTGGCTGCGGAGATAGGTCGATCTCTCACTCAGCCATCGATTCATATCGTTACCTAAAGGTGAAAAGGTTCCAAGTCCATTTTTTGAAATTGTTCTGGAGAGACGAAAAATCGATGGAGTTTCACATTATCTGTCATTCTGCATTGAAAACCAAATTTTGAAAAAAAGTAGCGATATGTATATACATATGTACCATTCGGTAATGGCCATTTGTATTTCTCAGTTTCCATTGGATTTGTAGAGTGCAAGGACAGGTTGCTAACGGGAATAAAACATACCCGAATCAACGCTTCCGCCAGTAAATTTAGGGATTCACTCCAACACGGCCTTGAATATTCAGCAAATAAGAAGCGGAACGTGCATTTACAAAACTGCATACATAGAGAGAAGTTGTGCATGTACATAAAAATAAAATTTTTTTGAAAAAAAAAAAAAATAAATTGCGCCAAAAGACCCTGAATTGACTACGAAGGCGTTTTATGCAGAATCAATTGCTCGTGCGGCACTTGCAGCTGCTGCGAAAAACAATCCTTGAACTGAAAGCCATTTGCTCTCTCACATTTCTGTATTTCATGTTTTATGTACATATAAAAACGTGCAGGTTAAGGCGTGGTAGTTTGCATTCATCCTTTTTTGTGTATGAAGTTGTGCATTTATTGTTGGCCTGCTGGACGGTGTGGCGTGCCGTGTCTGAAATATATGGCTTAAACTTTTTCTTTAGCTAAGTGAATGCAACAATTTGCGCGCTGTACATACTTTCATATGTATGTGCATATGTATGTACCAGGGATGTTGCGAATATTTGCATTCGCATTCGTTATGCATCACATGATACGAATGTTTTGCGAATGCGAATGTGTACAAGGGCAGAGAGTCCACTCTAATATTGCTGAAATAGCTCTAAGTCTGTCTAACCAGGGTGCGGACAATAACCGGCTTTGAGCTTCAGGTGCTAAGCGGTAGTAGTATATCAAGCAACACTGACACGAGCGCCTTGGCGTATACAACGGATTTGTGTCCATTAGCGGCAGCACAGTTAGTGAATCCCACTGCAAACAACAAAAATTGTTAGCTTACAACTCGACAAGTCGCATTGTTAAAAGTTAGTGAATCGCACTACTGGCCCTCAAATATTTGAGCGCTCCAACCGCCAGCATTCCAAGTGAGCATTAGGAGAAAAGGCAGCAAAAGTATTTTTTTAATATAATATGCCCCTTTTGAACTTTGACTACTAGATTAAAACACTGTATAGGTTAAGCACTCGTTCAATGTTCTAATAATTTACAAAATTTTTAAGTAATAAAAACGCTGACTTAAGTTAATTACCGCTTTTTTAATGTTATTCACATTCGCATTCCGAAAATTCGCATTCGCATTTGCGAATGTGAAAAATATGACATTCGAAACATCCCTAGTGTGTATATCCGTACATAAGTGTCAGACTGAACTGCGCTTGAAATAAGTGTGCGTGAGTGGCCGATAAAATTTAAAACTTTTAAGCTACTCCTCTGTAGCTTACCACGCTTTTAACCACCACAACGAAATTGGCAGAGGATATTGAATAAAATTGAAAAAAAAAAATTATTGCCCACAAAGTGTGAGTTAAGTGCCGCAGTACTGAATGCATCCATTCTTGCCGATCAGAAAATTTCAAGGCGCTTCTAAAAAATTAAATATTTTTATTGAAAAATTTATGCGAAATTAAACCAATTTCTTAAGAAAATTTTTTTGAAGCAAACTGAAATTATTAAATTTAAATACGCACTAAGACGGTTTTTTTTTTGCAAACTTAGCAAGTCTATGGTATTTGGTTTCTATGTTGGTCGACTAAAGCTGGTCACCAAACCATCACAATTGAACCGCGGCACGCACGTACGAAACTAACTGTTGAGTAAGTTGAGTGATTTTATAATACTAAACAGGCAACGCATGAGTTGCCGCCTCGAACAAAAATCACTCTAGTGTCTACTTCTTATATGGAATAAACACGGCACAACAACAATGCAAGTAGTAAAAAGTAACCAGCTGATTTGTAACCAATGAAAATGAGCTATTTCTTTTACATCAACGGTTATATTTTGGCATCCCTCTACACTATGCACGTTTTCAGTTGGACGCATTAATTGAACGGACGGAGAAGTACCCATTACGATAAATTTTCCTCAATGCACTGTAGGATAAGTACCTTCAAATTAGGACATTCAATCCCGGGATTCCGGGATCCCGGACACTTTTCCATGTCCCGAAATTCCAGATTACAGCTCCGGGATCGCGAGATTTTTACTGATTCATTTACAGAATGAAAGAGATATTGAAAATGGAAAAAAGAGTTAATTTGACATGAAACGCCAGAAAAATTTTTCAAGAAAAAAATTTTAAGAATATTTCTTCTCATAGAGTATTTTGATATGTGTATGTGTGATTTTTTCTAATTTTTTTCTCACCCCGTTCTCGAGATATTTGGAAAACTATTAAATCGATTAGTTTTTGGTTTTGTGCTGTAAAGGTTTTAAAAATGTATTAATCAAGCTCACATTTCATATTTATTTATTATTTATGTTTATCCATCAACCCTACAAATTTTAAACAAAGCAAACGCATGAAGTGCGAACCCCCTCCATTTTAGTATGGAATGCCCCATATATTTATACATACATAAATATGTATGTCTTTTGTCATATCATCAGATCTGTACCATTAGTTCGATTTTAAAAAATTTGGTATCAAATTAAAAGTCTTGGCCTATAGATGAGCAGTAACGTTATTTGAAAAGGGTTACCACCTGATAAATAATTAAATACAAATTATTTATATCTTAAAGCAAATATTATAATATGGGTATCAGTCAAAATGGTTTTGAAAAGGCTTTATTTCTTCATTATATGTAGGAGGGCTGCCACCTACTTACAAAGATAATTTCAATTTATATAATAGGTAAAAGAAGTTACTACAATATGAATATCAATCAAAATGGCTTTGAAACACACCAAGTGTGGCAGAATTGTTCTTCATTTCACTTTGTTGGCCTTTTTTGGAAAAGGATTTCTGCAAATATGAGTAAATGTTTTTGACAAGTAATATAGATATTTTAAAATAAAAATATTTAAACATCAAATTACATACTCTTTTACTAAGGGACATTATGCTCCCTTAAGACTAAATGTGGTGACAAGGAATTTGTGTGGTTTGAAAAAGGTGAACCTACTGTAAAATGCAAAAAGTTGTGTTGAAGTCGAAATCCCGAAAAATCTCGGGATTGAATGCCCTACTTCAAATGTATTTTGATGTCTATTCAAGGTTCTTATTAGATTACGGAAATAAAGTTTTTTAATTTTTGTTACCCAGTTGGCAGTGGTTAAAAACGTATGCATAAACCGAATTTAAATCCGCGTGGAAATTTAGAAGTGTATTGATTCAATACTATTGACTCGCATTTGTTTTCTAATCGAGCTTTTATTTCTCACATCTGTTAGAAAACGCGTAAAAACGCATAATTTCTTAAAAAAAATCGTCCGGTTTTAAAATCGAATTATTATCCTTTTAAAACAAATCACTAGGTTAGGGTAAAAAGTTATCCTTCACTTTAGTTATCGTCCACTTTTTGTGAAAACTCATATTTTCATAAACTCAATTCATAATTCAACTATTTTGTTTGTACTAAAACGGCGTTTACTCATGGACGTAAAAACTGAGAATGTGTCTGCTGACACGACCTATCTTATGAGAGCACCATCTAAATGAAAACTCACCAATGTGGAATTTTTCTGTAGGCGAAGACTCAGTTGTAGAAATCCGCGCATAGTTAATTTTTTCCGTATAAATGTGTCAGCTGATTGTTCTCTGTCACACACTTTTCTTGCAGGGCTGCCGTCTCATAAATTTTGTTATTATTGCAAAATAAATAAAAATACTCTTCAAAAAAGTAAAAATTTGTGTAAAATAAGTATGCATTATGATCAGTATATAGAACAAAGCTAAGTTTCTTCAAATTTGTGTTCCAGCGGACTTCTGTGTTAGCGCTTTCGCAAATCGATGGATCGAAAATATCGATGTTTTGCTTCGACCCACCGAAAATTTTTCACAGACGTATAAATATACGATGTGTCGATGAACTGATGCGTCGATGTTTTTTTAAAAATTGACATCTCTAAAACAATTGAACCGCCGTTTCAGTTTTAATTGTGCAAACAGGAAAGTGATGTTGACAATTTTTTTTTTTTTAAGAAAAACCCTTTATTGCAGTTTTGTTATCCATCTCATTCGAGCAGATTAAGTTTCACAAATGCAGCGATTGCCATCACTAATTTAGATCATTTTTGTGCAATATTAAAAAAATTCAGCAAACTTTCGTACAAATTTCAAGCTTTTTTAAAAGTTCAAAAAAATCAATCGTAATTTTTAGCCGTTTGAAACTTGTATTTTATTCAACTAGAATTCAATGCGCTACAAAACTGCATACTCGTAATCTAATTAAAAACTCGAAATTTTTACGAAAATTTGTTAAATTTTTAATTTTATTTTTTTAAATTGCATAAATTTTTAAGGCAGTGTCACTCGATTGGTACATTTGTACAGACAGATTTGTGCATTTTTATATTGGGCTATTGGTAGAGCTGTAAAACTATCGAATGGTTATATTATGTATATATATATATATTGCAATATCGAATGGTCGTTGGCCACTATCGATAGTCTTTGTTTGAGAAAATATATACATATTGTTTATATTATATGTACTATTTAATTAGTATGCATTTTTTTATTTTCGAAAATGGGAATTTGGCTACATTGATTTCCTTACACATCACTATTTTTACCTATTACAGGGTTTTACACGGTTCCAGTAATGAATTCAATTCTGCTTGCTAGTGGAAGAGAGGGGTTGAGAAGAAACGCGAAGAGTACATATGCGTCTGTACCGTCAAATGGTTTCAAGTTTCTTGCTTTGCGTTTGGCATTTTCGCAAATAGAAGACACAAAAGAGAACGAATAAACCAGAATTGCTTTAAAGCACTTGAATAGTGTAAATCGGGTGTAATTAAAATTGAAAAAACTTGATTGAACCTAGTTTTTGGAACCATACTATGGTGTTAGTGATTCTGCGTCGAAGGAAGAAACTATTGATATAAGCCAGGGCTAGTCAAATTTTGGAGATTCTTGTATCGAACAAAAAGGACAAAGTGACTGAAAATCGCTATATAACAATTAGCTAATTCTTCAGAAACTAAACAAAACTAAAAAGTTTATATAAATAGCTTCGTCAATGCATTTTAAAATTATCCGTTATTATCGATAGTTTGAATGCAAACTATCGAAAACAGCGAATGGGATGACTATCGATAGTTTTACAGCTCTAGCTATTGGTACAAAATAAAAAAATGGGAAATTTTTTTTTAGTCAAAAGATTGGTGCAATACAGCAATTTCTATAGCAAAATTGCAACGATTGCGATAACGAAAAATATTTGGGTATTCACACATTTGGGATACGATTTGCACCAAATTTCGGCAAATACCCAATCGTGTGACACTGCATTTAAACTAGTATTTATACGGATGATGTTAAAGAATGAACTAAAAAAACTAACCAAAATTAAATAACAGCAAAAAAATATTTTAAATCTTTTCAAACTTTTTTCGACTACTGTACATAAGTTGACTATGATTACTCAGCCATGCTATCATGGTAGCACAATGCCACTAATATTTGACTTACAAACAAAATACGGGCAGGAATTTCAATATTTCAACCCTGTTTGTGTGAAATATTTTAATATTATCAGTATTTTTCTTTTAATCAATCTATATATGTATGTTGAAATTAAAGTGAAAGTGAAAAGTGAAAAGTGAGTTTGTCATCATATGAAATTAGGCTTACCAATATGAAAAATAAAGATCATGCAAACGGTGGAAAATGGAAACAAATACAGTTATAATTAAAAGGAAAACTATCGTTGGTGCAGACTATCGATAATATCCGACCCCTAATCTGCGACACGTCAGTAACCACACTTTTAAACTTTAAATTGTATATACATATGTAGTATGTACGATTAACCTCTTTTGAGAATTTCTGGATTTTTGTAAAATATTTTTAGGTGCCATAAACAAACAGCTGCTTTGCTGGCGTTTTAAGATTGGTGTGCGTGTGTTCACCACTTTGCCAGCATTTCTCTGCTTGAGCAAACAAGTGTGCGATATTTGCGGAGCCAAGTCAAACAGAAGCAGCGACCTGCAAAGGTCGTGTGGGCGCAAATGAAAATGTGAGAGTATACAGCTAGTGTATCTAAATTTAGATAATTTTTTTTGTTGATTTATGCCTGAAAAACGGAAACTACGTAGGAAGCAAAACAAAAAAAAAAGGGGGAAGGATTTAGAAAAATTAGTATAGAATGGAACTCAACTCAACGAGTGACTGATAGCCCGTGTGGCATAAGACGTAAGGCAAGCGAGGCGATAGAGCAATGACAAGCGGTGCCAAGAGGTTGGTAAAGGCCGGGTGACGGTTAATTGTAATTGAATTTTGAATGCGTCGCGTGGGTGTCTTTGGTGATATTGGCGTGTGGGAATTAGGTGCTGTTCCATGATGAGCGACAAATTTTGATATTTAAATACAGAGCTAGTACATAAATACATACATATGTACACTCGTGGACACACAATTAAGTCACTGGAATAACATTTTTCGTGTGGAGTTATAATAACGGCACATTACTTTTTATTGCATTGAATGTATTCCAATAACGTAGTCCAGTTATCAAACATCGCAAATAAAGAAGTTATATGTGACTTCTTGCTTTATATTGCACGCAGTTGGGATTCGATTGCTGTTGGGTTAAGATTGATTTGGACAAATAATTGAGTCATTTTGCTTTTAGTAGGTAATTGTGTGAAAAAAAACTCTTGGTATTTAAATAAAAATCAACCCGCGCACATTGATTTAAGCGGTTTTATTTTCCTTAAGGGCAAAAACAAAAGAGCAACTCCTTCAGAAAGGGAATTTATTTGGTAATGCTACCAAACAACGGGATCTGTGGCTGCGGTGGTTAAAACATTGACATTATCTCGTAGAAAAATTGTCAACCCTATAAAACGTTTTAAAAACTTCAAAACTTTTGCAAATTTGCCACGAAATAAGCAACGGAAAACGACGGTTGTGGAAGGCAGGCTCATAGCCAGGGTGAGCAAAGCTGACCCATTCCTATCATCAACAGAAATAAGGTAGAGTTTGTAGAAGGAACACAATATATGTAAAAATATCGGAAAGGACGGTAAGAAGACGGCTTACGGCTGCAAAGTTGTTATCTGGAGCGACGAATCCAAATACAGGAAAAAAACGTAAAGCATGGTGGGTCATCGGTTATTATCTGGGGTGCTTTACTTCGCATGGAGTTAATCCCATAGTGAAAATCGATGGCAAAATGACAGGCGATATGTATAAGAGTATCCTTAGGTTATTGAGTCGTGGCTGAAAAGGAAGCAAATTAGAGTTCTAGGATGGCCAGCCCAAAGTCCCGATCTAAACCCCATAAAGAATCAATGGAATATTATAAAACGGGCAGTGGCCGCCAAAAACCCTTCAAATCCAATGGCAAAATATTACTCCGGCCCAATGTGCTGCTCTTGTAAAAACAATGTCCAACAGATGTGCTGAGGTAGTCCGTCAACACGATTATCCTACGAAGTATTAAGGGTTCGATTCAATAATAGTACAAAAATATGCAAATTTGACTTACATAGATATTTTATTTTCAGATGACTTAATTATACATGAAATATATCGAGCCCTAACCGCCAAAATAAAGAAAGCGCCATTTTTTTCAAAATTTTCTTTTTGATGCAGAAATACATCTAGATGCCCTAGGAATATTTCTGCATCAAAAATAAAATTTCGAAAAAAAATGTCGCTTACGTTATTTTGGCGGTTAGGGCTCGATTTATGAAGCAGCATCATAAAAATGTAATGCAATTATTATTTACTAAATTTAAGTACCTATTTTTTATGTTATTTTTTAAATTAAGCCAAAATTCAATAAACGAGAAGTTCTGTTTTACTTTACTTTATCTAAAATACGTTTTAATAATGATATTTGTTGCCTTAAATGACAATGACTTAATTGTGTGTCCACGAGTGTATGTGTTTGTTACTTTTCGTTACCTGGACAAAATTATAAAAATTTTTCTAAAAGTATTTACAAAACTTTACAAAAACTAAAGTTCTTAAGTTGGGAATTTAATAAACACTGCAACTAATTTATTGATGCAGTAGTTGCTTTTAAATGCATTTAGTGAGTATTTTACCGACCTTTGAACAAAGCTGGATTTCGAAAGAAAGTCAGTTAAGGCTTCTCTATATTAAAGAGTAGAGTTATGAAGTACATACAGTTATGGTCAAAATAATAGAACCGAGATTCAAAATGATGCTGTTGGCAACTTATCTTTATTTATTTATTGTAAATAATTTTCATTTAAAATATGGGTCGACCTATATCAGATACCACATAAATAAAAGTTCACAGAAACTAATTAAACTTAAAAAACTGTTTTTTAAATTAGATTTCCTAGTAATATTTCGATTACCGTTGATTTTTTAGGAAATTGTTTTGTCGATGCTGTTGCGAGTTTTCTTCCATGTAACGCATTAACAAAACTTACTTTTATATGGACGAAAATGCGCAACACCCTCCACAACAAAAATCTAAAAATTCAACGGTGTTTTTCAGCGACTTGAAAGTTGCACTTTATTATACTAAAATTGATTCTTAAGATTCTGATTAAAAAGTTTGAAATTTTGATGACAACTTTTTTAAGTTTGAATAATTTTTTTGAAATTTGTACAAGCTTTGAAACTTTTATTTATTTGGTATCTGACATAGGTCGACCCATATTTCTAATGAAAATTATTAACAATAATTAAATAAAGATAAGTTGCCAACAGCATCATTTTGAATCTTGATTCTATTATTTTGACCGTAACTGTACATAAATGCATACTAGTTTTGTAAGGTATACTTTCTTTAATCCTTTGGACAGCAGTTTGGGTAAGCGAGATTTTTCTTCTGAGAAATTGCATTTATATATATGTAGCTATATATATACATACATATTTGGCGCTTTTCCTCCAATTTGTGGTGTGCGTCCTGAAGTTATTACACAAGACGTGGGACCTACAATTTAACGCTGCCTCCGAATGGTTTTACGAAAAGCTTTTTCAAGCAGAAATACCCACGGATGTTTGCCGTTGCAGTAAAATTTGCACTAATTGTTTATCAGTTCGTTTCTTTTTTGATGTTTCTATTTGATTAAACGACTTTATATTGCAATGGTATGTTTACCGTTTAATTACAAACATTGTAGATTACTCAAAAAAAGATCGAAAGAATGATTTTTAAGAACGAATTTACCTTTGTTTACTTGTAGCACATTTTATGATTCTCCCACCGATTTGTTTAGACATTAGTTGTCTTTTTCGGAGACTATAAACCAATTATTTGTTTATTTTACACATTTTTCTTTGCTTCTTAAGCCCATATGGCGCAGAAGTTACAAAACAAACAGCTGAGTAAACAGCAAAAATTTATAACCAGCTGAGAACAAATAATATAGATACATAAGAGCAAAATATATCGGCTATAAACATACATACATACATAAAAACATACGAAGGCTTTAGTGAAACAAGCAGCTTTTCTACGAAACATAAAATCAAAATTAACGAAAATAAAATACATAGTGAATAAATAATATGTATATATGTATGTATGGTGGTATATTAGGGGGGTCCTTAAATGTAGGAAGCAAGTTCTTAGATAAGTTTTTCTAGTCGAATGTGTCACATACAAATTTTGGTCGCGATTGGAGACGGTTAAGGCGTGTGGCACAGGGGTCAAAGTTCAGATTACCCTATGAAGACGTCTTAACCGATTCCAATCGGAACCAAAATCTATATGTGAAATGTACGACTATTGCAGTGTCGATTTTGGATAATAGATGAAAAAAATTAATTTTAATTTTTTGAGTCTCTATAGAGGAATCTGTCCTTTGCCCCCTGTACGAAAATTTATATGTAATATCTGAGACCCTGGTATTACCTATTAAGGGTGTGAGACAGAAAAAAAACGTTCATTTGATTTTTAAGGACTATCCTAATGTATATCTATGTCGTCCAACATATAACAAAAGCAATGCACATATACAGAAACGTACAAGTAGAAGATAAAGGCCCATTCTCGTTAAGCCCATTCATTAAGGTGAGGAAATTTAACTTTTCATTACGCTCTTTTTGTTGTGTTTTGGAGGTGGAGCAGTTGATATTGAGTGGGCTTACCGCATTATTTTAAAGACTGATCAATAGCTTTAGTTATACCTAATAAATTTTATATACACTTTCTTTTCCAAAAACCCGATATAGAAAAAGTAGGGTTCTTCAACTTTATTATTTTATATTTTATTTTTAAATTGGGGTTTTGATCAAAAAGTGGTAAGTTTGACCCACTGTAAAAATTATTGTGATCAGGTTCAGGGAAGTTTTTTCGGAATTTGACTACCCTTACGGATACTAACGGTTGGACATGGTGTCGTTGAGGGGTGCCCCCCTGTAGTGTGGGATAAAAACCTATACATCCTTCTGTAACACGCACTTTGCCAGGATATCGCCGTTTTCAATATAAATAAAATACGACTTATCTGTTTAATGATAAGTAATTAACATGCTTTTATTCAAATAATTTTCTAATTAACTCTGGATGAGCTTTAAATGTCAAAATCACCTACCCAACAGTGCATTTTTATAGACAAGGTTGCCATGTCGGCTGACACTTGCTTTGAAGAAGGCGGCGATTCCACAACTCCGAGGCCCAAATATCAAGTGACCACCATGCAAAACATCGACGGTTTTTCGTAATTTCACTTCTAAGAATGTACTTTGCTCAAATTTTTTCTGGCACAAACTTCCCAAGAAACACAGGAACAAAAGTTGTCAAACGTTTGAGAAAATCGTATTTCCCAATTTGATTTTCAGCATTGTTTATCTTTTGAAACTAATCATTTTCTAAAATTTTTCTCAAACATTGTTTATCAATTTAAGAACGGTTTGAGAAACATTTAAGAAAAAGTTTCTTAGCATTCCGCTCTGTTCCATCTGTGTCAACATGGCACAGATGTCGAAGTCCATCGGTAGTCTGCTACATCAGTCGCAAAGTGGCTCTTCGACCACGCGGTCGTTGCTATTCGCAATTTGTCTAATTTCAAAACAAACTATGCAACTAATATTTTACATCAACCGTATTTTTCTTTGTTAAACTAATTGAATAAATAAGTTATTAAATAAACTGTTAAACTGCATAAATAAAAATTCCTTTCCTATAAAAACTGGCAACACTATACAAATACTTCAATGAGAGTAACTGGATTTCATTTCGTTCCGCTCCACTCACGTTTGAGAAAAAGTAGAGAATTCAACATTTCTTAATTTCAATAAAGGAAAATTCCATATTAAAAAAGTTTTTGTTTTAGTTTGAGAACGCTATCAACGGTTATTTGAGATGCATTTGAGAACTAACGTTTGAGATTTGAGAAAAGGACTGATTCTCAAATGCATCTCAATTTGAGATTTAACTAAAATGTACATACATATGTATGTACTCAACAAACAAATTTGTTCCTATTTTTCTTTTCTTTATTTAATTCAACAATGTCGTTTATACAAATATTTATTTTTAAGCCACCTAATACTTGCACTTAATTTTACTAGAACTTAATGTGCTATAAAGCTGCATACGCAAAAAAAAAAATTACCAAAATCTAATTAAAAAGTTGAATTTTTATATTTTTTCACAAAGTTTGAAAAATGAATTTATATGGTTTTTGCTAGATACAATAATAAATATTAAATAAGCGAAAGTAAAAAAAGGCAAAATTTGTTAAAATGTCGCGTCTCTATTTATTTTTTCACCACCCCTCCTAGACGTACATACAAATGTACAAAATACTCTTTATTTTCTTTTGTGTAGACGCCGTGTGAAATCCACATCTGCTTAGCCATATAGGCAGCCACTCACACACATAAGCACAATTGGCATACAATATTTATGTAAAAATGTCACACAACAGCTACACCGTGGGAGACCGCCTGTCACCCTAAGGAAATAAATGAGCATTGCACAAACGGCTGATTTGTTAAAATTTGTGTGACTGCGTGTGGGCGTTTGTTTTTATTAAAATGGTTTTGTTTGAAAAGTAGCCGATTTCGCCTATGCGGGGAATTTCAGTATTTATTGCGTCGGCTTTGGTCTCAGTTCCATCTGCAGTAACTCATTAAAATAACAGAGTTTCGGTGGCAATTGTCCTATCAAAGTAGCCAAGAAATAGGTAAAAAAGATTAGTTTGGTTTGAGAGTATACAAATATTTTGCTCAAGTCGTAAAATGTATCGAAATTAAAAATAAGTCTGCGATAGGTAGACGCTGTTTTGCAATTCAACTTAATGTATTTACAAATGAAAATAAATACCTAAATATCCACTGTTATTCGAAGGGTACATTTTTCAACTTTCCTTTGTCACACACAAGGTCATTTGTCCAAGAACTCATTGCTAACCGGAAACCCCTAACCATCGCACACCATTCTTTGGTTAAATATGAAAGGCACATTTGCGTCTTTCTACTTGACTGAGTTTGGTCGATAACGATGTTTTTTAGTGTTAATGATTATTTTTTTCCATTTTTACATATTTAATTTCCGCACTTAACTTATCTCAAAATTTCAATATCTTTCCACATGACTTTTTTAAGAAGCATTTATGCTAACAGAAAATTGGTAAGGCGTTCTGTTGTGTTGTTGCAAACGAAGGTCACCCGAAAAACCTTTAAGTGATACAAAATAATTGAATTGCAAATTTTTGATGGGTTGATGCGAATTTAACTCTAATATTTAGATTAAGATATGGGCGAATCCAGCGAAAAGTATACCGCGTAAAAAAAATTAAAAGTCCTATATCTAACTTATTTATAATATATGTATACTGGTTATGTAAGCAGAAACATTTTATCCAAAAATGGTCTCGTTAGGTGGCGCCAGGGTCGAGATATTTTGAAAACCCGTATATATGCTCTGATTTGTTTCATATTTGGCATGTTTAGTTGAATTGCAGTAAGACATAGATTTGGAAAAAATGACGCCAGGAAGCGTCACGCCAGATAATTCAGCTGATTAAACATAAAGCAGAAAAGATTCTTACATCTCAAAAGTTGGAAAATTAGCCTTAAACATTTCCAATATTAGTACAAAAGCCTTTATACAAATAGTCTTGCCCAATTTTCCAATTTTGTAATCGAAGTTAAAATCCACTTCTGTTTTTTGCAACGTCACGCCAGCGCGTAAGTTTACTAATATCTTTAAATCGCTACTACCAATAGTTGTAATTTTTTTACTGAATAAGGGGCGATTTAATTGCTATGCAAATCTAGAAACACCTTTTTTTTTGGAAATACCCATATGTACCCTAGAGTGGTCCAATTTTTGTATGGGGGAAAAAATGTTATCCTACACTCTAAAAAAAATTGTGCAAATTTCCTAGCTAAAAGGAAGGTTACTGATTTCCTACCTTATTATTCGCGAAATTACATACTCGATTATTCAACGAATAGTTTGTTAAAACTTCGGACTTTTTAGAGTGTACACAAGCTACAAAATACACATTATTATTTGATTTCACCCGTAGAATTGTGTAAAGCTGCAAACATAAAAGATGTTTACACACGAAAATGTGTAAACGAGAAAAATACATATTCATCGTGTAAATTTACCAAAAATTTTTAAAATTAAATAAAAATATTCTCGCATTTTTAAACAGATTTTTTAGAGTGTAGAAAACGAGGTACCACCTTAGTTTTTTCTTTTGATATTTGTTATATCTATACAAACTTTAAATTTTCTACCGTATTCAATACAGGGTGCTCTATGGCCTTGAAATGCGCTACTGGATAGCTGTGAAACTGGCAAAAATATCGGCGATTTGTATAAAAAGCTACTGTTGCCATGACAGCTGAAGCTTTTGCTATTTTTCTTTTAGATAATTTAAATTTGAAATGTTCTTATGTTGCTTAACAAATCGTTTGATTAATATATCGTCGCCCGTCTGCCAGAAATATGAATGTGTAAAAATGAAAATTTTGGGAAATCAAGTTTGAACGCAGTGTACCGGTTGACGTTATATGGAAATGCATTTTCCGCCGCTTCCCATACATCGCTATGTTTGGCGCGTTCCCGGCCGTGATATGAGCGTCGTAATTTCAATATGCTATGTATTTCAAACAGAACTTGTCGAAAAAGGTTATCAGTTCATCGGAATATTTTTTTTTTTTTTTTTTTTTTTTT
>NW_023458556.1:70259340-70266786 GCF_013731165.1 Rhagoletis pomonella
TATGTATGTTACCGCATAACTTTGGACCACAACCGATTTCGATAATTTTGCATCTAAAAGGTAGTGTCTCAGAGGTGGTCCCATACTAATCTGGTTAAGATCCGATCAGCGGATCATGAGATATATATATATATATATAGTTTTTTTTTATATGGGAGTTGAAGTCGGTTTTTTTTTTGCTAAAAATTACTTGTTTTTATTTATCTTTTGAATTATCTTCTGCAATGCTGCATGATTATTTAAGGCTCCCTGTTTTCAAGAGCGGCAAACAAGACGGTACCGAATTACACTTGGTGAGCTTTTCTCAAAAGGTGGGCAGCCTACTGGCTCTTGCTATTAGCAGCAAACATCTAGGAGTTGAGCCGTGAAACCCAATGATCTAACAGGCAGATGTAGCTAGGGATCAATCAAAACTTAAGTTTAATTTGATTTCATATCCGAAGATTTTTTTTCTCAGTTGAAGAGATGCTTTGCTTTGACCTCCCCTAATCAAAACTAATATTGTTTCTTTAAAAAAAATTTATCGCGCTCGAGTGTATATTCACTCCATTCTCCCTCTCTCTCACACGTTGTTGTGGTCTCGTTATCTGGCAATTGATCTAAACAAATCTATCATCATTGCCAAAGAATTCCATGCCAACTCATACGCAGTCTGTGCCAACTACAAACATCTATGCTGTCAACACCTTTGAAAATTCATGTTTTTGGTGCAATAATTTGAACGAAACTAAAAGTCAAAGACCTAAACTAAAAATACGACTTTTTTCCTGATTAATTTTTGGTGTTTTCCACACGCGTTAAAAAAGATCATTGCTCGGACGATGCATTGTGGGCACGAAGTATTTTTAAATTAAATATTATTATTGAGTTTCTTTTACTCTTTAAGTATCTTAATGCCTCTTAAATAATCTTGGCCAAAATAGAAAAAAAAACAACGAATCTCATTTTCAACGCATCGCTACGGTCCATGTTGTGCTCACTTGCTCCTCGCCCACATTCGTTACACCTCATTAACTGCGCGCATTTTATGAGGAAAAAGCGGAATTCGTTTTGCATAGTTCTAGCTGAAATTTTAATTTTAAAAGTACAACGCCTGCAGTGCTTAAGCAGGTAGATCCCTCTAGGCGTCACGAATAATTGCAACAGAAAGCGAAAGTTTTGGAGGTGCAGAGTACATGTTAGTATTTTTTGTATATATGAGTGGGTGTACGAGAGCCTTAAAAAATTTGCCGCATATTAAATTTAGAATTTTTTCTGGCGAGCGGCAGTCGGCCATCACTTTTCGCAGCATTAATACGAATGCAAGGTATTTAAAAAAACGCAGCAGGTGCTTGCACCTTCGCATTTACATATTTTTAAAAAATGTTCGCGCCCCCTTCACTACTTCGCTTTGTATAAATTTTATTTGGTAGAGGCTGATGGTAGAGAACCATCAGCGGGTAAGTGGACGACTATACATATGAAAAACGCCGAAAGGAGCTATTAAATTCGTGTCTTTACGTTCCAACAATTTTTATGAGTGGAACGTGAAAAATATTCATTGCTTCTTTAAAAAATGTGTATTTATAAGTATGTGCATATGTAAGTTGAATGCAAATTTATTAGGCAAATAAATTGTATAATACATACATACACTTTTATTATGTTTGCTCTCATTCTGAAGACAAATTTAGTTATAGTATGTACATTAGGGTGGCCCAAAATAAGTAAAGTCGGAATTTTAATGCTCTCGCCCCTTAGGACTGTTCTATATCGAAAAAATATACCCCAATTTTTTATTTTGAAATCAAAAAATATTTTATATATTAAATATTTATTTAGTTTTCCATGTATTTTATACGAAAAAAAAAACTTTTCGTAACAAGTAATTTTTAGCAAAAAAAAACTACTTAAAAAAAATATATGTATATATATATTTAATGATCCAATGATCGGATCTAAACCAGATTAGTATGGGACCACCTCTGAGATACTGCCTTTCCGATTATTATCGAAATCGGTTGACGCGGTACAAAGTTATGTGGTAACATAAATAAAACAAAATATTCCGATGAACTGATAACCTCCTCCTTCTTTGGAAGTCGGTTAAAACTGGTATAGAATTCTTGAAAATCTATATTTTTCGATCAGAAAACTCTGGTTCTATCAATTTTGGGAAAATTAGCGTCCTTAAATCGAAATATCGAAGTTTCAAGCATTTATGAAATTTACCGTTATAAAAACGTGGGCGTAATTCTAGTCAGATTTCAATAATTTTCAACGTTTTGCTTTTACGTGATCGAACCATTACCGAGATACACATACGTGAGCGGGGTCGTCACGCCTATTTTCGAAAATTTTATAATAAACGTATTTTTTGCTAAAGAATTATTGCAAACATCAATCATGATTAAATTAACTTTATCGAAGCTTTCGTATTTCCCTGAATTACCGTTATATGGGAGGTAGATGTGGTTATTGTCGGATTTTGCCCATTTTCAACACCATCCATTTCGTTAAGATATCTCAATTCTTACTCGAGTTATCGTGGGCATAGACGGACGGATGGACGGACGGACATTCTGATCATTTATGTATACATTTATCTATATCTACGTCGAATCGTTTTGGCTGTTTCAAACAACCGTTATGCAAACAAAGTTATAATACCCTTGTGCACGAGTGCGTTCGGGTATAAAAATACGTGTCTCCTTATTTTTGATATTCTTCAGTTCTGGGGGTGGCAGCAGAAAAATGAAAAAAAGTAGATTTAGTAGGTACATATACTTATATACTATGTGCAAATATCGCCACCTGAAGTGCAAAAAAGACGTAACTTACGTTATTTGATGAAATGCGTCAAAATCAATCAAAAAGAGGATTGTGGAATTTCTTAGCTACTTAGCTATGGCCTTTTGATTTAAAAAGTATTTTCAAATGTATTTGTATATTCAAAGTACGTATTTTGTATTTAAATACTTTCTGTAAAAGTATTTGTATTTCAAATATTTTTTAAGTATTTAAATATTATTTTACAAGTGTTTTTATCATCCCTGGATATTTTTTTAAATTACACATCGCATACCATCTTCAAAAGGGGCACAACTAAAAAAAATTCAGATCGAGTTTTTTTCTTGCAAAAATCAATTCGTGGGATTTACTTATCACTAATTATTGAATTTTTTTCTTCATATTATATCCTCTAACTATAAAATTACTGTTATATCGATTTTTGCATTAATTGCGTTGAATCTGTACCATCCACAGTTACAGTTATATTTTCGGATATGATTTTTGAGTTCTGCCTCTTTTGAAGATGGTGTGCGATATGTAGGTATAATAAAGTTAAATAAAGCCTTGCCTTTTTTCTAGCAGATAGAGATTTATTTTTTTTGTTGAAGACATGCATATTTTAGAACTTTTAACCATTTCCATGAAAAAAGCCAAAAATTGATTTATTTACAATTCTATGTACTTGAAAAAGCCCAATATTAGCTAAAATACCATTTTTAACTAAGAAGCACTAATGGAAATTCGAAGTCAACGCTAAGCGGAACACTAACTGAAAACGGAATTTTTCCGAAAAATTTACGTGATGGAATCTTTTCATAGTTTAGTACCTAATACCTACCCAAATTGCTAATTTACTTTTTAAGCGAAAAAACATCGCAAGCCTGTGTTATTTTGTAACAATAAATAAAACTCATTAAAGAACGAAACATTTGTCGGCCTTTCTGGGTATAACTGCTGAACTGTACGACTGCTGAACAGTTTAATTTTTAAAAAGTTAAGTTTTTAATAAAACTTATAACTAGGGATGTGCGATTAATTAATTAATGCAACAATCTGATTAACCGAAACCTGATTAATTAATTAATCAAAGATTAATAAATTTTGATTAATCAAAGAGATTAATTTCTCGATTAATAAAATTTTAATTAATCAGAATCTAATTAATTTAATTAATCACAAAACTAATTAATCATAACCTGATTAATCAGATACCTGAAAAGTTGTTGCTTTAGTGTGTTTTCTTAATAGAAAAAATATATATATACACATATGAGTAAAATAAGAGACTTATAAAATTATAACATAACATAACATGACATAAGATAACATTAACAGTCTATACGACCTAAAGCAGTTTTCTAAGTTCATCATAAGATGGATACTTTTGAAAGTTTATAAATAAGTATGATAGGGACTTTTGGAAGAAGAGTTAACATTTGATGCTATTTTTTCAGAATATAAAAATATTTTGCAGTGTGTTGTTAGTGGACGTGAAACTACTTTAAATACAGGTACGTAATCCACCAAAAACTATAAATCGAAAAAATTTGACATAGCGCACATTGCAAGTGGACTACTCATATGTATGTATGTATGTATTAGAAAAAAAAAATTAATTTGCTTTGAAAGCAAACTCGAAAGAAATCAACAATGTTATTCAGATTTCAATTAAGTTTCTATGAGTAAACGGTAATTACTCAGGATTTGATTAATCACATTTTTTGATTAATCAGGATTGGGATAAATTAAAAAAATATTTAATCGATTAATCGCACACACCTACTTATAACCGTTATGGTCTTTGAGAAAATGTGATAATATTGTAATAGTATTCATCTAAACCTCGTAAATAAACCAGGTTTCGATACAAAATTAAGTAAGTTTGAGAGGTTTACGTTTTTACGAGGCATTTACGCGTATAGATTAATACCCCTAATATTTAAAAATTTACGAAAGCGAAATAACAAAAACCAGCTCGAAAAATATTTTTAATACTATACTAATACTGCTCGATTCAGGAAATTTATAAACCTGTGTATTAATTTATGGGAAAACTGGGCAGAAAAAATGATAATAAACTGAAACTAAGAAAAAACAGGTAAAAGCAGCGCTGTCTTCGGCTATGCCGAAGGCTTCATACCTTTCATGAACATCTGAAAATTTTACTTTAACAGATAACTGCATTTGAAAACATTCATAAATGGAGGAGTTATAACGAAAATTCTCATAACTGAACAATCAGTTGTATGAGAGATATATGTTATAGTGACCCGATCTATGTTATTCTGTTAATAATGAGCGCAAACGGTGCAAATTTTCAGGTTCCTAGCTGCATAAATGGAGAAGTTATGGCAAAAAATTTCATTTCTGAACAATCAGTTGTGTGGAGGCTATAGGTTATAGCGATCCGATCTTCACCATTTTCACTCCAAGTTTTCTGTTAATAATGGGAGGGAGCATTGCAAAATTTCATGTTCCTAGCCACTTAAATGGATGAGTTATAACGAAATATCTTATATCTGAACAATCAGTTGTATGGGAGCTATAGGTTTTAGTGACCCGATTCTTCCCGTACCGACAAATGATTAATACATTATATAAATACACCCACCTACCCAATTTCATCCGGATATCTCGAAAACTGAGAGACTAGATTGCATACAAACAGACGGACAGACCGACATGGCTAAATCGGCTCAGCTCGCCGTTCTGATCATTTAAGTATGTATACATTTTAATGGGCCTATCTCTTATTATTCTGGTACTTACAAACATCGGACCAAAGTTATAATACCATGTGAAATGGTTCATGAAAGGTATAATTACAATTTCACCTTAGTTAGGGACTTGGTTAGTAAGAAAATAGAGCAAGAGGTGAAACGATTCCCATAAACAAGTTAAACATAAAGTTTAAATATACGCGAATGGATGAAATTGAAGTTTTCTGCATCATAAATTTTAGCTACAATTTAAAATTTCTTCGTCGTCATGAACTTCAACACTGCCTGGCAAGCAAAACTATGTATATAATTTAAGGCAACCAAAAATGTGAACTAAATTATCAACGAAGAAGCAATATATTTACGTCGATACATATATATCGCATAAAAAGTTTTTCCCGACCAATTTGCAGACCCTAAAAAATGGCAAATTCATTGCTCTACATACCAACTTCGTATTTGGTTAAAATATATGTACATATGAACATACATATGTATATAGGCTTCTGGGTTATTGCTAACAACTGTCGCCTAAGCAATGGGCTCATACAGGACTTTCACCAGGCGTCTTTAAATATTTGTTTTACGAGCGTTTATTTATTTACTTTAACGCGAACATATTTTAACTACACATAATGTATGATTGGTTATATATACATATGTAAATGTGTACTTGAATATGTACCATCCTATTGCCATTATAATAAGTGTCAACATTTGATTGAATTTACCATGAACGTCATGTTTGGTTGCCGGAAGTAAATAACGGAGCTTATTAGATTTTAAGGATAGTTGAAAGGCGTGTATAACATGTATATGTATGCAAACTTATATTAAATTTGCTCCATGGTGACACGTATGCACATAAAGGTGGTCCGAAATAAGTAAAGCCGGAATTTTAATGCTCTCACCTTAAGATTGTTCTATATCGAAAGAAAAACATACCCCTATTGTTGTATTTTGCAAAAAAAAAAATATTAAATAAATAAATAAATAGTATGGAATTCTTGAAAATAAATATTTGTCGATCGGAAAACTCTGGTTCTCTTCAATTGTTTATTTAACCATTTTATAATACTAAAGATTTTTTATTTATCCCCCCCATTGCATTTACTGGAATTTTTCTGGGGTTTTGGCGAGCCTATAAAATATAGTTACTATAAAAAATGGTTAAATAGAGTATTGGAAATTATTATTGGGAATCTCCTGAAGATAAACAAAGTTTTCGTATCGAAAATATTGATTTTCAAGAATTCTACGCCATTTCTACGAAAATTGATTTTTTCCATGTATTTTACATGGAAAACATTGAGCGCTTTGAGCGACTTATAAATATTTTTTGATTTCAAAATAAAAATTTAGGTGTGCATTTTTTCGGGATAGAACAATCCTAGGGGGTGAGAGCATAAAAATTCCGACTTTACTTTTTCACATGCATTTTTGGACCACCTGTACATACTGAATTTCTGACATAGACGACGGACGTCACACAGTGGGGCCAAGCGCGCTCAAAACTCAATTTTTTAAAAATGCTGTTTTTTGGAAAAATAAAAACGCAGGTTTATTCCCCATTAAATTCTACATTTGGGGGTATGCTTTAAGCTTTCTATCATTTTTTGGCTGAGAGATATGCGTGTCCAAACTTGACAAATTTGAACAATATTTTTTTTTTCTAAACTGAGAAATTCAAATGCGCAATTCAAATTGTTACTGTAAGAAAGCAGTTTTATATTTCGTTATTTTGTTTTTTTCCGTTACTTAAAATGAAGTTTGTTTATTGTTTTATTATATTTTTTTTTGGAATTGTGTATTTGAAAAAAAATATGTTTTAAAAAAACTAAACTAACTAACTATTTTTAAATAAATTGGTTTTAAAAATTTCACTTTGATTTTAATTAAACACAAAAGATACTTCTTTAAGTTTGACTCGGTTTCATTTCGAACTTAAACTGTT
>NW_023458556.1:70271786-70324946 GCF_013731165.1 Rhagoletis pomonella
ACTGGCTGCCGAGATAGGTCGATCTTCCACTCAGCCATCGATATGTATATGAGGAAGTAGAGAAAATGGCCAAAGAAATACTTATTGGCGAGGGAGGCAATTCGAGGTTTTCACATTGCCGGTTATGTTTCAGTAAGCGATCTAAAGAGTTTTCTTTAATATGTACATTAGGGCGGTCCTTAAATGTAGGAGGCAAATTTGTATATCAGATTTCCTCGGGACCAACATTTTTATGTGATATCTTCAACTTTAGTAGTATCGATTTTGGATATTAAATGAAAACAAAAAATTTTAATTTTTTGAGTCTCCATGGACCCCATTGCGACACGCCTTAACCGACTCCAATTAGAACCAAAATTTATATGTGATATCTTCGACTACGGTAGTATCGATTTTGGGTATGAGTAAGTAATATTTGTTCTAAATAATGAAACAAATCGGGCCCTAAATACGGGGTTTTCAAATATTTCGACACCCGTGTGCATTATCATCGGGTTCTGTGCTAAGTTCAGATTTCCAGTCCATAGCTCATCCAGAAGTTGATAAAAAATTAATTGCAAGTACTTTACAAAGGACGTTCGAAATATGTTTTTCATTACATCTCGAACATGGATCTTAGCTATTGCACTTATTATTTTAAAATTAAAATGATATAAGTTCAACTGTAATAATAATAAACTTACCAACATTTTGCGCAATATACAATCAATTAAGCGATAACTGCTTACCTGAAAAAAGAAGAAGATTTAAGTTAGATAATTTCTGCAGAAATTAAGTGAAGAATGCGTACTTTATTTTAAGAGGCTCGGATCGTTCCGCGCTCTGGCTTTCTTAAGATTCCTACAAAAGTATTTTGACTAATTTTAACGTCAATATGTACGTAATGTTGTACGATTATCACTTGACTAGTGGAAAATTTTAACTTATTTGTGTGCGCAGATACATATGTACATTAGAGTGGCCTTTTTTGGTCGATTTTCAAAAACCGAAAATTTTCGCACGAAAAAACATGAGGTTGGCAAGGAAAATAAATATGAAATTTGTTTTCTCCGGATTCGGAAATTCCGAGTGGTTCCGGGTTGATCATTTTGATTTTTTAATAGGAAATATGTTGAAATTGAAATTATTATTTTAAATTTTCAGCTTTTACGACCATGAAACCCACTTTTATATTCCTGAACTGTTTTTTATTGAAAATGTACTTTTTAAAGTGCTCAAAAAGTCTGAAATTGATTGCAAAACCATGGTACACGATAATATTAAATCTGAGAAAAATATGAAATCATCATTTATATCAATATATCATTTAATGTGTAATAATAATAATATTTAATATCATTTTAAATAAAGCATAAGTAGAATTTTTCTAATATATACTTAAAAAAAAAGAAATGCAAAATAAAAGAAATTGGTGTAATTTCGACATTTTTGGTCGAAAAAGCTCAACCCGGAACCTCTAGGAATCACCTGAAGGCTTTTAAACTAATTACGTATTTATTTATATCCCCAACCTCACATTATTATGTGCGAAAACTTTTGGATTCATGCATTTCAAATTTTTCATACAACAAAAAGGCGACTCTAACATACATACATATATATATAGTGAAGTTGAAAATTAAGCAAAAGGTAATAACTAATTCATACTGATTCGCTTGAAATTCAGTACCCTTAACTTTTGCTATCAATATCATGTATACGAACACGTGACGCTACCCGGAGGGTACTGCGTAGTCGGCATCGTCTAGGCCTGTCTATATACCTTCAGGTTTAAAACAACTTGCGAGCATTTTAATGGTCATATTTACATAACCAGAGAGTAAGTTGATGCCACAAGATCGATACAGCAATACAGGCTTAAAAAGTGACCAAATTAAATAAAAACGAATAGCTTCAAATTCCGAAAGTTGTAAGATATTTATTCTTGTGTGAAGTAAAGACCATGAAAAAGATAATATCTATAAACTGGCTACAATAATTTGATAGTAACAACAAATTGTTCATCGTAGCGTGAATAACACAAAAAATTGTCTTGTTAAAAGAGAAATTTATTGTAAAAATTATTATTTATAGGAATTTGACATTTTTGTTGTTGTATATGGAAGTGTAAATATTTATCGAAAACGGTGCGAAATATCATCCTACTGTATTGTATATAGTTTAGAAGAAATTAATTCTTCAAATTGCTCATACTCAAAAATATTATTGTCCATAACGTGAACAAATATAGGAATTTTTTCTAAATAACTATTTACAGGCCAGCATAAAAGTTAGGAGAAGTACTTCTTCATTGGTATAATTTTTCAAAAAATGCGCGACTCCACGAAACTATCCAGGTACCAGGCCTTGAAAAATGCGATAAATAGATATGTATGTATGGATGCGCTACGAATAGGTTTAACACAACTATTCTTGCCCACGCAAGAATACCCTAAAGTTGCTTAAAGTTCGATGTCGGTGAACTCTATGTTGTCGTGGTCCGATTGTGGACCATAATAATAATAATAATAGATTGGCGCTTACACATATGTTAGTGATTGGCCGAGCTTTTCCTCCGACTTGTGGCGTGCGCCTTGATGTTGTCACACAAAGCGGAGGGACCTACAGTTTTACGCCGACTCCGAACGGCGATTGTATTTTAATGAGAAGCTGTTTTTCATGGCAGAAATACACTCGGAGGTTTGCCATTGCCTGCCGAGGGACGACCGCTGTTAAGAAAACACCTTTTTCTATATTTTTTGGGATGTTGCTTTGACCAGGGCTTGAACCCAGGTGCTGATGAGTGCAAGCGCGCACTGCTTACCACTACACCACAGCGGCCGACGATTACACCACAGTGGACCATACTGTTTAAAAAATCAAGTTCAACTTGTATTAATGGAACAAGATAATTGAAATACTTACATATGTATTAAACTATGGGTGTCACACAATTCCTTTGAATAGGTTTGCCAACTGTTTTAAAAGCCAAATTTAGTTTAATTATGCACAAGTTATTAGCTTTAAAATTATGGATGTCGGACGAAAGAGTGTTAAGAAATCTTCGGTTTTAACGTTAGAATATGTTGAGGTGTTTGAAAAAGGTTGAAAACTGTAAATAAATTCAAATTACTTACATTTATTATGCTTGTAAATATTGCTATCTTAGAGTGAAAAGTTGTGAAAAATAATATTTTGACATTGAAAACAAGCGAAACTAAAAATGCACTGTCGCCAAAAGGAATAAGGCAAAAAATTTTCTAAGTGGAAAAGAGGCATAGAAAATGCGATAATACCAAAATATTACGAAATCTTTTATTTCTCGTATGGAGCTTGCCTGTGCTTAAAATGCGCAAAATGTTTGATTAAAAGTTTTGCAAAATATAAAAAAAATGCTAAAGCTGGAAACACATTGGAATCGACGGGCTACATACCACAGCTGTCAAATTATTTTAACACGTACTCTTACGTAGATAATTATTTTGGCGACGACACGGCAACACCGCGATGTGTTCAGAGCTGAAAGAAGTATTTTTCCTCTTTTGTAAAGTTTATAAAAATGAACTCAGCAACTTTTCACATTAAGCTAGCGAAATGTATTCTGTCTGATTGTTTTATAACCTTCCTTTGTTATTAAATATATTTTCTGGTGCCTGCTAAAACTGCGTGTATAAATCGTGTTGCGATATTTAAAATGTTTTTGTGATTTTCATACTTTACTACGAAATAGGAAGTATTCCGCATGACTTCCTGAATAATATAAATTAATTAAAAAAAACCAGAGATAGAAAAAATGCAGCCGCATGAAATTATCGATGGTTGGAAATATGCGCGGGAATTAAAACATACATAAATGTCCACAGAAGTGTCACTGAATGTAATTAAATTGTAAAAAATCTCTGAAAAGTATTTATGCATAAAAAAAGTGAAAGTGAAAACGCGAGCAATCGCATTTGAAAATTTAAAATTTATGTGTGCGTTGAGATCAAAGCGACTTTAAATTAATTGAATATTAAAATGCAATGTGTGCGGAAATAAAATGTTTAAATAGTAAAAAATAAATCTGCAAATTCGAACTTTATTGTTCCGGTTATAACACAGCTAAAAAATTTTTTCAGAGCACAATCATTCATTTAAACTTAATAACCATTAAGTTAACTTTCAAAATAATTAGTTAGTTAAAACTGCTTAGATAACTTTTAAATTGATTAGATAAATACAGAGAAAAGAGCAGTTTCCCTAAATAATAGTGATAGGAAAGCAATTTTAAAAGTCGGTGACTTTTTGAATAAAATATATTTTTTTCGAAAAAAGAGTGTTTTATTTCGCAACATAGGCTCTATTTAGCTCGTTACATTTAGTTCAGCATTTTGCAATTTTTTAAAACTTTCTAGATAAGGGGGGTTTTCAAGATTCTCAAAACAAACGTTTGCTTCAGTGATGACCTCTTCATTCGGCCCAAATCTCTTACCGCAAAGCCATTTCTTTGGGTTTGAAACAGGAAATAGTCGCTGTGTGCTAAATCTGGTGAATATGGTGGATGGGATGGAGTTCGTACCCCAGTTGATATGCAAAGATTTTCATATTCACTTTTTACACACATACAGTTGCTATGAAAATAATAGCACCAAAATTCAGAATGGTGTTTATTTATTTATTTTCAATAATTTTCATTTAAATTACAGTTCGATCTATAACAGAAAGGCTTCAAAGCTTGCACAAAGTTCACAAAAATTAATCAAATTAAAAAAATCTCCCATCGAAATTTCAAACTTTTTATCTAAAATTTTTGGAAAATTTTCGAGTTATTTAGGTCAACAGTAATAAAGTGTTTCAAGTCGTTAATGATTACCGTTAATTTCTTCCAAATAAAAATTAATTTTGCTGGTGCGTTTGGTGCTATTATTTGGACCGCTGGTGTGCATATCGCACACTAATAATGAGGAGAATTAATAAAAAAATTTGATATTGTTGGAAAACGCAATCAAAGTTTGATCAATACAGGAAAAATAGAAGTACCCATATCTTCGAGGCTTTTAGGAAGTTTAGTTACCTGTTAGACTGAATGCATTCTTCTTATTAAGCTCGTATTATTTGTATGACAAAACCTTCAAAAATTTATATTTTGAACTAATTATCTTTATTATTATATGTGCGATATATTTATTTTATTATATTTGTTGAAAAAATAGTTCGCAAAAACTTTTCCATAGTTTGCCGACTGGCACTGAAATAAAGTTTCTGTCATCAGTTCAATGCCAGCCACAACTGAACCACTGATACGCAAATCATTTGCATTTTAAAAAGCCACATAAATGCGTATAAAATATGTAAATTTTATTGTCGAAGGAACTTAAGCTATATATTTATGTATCTATGTATATACAGTAGAGTTAAATGTGTGTTAATACATGTATTTACCATCCGTTAGAAACAAAAACATTAAATTTATGTATTGCACAAAGTTAAACCATAAACGCCATTTCACAGCAAACTTAAACCTTTAACCAGGCGACTGATTCCCTGCCACATTCCCGTTTCCTGCACTCTGCATGCAACCATCACTTGCGGTTGAGCAAATTTTAGGTTCTGCACATATAGCCTTTGAAAACACACACACACACACTCATGCACCTACTGGCAGCATGGTGCCGCAAATAGCTCGAATTTATTACATCGTTAAATATTTATGCAAATTTGTTGTGATACACATAATTTTTAAACATAACACACAAATTCACATACATAGTTTTTTTTGCATTATGCTTGTTGCACTTTAGGATTTTTGTGACGCTCGCAAATTTTTTCAATACATCACATGTAGATATGTATTTGGGTCGTTCTTAAAAAACATGACCAATTGGTGTCCCCAGACTTTACTATTTTATATTTTGTTTCTTCAAAAAGAAAATAGAAAAATATCTGCATTTTTATAAATTATTATCGATTCTACGTAACTATATTATAAAAAAAAAATAATTAATTATCTGAAAATAACTTAAAAAATATTTTCAATGTCAAAGGTTTAGCAAAAACCTGTGTCCCGAGCCAATTTATAAAAATTTAATAGTTATTTTCAGTTGAAATAAAATTTAAAAAAATAATATTTACAATTTTTGTTATTCAGTTTGTGTATATTAATACCATATATAGAAAAGAATGATGAAAAATAATTTTTTTGTATAATTTTTATGAAGAAAATTTGTGTCCCCAGGTTTTGGTCCCCTCTGTTACGTCCACTCATTTTATTGAAAAATGTTTGTTAAACGTTATGACGCGTATATTTCTCTTATGCTTCTCCATCATAACTTAGCTAAAATCAACAAAATGTGTTTTGAACTGTTCTGTCTTGTTTAGTGCGTTGTTGAGTAAGGAACCCAATTGTATGCCGGGTACGTACCCTTATTCAGTGTCAACTCTGTTACTGTTGAAAAACGGTGAGTAAAGTGATTTTTTATTTATTTTATAATTTTTTTATAAATATTTTATGTACATTAATTAAGTGGACAAATAAATTCTCCAAAATTCGAATAAAAAGCTAAAATATGGTATTTTTGAGTTAATTTGTCCCCTCTGTTACCGGTCCACTCTGTGACTTATTAACTCCAAAAACTCCAAAAATTAAAAAAAATACTGCTGGTTATGGATTCCTATTGTTGATACCATCCGTAACCACATGAGGCCAATTATAAACATATTTGGCCAACTTAATTTTTAAAAATTACAAAATTCAGAATGGTCATGTTTTTTAAGAACGACCCATTTACTTGCGGATTTGGACGGACCGCCACATGAATTAACATGCTGTGTCTATAGCCATACTCATAAATTTGCTGACTGTTCTCGTTGCAAATTATGCAAGAAGGTTATAAATTTAACTGGCGAATATTGGAGCTTTGACGAATTTGCATATGTTTACGATGACAACCACAAAATATGTACAGATTATGAAAACTTTAATAATAATTTTATGAGTTTGCTGCTGTTAGGATTATACTCGTCAATCACTTGTCCTTGGAGTTACATGAAGCATGTTGTGCAAGTGTATGGTTAGAGTGGCGACCGTGGCGTATGTGCGATTTTGATTATGTATGCACTACATTTAGGGCCAATTTCACAATGCGTAGTTAACTCAGAATCGGGAGTTAACTACAGATTTTTGTACTGAAAATCTCTAGTTAACTGTCGATTCGGAGTTAACTACGCACTGTGAAATTGGCCCTTAGTTTTTGGATATGCGGTTGATTATTTCAGTTCACCAAACTCCCTTTTGATGATATAAATGGTGAAGTAGGGACATTCTTATTCTTCTTTCGAGAGGCTTACTAAAGTAGTGAACGAAAGATGGCTGACGAAATAACCCGAAAACCGCCATGAAATTGTGGGCGTTGCTCACCGCTAAACGCACTGGCTTACTACTGAGCCTAAATAAGCATAATATCAGTTTGTTAGTATCTGTTAGAAGAGAACACTGCACGGTAGAACCTATCAGAATGAAGAACTCAGTGCCCTGCTCTATCCATCCGAAAGCTCTTCACTCTGGGTAGACAATTTTTCGAAAGCTTGGAGAACTTTAGCTGCGTGGGAATAAGGGATCTTCTAAAATTCCTGCGAAGTTCAATTGGCTTTAGGAGAGATTTCGAGTTGCTGACCCCACATGTAGTATAAAAATGGGCCTTGAGAAGGTCATGATTTGCGACATGAGTGGTAGGCGAATGCCAAATGGGGTGGCGACTACAATGGATAAATCGGAAAATGATGACAGCAGAATGCTCTTTATTTCTATCGTATCATGAGAGTGGTAGGGACGTGAATGAAGAAGTAAGACATATTTTCTATTTGCTGTTCAGTTGTGTGTGGTGGCATACAGCGTAGGGCTCTACAAGGAAATTTCAACAACTCGACTAATTTTTATTAGCATCGGACACATAACGACAGCCACAAATAAACAAAAGCCCGAGTAACAGTTCATTTCCACCAAACCTTAACTGCAGTTTATGCCTAGTCGAAAACGGAGATTGCAATTCTAAGGGAGTAATTGCTTATATTAAGTACAAGAAAACCAAGGTGAAACAGCAAGTAGTAATAAATAAACCTTTTCGATCGCCCCATGTTAGATTTATTGGAACTTATCAGAGCTCTTAACTGTAGTTAAGGCTTAGGTGAAAATGGGCTACAACATTTGCGCGGCTAAAAAGTGAGACATTCTTGTAAAAGGAAATCGAAGCTGGCTACTACAGAAAAAGGTTTTTTTTTTTAAACGAACCTTGAAGTATGTCACTATCAAAATGGGTGTGGTCGTCTTAACAAGGAGGAGAAGAGCTCGTGCAAAATTGATTGGAACTGCTCGCAGCCAACATAAACCGCGCGCAACAACAATTGTATGCAATAAGGCACAGAGTTAATTTGGGACTGCACAGAATTTAATTGGGACAATTTTTTTATTATGCGCCAATTCAGCACAATAAAAATGGGCCAGATTGGTGCATTTACGGCAATCGTGTGACTTTGTGTGGCTTAAGACTTCGAAAATGTGTCAGGGGCTGTAGAAAATACGAAGAAGGGCAATGTTCTTTAACCTCTACATAACAGACCTATACCGATATATGTATGTATGTAGGTATGTACTCTTGGATCACCTAAATTTAGTGACCAGACATGAAAAATGGCGCAGTAAGGTCAAAAATTAATATGAAATAATAAAGCTAAGCATTAATCGAGTGAAACTTAAGGAGTTGCAATGTTTTATATTCACAAGTTTCAATATGTGTCGGATTATCAAACCATTTAAAAAAGCCTGCAAGCATTTTTTACCTTATTTTCAGTTAAGCCTTACTTAGGCACTCGGCACATTACGCGCCTAATCAAAGTAGAGTAATCGTTTCATCATACCGAAACGAATGCATGTCGACTCGACTTCTGCACATTTGCACGCCCTGTATAAGTCACCAGCTAATAAACACTTTCTACACATAACACATTTTTTGGCCGTTCTTTCGCAAATATTTCCGCTCCGAAATATTGCATAAACGCTTGTGGTTTAATGCAATTTGCACGAATTTTAGCACGAAATCGTTCATTTCCAATTATTTTCTATTAAATGGACAAATAAATTTTATTTCCAACACAAACAAGTAAACAAATGACGATTTCAAAACTGCAAGCGCCTTACAATGTTGGGCGCTTCGATTCATGAAGCTCTGTAGATTACGATTCAAAATCATGTTTGCGCCTAATCATAAAAGCTTCATGAATCGAAGCGCCCAACATTGTAAGGCGCTTCGATTCATGAAGCTTTTATGATTAGGCGCAAACATGATTTTGAATCGTAATCTACAGAGCTTCATTGAAATACATGGGCTGGGCATAAAAGCTTTATACTTTAGTATGCCGAAACGATTACACTACTGTGATTAGGAGCTTAATGTGCGGAGTGCCTTACTGATTTTTTAAATTTAAGTTTACATACATATACCTATGTTACTACTGTGAAAACAAAAAGTTAACTGTTTTAATAAATTAGTCAAAAAGTATTTGTTTTATTTTATTTTAATTATTTCATAAATTTTACAGAACCATAACAGTTATACATACATATGGATCATATTTCGTAATATTTATGGCATTATTCACAAAAAATAAAATAGGTTTAAAGAACTTTGTAAGGTGACATTTTCATACAATTTTTCTAATTATAAAAATTTATTATTAAAATTTTCTTTATTTTTTTTTAATTCGGGTGTTAGTATATTTATTTGAGAGAAAATTTAACATAAAAACTTATGTATATATTTATATGCAGCTTATTATTACTTGCTTTCTAATCATCTTGTGTCTTTTATATTTGCAGATTCAACATCTCAACGCAATTTGCACATGTAAGCTAAGGGGTTTGTATAATTTCTCAATAAGTTTCATGCAGATTTCATGAAAACATTATTCACAACTTTATCTACGTTTCGTGGCGTCCATTCAATTTCTACTGCTTAAAAGCGTAGTAAAAAACTATTACAAAAGTAGATGCGGGTGAATTTGTATTTAAATTCCTGTGTATGAGTAACTATTTGTGTTTAAAGGAAAAAATAAACTTTCTACGAGATGAAAAACGAGAAATGCACTGCAGTAAAAGTTCAGTTATTTTGTACGAGTTTAGAGTAAGTGTAGTATTTTTTATTTTCTCTTTTTATTTCAACCGTATTGTTTTTGTATTCATACATAATTATTTCCAAAATCTGATTCCATAAATGTCACTCATACGCAATGTATACCCACTGGGGATTTAGTTGCTTGCAATGACTTCCACGAGTTGGAGTGCATCACTACTAAGTTTGCACACATTTTTCTAATATGTACTAAACATTCCCCTAAAGTTGGACAATGATTTTGCAGGTATACAGCGAATGATTTATTCTAGAATAAACATAAATGTTATATTAATACGACTATGTATGTATATAAGTTCCTAAGTTTACATTTTACTTTTTTCTTCTCTCCTTACGGTACCTGTAATTCAGTACATGTGTACGTACAAACTAAGTTTTTGCTTTGCGTTGCTTTAGAATCTTAAAGGATTCACTCCTGAATATTTAAAGGTACACGTAAACGATGAGAATAAATACCTTGAGAGTTCCGCCATATTGGTCTGAGAATTCTCCTGGGTGTTTACACGTACACGGACCCTCACTTGTATTTTGTTCTTATGATAGTTTTTGGTAAGAAAAATCTCACTCATTCTCATGTCTGTTTACACGAAGAGCTCTCACGCGGTTTGAAAGTAAAATATTTAATAATATATGAACTTATGCAAGAATTACAGAATACAAGATTGCAGTGACAAAACGAAACAAAAGAAGAATAAATGAAAAAAAAAAACTTTTGAATATACCACGCTTTTATAAATGGAATAAAAATTAGAAAATAATACTTTTCAGTCCCATAGAAACTTTTTTAATAACTTTTGATTTTGAAATTTTAGCAAATGTCATTATAAACCATTTATGAGAATGAAAACGAAAAACGTGGAGCGCATGCAATAAAAAGCATTACATTTAATTGATTTACAAACTACATAACATAGACCTGAAATTTAATTTCTACATAGAAAGTATCAATTTTAGATCGATTTTAGCGCTCGTTGTTCATATATCCACATACATACATACTATATTACCTTTATATCAATTCAGGTCTATTACATGCGCCCCACGCTTTTCATTTTCAATCTCATAATGACTTTTACTAAAATTTCAAAATCAAAAGATATCAAAACAAATTCTATGGAACTGAGAAATATTATTTTCTAATTTTTAGTCCATTTAAAAAAGCGTGGTATATTAAAGTTTTTTATTTTAATTTTATTTATTTTATACTTTTTAGTCTTGCCTGTATAAAATTTTGCAATAGATATTAAAATAATTCAACTTGCAGTGAAAAGAGAACAGAAGACAAAGCAAGCAAAATGTTTTGTGCTTACGTTGAGTATATACCTACATATGTACGTACATACATATAGCAGCAATTAATTTCATTTAAAGAAAAGGCGTGTCGTCCATTTCCGCTGTAGCGTATGTAGTGCATATTTTTAGGCGCAAAATTTAACTTCTTCGGGCGGGGCGACATCTAGAGTCTTCTAATTGTATGTTTTTGATATGATACGTACGACGAGGTTGATATCTAGACTAAGTTGATATCTAGACTTTGCCATAAATACCTTTGCTATATTTATAGTATAAATGGTGGTCTAGACACACAACATGGCAAGTTGATAAAAGCGTTGTAATAAAAGGGCGTGAATTTGCCAAGAATAAGTAACGGTACTGTTGTTTTCTCTACATTGCGATAATTATGTAGAATTTTGTCGTTCAGGTGTTGTGAAGAATGTTTAATAGACGCAAAAAATTACTTTTTGGTCTCCTGTCCCTCAAAGAAGATATAAAAAAACAATAGGAAGATAGTGAGCATTTATTTTACGTCGGTCCATTTCTAAGTATTTTAATATGAGTTAATATTCATGAACAACACATCGTGAGAATACTAAAACCCAACGAATTGAATTTTGTTTTTATTGTTTGAACTTCCAATATAACAATTCGCTCAAGACAAAATGCAAATGTACCCAACAATAGCAAATGATGATTAGTCAATGCATAGCAAGATTTACATATGTATATAAGGTGGCGCATTTCGCAGGTCCGTTATTACACGATGTAGAAAATAAAGGTGGCGCCATTTGCGGACCACTAACCCTCTCTTCGTCGTCCACCTACTCGCTGATGTCATAAAATATCTTCTCAAACTAGGGATGAAAATTAAGATTTCTAATTGTACCTATGTCCCGAAAAACTTGAACTTAAATGTACCTAAAAAGTAAATATATATTTTGATGTGTATAATTTTTTGATAGTGGGTGGTTAACCTCTCCCTTCGGTACCATATATACTTTTGGACTCTTATCAAACACTCTTTGCTATTAATAATAGCCTTAAAGGGACTTTCTCCGAGCAGTTCAAACCAAAACTATATTTTAACCAATATTTATGCCTATTTGCAAAGAAAAGATGGTATTGGAAAAGCATCCCAGACTAGAAAATGCTTTGAAATGCGTATAAAAATAAGAAAATGTCCCGACAAGTTATTTTGCTTCCTTCCAGATGTACCTAAAATGGTGTGCTTGTACCGAATATACGTTCAAATTTAAAAGGCTAAATAATGGGTACAATTCTACTTGCATTTAAATCATTTTTTCGCATCACATGTTCACGTTTCCTCTTATTTTTTAGAATTTATATTTTGCTCCCTCATTCTTTCACTTTTATTCATTCCCACACTTTTATGACGTCACAACCGGTTGCTCACAGTTTGATTTGCGCAATCTTGTATTCTATCCCTCTTGCGTTATTAGGCATCTTACACTCTGTACGGCTGAGAATGAAAATTCTCAACGCGTGACATAAGTATGCGACCTGAGAATATGAGTGAGAGTGTAAGAAAACTCTCAAACACGCTTGTTACACGGTGTGATTATGGCAACTTAACGTAACTTACGGCTCTCTCTTAAAAATTCTGTTAAATGGGTGTTGCTTATAATCGAACAGCCAAAACTTAACGTAACTTAATGCCACGTCGAAATCTGTTTCATTTTGATTCTCTAAGTTCTACGTTCCGTTAAGTTAAGTTAAGTTGCAAAAATAAGGCTTTAAGAATATTCCAGTGCTGACAACTTATGAGAACTCCACGATAAGAATGAATACCAACTCTCATTACTTGTTCGACGGTGAGAATGAGAGTGAATTCCTATCCTCAAGGTATTTACGGTGACAGGTAATAAGATCAACGGAAATAAGGTCAATTGACGTTATTTCCCACCCTGGTGCGAAATAAAGACAATTGACATTATTGCCTTTTCAAAAGCGAAATAAAGTCAACAAAAATTTGGAAATAAAGTCAGTGACGCTATTTCCTCATTCAAATCGAAATAGCGTCAACAATTCTTAAAGTATGTCGATTCATAGAAAAAAATGTTGTTCTTACAATAAACATTGCCCCGTAAGTGTTGTTTTTTAATAGATGACAAAGGTTATTGCCAAATCCTCAGTGTGGTGATATTAATCCACACACAATCAAGAACTACCACCAATTGATTTTATTAAAAAAATTTAAATTACGAATATGTAAAAACACGATGCGAAAAACTAAACGCAAAGCAAAGCTGGAATACGAGAAATATTTGAAAAAAGAGTGTAGAAATGATCCAGAACTTGCAAAACATGTTTCGTTTCCACAAAAATGAAGCGAACACTATTAAATTGAAGAAACAGTCCATGTCCAAAAACCCCGGAGGAACACTGAAAGAATTCTGTGTTTTAAATTAGCATATTTTGAACGAATTCGGAATGTCTAAGGTGGAAAAGAAGCCAATCTTTATATAAGGAAACAATTATAGAAAAATAATTTTCTTACACTGTATTCATGTCTCCGCCAGCAATTTGTGACATCATTGGAAAGCAAGGCGAACGACGACACTATTTATTAGATGGCACATTCAAGCCAATGTGCCAAAATGCGGGTATAAACAATTATTGATTTTTTAATATCGGAACCGAGATCATGTAAATAAATTGATTGGTTTGTGAAAACACACACATTATATGCTTTTTTACTGCAGACAAGTTGTTGCCAAAACACAGCAGAAATCTTCTAATCAGGGCTGCCAACTATCCTTAGTTATAAGGTGCCATATTGAGGATAAAAAAGTGCCAAAATGTGCCAAATAGAAAAATAAAAGTGCCAAAAAAGGTGCCATTCCTCTTAATCATTCAAATTTTGCAATAAAATAAAGCCACATTTTCAAAACAAAAGTGCAATGATAAATTAAGATAAACCAGTTGAATAGCCTTTATAAATTAGAAATTTTTAGTTGAGAAAAAGAAGTGCACGCAAAGGATTTCACAAAAATGTATTGAAAAGTTATTGTTTTACAAAAGTGCCATTTTGGCACTTTGTGCCAAATTGAAAAATTAAGTGCCATTTGAAGTAAAATAGGGACAAATGGCACGGTTTGAACCAAGTTGGCATCCCTGCTTCCAATAACTTACAAATATAAAAATGTGAAATATCGAGGGCTTGAATTCGTTAATACCCTCTATCTGCAATTTGCACAAAAACTAATTTGTAATTTTAGAAACCGTCTGGGACTTATTACCTGTCGTTATATAAGGTAAGCATTAATATCACCGATGAAAGTTAAAGCTTAGGTGGATTTTTATATCAGAATCTCATCTTTGTGAAAAGTGTGCAGATAGAGGGTATTATTGAATATAAGCCCTCGATGTTTAAAATATATATAAATTTTATTTCAATGTATACAAAAAATAAATCTACCTGCGTTACAGCACGGCCGGGGGTGTGCGCGCAGGTCGCGCGGGGTACGCGGGCCGCCTCGAAGCTAAGCAAATTTAATGTTTGAAAGAGCAACAATGTCAATGGATATTATTTCGCTTTTAAAAAGGTAATAATGTCAATTGACTTTATTTCGCACCAGGGTGGGAAATAAAGTCAATTGACCTTATTTCCGTTGATCTTATTACCTGTCACCGTATTTACTCTCATCGTTTACGAGCATCTTTATGCATGTGCGCAAGCGCGTATATATGTAAATGCATTTTACTACACGGTCAAAAATTTGGGTTCAATTTTTACACCGCGCTGGGACTACTGCCCTTTTTAATCTTTTATAGTCTACATTTTAAACCAGTAAATAGTTTTAAGCAATTTTTAATATATTCTGGTTTAAGTTTTAGTCCAAAAAGTTCGTGGTTCAAAAATCAAACCAAACTGTTTTAATTCTAGTTTCTAGGTTTCATATATGGAAAATTTGGTTTAAAATCTAAACCGAAATAGAAAATGTTTGCACACAGCGAAATGTGGTGTTGATTCATACTCAACATATGGAAGCACATTTACATGCGTGGCTGTAGCTGAGTGTGCAAAGATGCTTGATACAATTGGTTGTTACCAAGGCTGTCCGGGTTCAATCCCCATCAGACGGAGCATGAAATTTAAGATTTTTTTTTTTTATTCTTAATCATGAAAATGTTTGGGTTTCAAATTTAAACCGAACTGGTTAAATTCTAAACCCAACGTATGTGCTCTCTTTTTTTAACTTGGAAGGTTTGTATTTGAAACTGAATTTAGTTTGGTCATATATGTAGTCCAAAAAGTTTAAAATTAAAACCGAAATTTTTAACCGTGTATATACATAAATTTGCTTTCGCTTATATGCGTAATAAAATGCTTTGCGTTCGCTCGTTTTTACTATTAAATAGTAAACCTACACTTGCAGGCGTGCTTGCTTTCTTTGTCCGTTCTTTTCTTTGGTGCATGAACCGGAAAATTACATAATAGCACAACACATACTTACATACATATGTATGTACTTATACGTGTGTTTGCGTCCACTTGTGCATCCTACATTATAAGGCCAATAACTTCCCTCCCTGGCAAAGTAAAGATGTATGTATGTATAAATCTACATATACGTGCAGGAAATCCGCAAGCTTTAATGTTGTTATGACTACGCAACAAATACTAAGCGTATATATGTACTAGGGATGCCAAAATATGCGGAAAATTAGGGATATTTTTTAAGTCATCCCGGGATTTACCCCGGGATTCACATTCAGACGTAACTTTTATGAATATGGGTAAAAATTCAATAACTGAAAGCATTTAACCATACCATGAAATAAAACTATTTAAAATTTACGATAAACTTATTGTAAAAATCACATATTTATTAATACAGGCAAATTTTAAAGTTATAAATTTTTTAAATTTTATTCTAAAAACCATGTGATTGAGGAACGCATACATCATAAATCACGGTGTCCTTGAACCAGATTCATTTGCATCGATCTGGAACGATGGAATTTCCGATATGACTATTTTGAGGGGGTGTTCTCGGGTTAGAATACGTGAAGCTCAAAATCGTGGCAAGTGCCGATTTCAAAAACGGTTACTTTTTCGATTTTCAGGTAGGTTTTCGTTAAGGTTCTAGATGAATAATTATATATATTACATATATAAAAGTTCATTGTATACATATTTGTCTATGTATATGTAGAGGCCCGGCTATAGAGTGGATGTGTTTCCCCCCGGGGCCGGATTTTTTCTTAAATTTAGTTGGAAGATAAAAATTATAAAATTTTGTTAAGTAGATAAATTTGATTATTTAATATTCACATAGTTTTTATAATATCCAATAAATGCGAAAGCGCATATCTAGATCAGTGCCCGCCAAAAAGAGAAAAGTCTTAAAATGAGCATGTATTAGTTATGAAATAAAAAATGAGAATGTGTTGGTGGTAATTCACGGAAAAAAATTTCTGTGTTGTATTACTTATTATAAAAACTTTGGTATGTTTTTTTGCCGTTTTTTTCATTGTGCGCTATTTTTTTTTAGATCTAAACAACATAGAAACATATAATGAAAGTTAACGGCCCTAAGAAAGGAAAAAGTTGGCAAAATTTTGTATGTATTGTACAAAATTATTATTATTTTTTTATAATTTAAGTGTGGATTTCTGAGAAAAAAAGATAACGTGCTTCGAGCACTCTGAATATTAAAAGGAAATTTCGTTGATTTCAAGTAGAAATAAAATAAAAATATATATATCTAATATATTATTATTTTAAAATTAGGTAAAACTTGACATTTAAGAACAATTTAAAATAACGATTAAACCAAAAGATAAATAACAAAACCTATTGTATGTTTTAATTGAGGACTAGTCTGGTATTAAAAAAAATACATAATTCACAAAGTTCTTTTAATATGAAGAAAAAGCACGACTTGGTACCATATACATACATACCTATTTCTAGGGGTGTATGTACGAAAAATTGTGTTATAAAATTTTGGAATGAATATTCATTCATTCTGCTCAGTGTACCTACTTTATTCAACAATAATGCGTCATCAACCTGCTTCGCCTATTGTTTGCATGCAACTAAATAAAATTTGTTGCTCTTCTACTCTTTCTGTTGACGTTCGGATTGTGTACGTGTAAGAAGCCGATTGTGTACATGTGAAAGGCCGAATATAGTTCGTTTCCCAGGAAAGTGTTTGGCGGGCACTGATCTAGATACACATGCAAGTATGCTCAGGTCATTTCCGTGCTTGCCAAAACAACCGCCAATCTGGCAAATGTGAAACAAAGAAAGGTTCCGAAGTCAACACATGTTCTTTAAATGTTGTGATCGTAATGATTTTCCCATGATTCATGAAACTTTTTGGCCCCTATTATGATTTGCATTCGATTTTCGACTGTGGTCGAAAGTGCTGAGCGAACGAATTTGCATTTGGTATTATGGCACTCATTCGATGAAGAATAGCGCTATTGTGAATTTCGCTCGTTTAGGTTGTTCACAATAGTATATTTTTCACCGCTGAGAAGCTTTGTTTACAAATCGAGCAAACTAAATAGTGTGCTTATACATATTTATGTAAATTTGTTCTAATTAAAATGAAGTAAAAAAGAAAGCAAGTTTATAAAAACGTGGTAAAATGAGTACAACGAGTTCTGGTTCAACGATTCGTCAGAGGATGAGAGCTTAGTAAACTGGCCAGGAGTAGCAAATGTTTAAGAGAGTTTAAGTTTATTAGTCTTTCGAATATATTTTGATATAAAATATATTTAAGAAATTTGTCTACAGATTCATTAAAAAGTTCCGACCATCTAAAGAGGCGTTTGTGAGCCAAATCTATTTAAAATATTTTAAAACTATCAACAGCGCTACGATTTTGTTCTCAGAGATCGTGCCAACAGAGTATTGGGATTTTCTTTCACAAGTAAAACCAGCCTTTCGAGCTTGTGTTTAGTATTCAAGATGTTAGAACTGCATGAAATTAATAAAAATTGTTTAAAATTAATGTCTAGCCGCCAAAATGTAAGAAAACATATACAAAATCATACATTTTTCACAATTTTCTAACACTTCGCTACACCATCGAAAGCAAAATTCTGTTCGACAGAAAATTCGATACTCAACGAAAATTTCGACACGCTTGCATAGCTCATAATACGAATTCCACTTTCGATCTTCGATCTTCGATAGCCAGCGAAAATCGAAAATCGAATGCAGCTCATAATAAGGGCCTTTAAGTCGAAATTGTAGAGTTACCTTCAAAGAGATTCGAGGTTATTTACAACAGGGGAAAATCAGAAATCAATAGAAGACGAGTTTCTTGCATACAGCCCATCTGAGCTTAAATGAGCGCATTTGATTAAAACAATAAAAACTATTTTACGCATTCACTTGATCTATACAAACAGTATAGCAAAACAAATTCTCCCGTCAGACGAAGTTTTTATATAACAAAAAAAGTAAGTGCGCCTGGGCCACACTGGAGAAGTGAAACTTACGATACGAATCTATTTTTTCTCATAACCAATATACATAAATATGTACATACATACATTCATCTACTTTTGCTTAAGGTTATATTTTTTGTCTTTTCTTATTTCTTTTTCTTTTTATCTTATTCTGTTTTCCTTTATCTTAATTTTTATCTTTACACTCTATCGATAACAAAATCGATAGTAACATCGAACAAAATATAGCAAAATCGGTTATAATATTGGTAGCAAAATTGATTAGAAAATCGATAAAAATATTGATAACAAAATCTATAAAAATATCGATAAATAATCGATAAATATCGATAACGAAATCGACCAATATCGATAAATATCGATAACAAAATCGATAAATATCGATAAAAAAGTCGATAGATATCGATAACAAAATCGATAAATACCGATACCAAAATCGATAGATATCCATAACAAAATCGATAACTATCGATAATAAAATCGATAAAAAAGTAGATAAATATCGATAACAAAATCCATAAATATCTATAAAAAGTCGATAAATATCGATAGCAAACTTGATAAATGTCGACAACAAAATCGATAAATATCAATAGCAAAATCGATAAATATCGATTACAAAATCGATAACAAAATCTATAAATATCGATAACAAAACCGATAAAAATGTCGATTATTTCATCGATAAGTCTCGACAATCCCGAAAATCTCTAAATTTCCAAAATAGTTCCCAGATTCTCTGTGTCTCTCTCTATATCCTTTCCTCTTTAATTACCTTTATTTTAATCTTTCTTCCCCTATATTTATCTATACTTTTATCGGTATCCTCATCCTTCTCTTTGCCTTTACTTGTGTGTTTATCATTTTCTTCATCTACATATTCCCTTCACCTTTGCCCTTATATATATAAGTAAAGTGTTTAAATTTACCTTGGTCCTCATTTTTGCCTTTATCTTTACGCATCTTTGTTTTTGTTTTTATTTTTACCTTTGTCTTTATCTATGTATGTACGTACTCACCTTTACTTTCATTATTGTATTAGTCTTTTTCTAAGTGTTATTCTTTAACCTTTTATTAGTTGTATACCATATGCATACACACAAGAAGCACTTGTTTCAGCCCCAACCATTTCCGTTGCATCATTTCCGTTGCACCATTTCCGTTGCACCATTTCCGTTGCATTATTTCCGTTGCACCATTTCCATTGCACCATTTCCGTTGCACCATTTTCGTTGCATCATTTCCTTTGCACCATTTCCGTGTGCAATTTCCGTTGAATTTGCCAATTTACTCCCAACCAACCAACCGCCGCTAAAGAAGTTTCACTTCAAAAAGATTTTCTCCACATACTACGAAAATATTTGGTAGTTTTTAAAAGCACTGAATAAGTATGTAGTGATAACATTGGAAATTCGTTTAAATATAAAAAAAATTGGGCCCCCCTGGCCCATATTTAGTACCCTGGACGATAATACAAGTTTATATTATTAAATCAACAAAACTAACTAATAAAGGAATAGCTATATGGTAATAAGTGTTTAAGTTCATTTTTTTGAAACCAGATAAAAGTTGGCCGCTATAAGTGGACTAAAAGTTGGCTATCGTAGTAGATGACTACGAAATTCCCCACAGGGTGTATGTACATGTACATCGAGCCCTAACCGCCAAAATAACGTAAGCGACATTTTTTTCAAAATTGTTTTGATGCAGAATAGGAATATTTCTGCATCAAAAAGAAACTTTTGAACAAAATGTCGCTTACGTTATTTTGGCGGTTAGGGCTCGATATTTAAAAAATCACTCATATAGTCTTATTTATACTATAATACTTCAATGCGAAAATGTCTGCTGAAAATCGAAAAAGTTGCAGTTTTTCAATTCGGCACTTGCTACGATTTCAAACTTCGCATATTCTAACTCGGGAACACGGGGTTCACGTCCCAATTTTTTTTTTATTCAATACCAACACATCTTAATTCAACATGGAATGACACTCGTTTATCTTACCTCCCTTTTTCATATTTTGAGTGAGCTTATTCGCAATGAAATTAAAAGGGTGAGTAAATGATACCTCATAAGTCTAAATGGTAAGTTTTGGCTGAGTTATTTAAGTTTTTCTTAAACCAGTCTTTGAAAAATCAAAAATCTCATTATTATGATTCCGTAGAATTTTTTTTTTATATTTTTATGAACACTTTTTAAGCTTAAACTACTCAGTCATCAGAGGTAATTTTTTCAAAAACTATTAAAAAAAAACTGTTTATTTGGTGGAAGTCTTAAAATATAATACATAGATTTTATAATTCCAGTGGAAAAACAGTACCGCTTTTTACAACGCTTTTATCAACTTGCAATGTTGTGTGTCCAGAAACTTTCAATGTTGTGTGTCCGACACCATAAAACCTTTGCTTTGAGAAGTTCCTATAAAAAAGCATAGTGCATAGGGCGACAGCTGTAGTGAATAGGGCGAGGTAGATGACATCTAGATGTCGCCCTATGTACTACGTTTGCTACAGCGGAAATAGACAACACGCCATTTCTTTAAATAAAATTAATTGGTGCTCGTTTGTATGTACATACATATGTAAATGCATGTGTGTGCACCTTTCTATTAATATCGTTGAATTATTTTAATATCTATTGCAAAATTTTATTCAGACAGGACTAAAAAGTAGAAAATAAATAATATAAAAAAACTTTTTAATATACAACGCTTTTAAAAATGGACTAAAAAGTAGAAAATAATATTTCTCAGTCCCATAGAATTTGTTTTGATAACTTTTGATTTTGAAATTTTAGCAAAAGTCATTATAAACAATCTATGAAATTGAAAATGAAAAGCGTGGGGCGCATGTAATACACTTGAATTGATATGAAAAGTAATATATGTATGTATGTATGTGGGTATATGAATAACGACCGCTTAAAATCGATTTCAAAGTTCTACTTTCGCTGTGGAAATTTTAGGTCTACGTTATGTAGTTTGACTATTGTCAATTAAATCGAATGCTTTGTATTGCATGCGCTCCACGTTTTTCATTTTCAATTTCATAGATTGTTTATAATGACTTTTGCTAAAATTTCAAAATCAAAAGTTATCAAAACAAATTCTATGGGACTGAGAAATATTATTTTCTACTTTTTAGTCCATTTATAAAAGCGTTGTATATTAAAAAGTTTTTTTTTATATTATTTATTTTTTGTATGGACAGTGATGCAGTCTACTGTACATAAGTTGGCTATGATTACTGGGCCGTGCTATCATAGTAGCACAATACCGCGAAGTATATTTTAAAATTTTCAGGCAATAGCCTCATGCGATTATCGATTTTATTTTTTGTTGTTTGTGTGAAATATTTTATTTTTATCAGTATTTTTCTTTTAATCAAAATATGTTGAAATAAAAGTCAAAAAAAAATAAAAAATTTTGCCAGAGACCAACCCCCGCTCCCCCCGAAAAAAAATCCTGGCTACGGCCCTGTGTGGCGTAGAACAAATTTCAAATTTATTTGTTGAATTCTAAGCATTTAATGTTCACAATTTCACAGTTTACACATAAAATGTTTAAAATGTGCTCTAGAAAATTTTTGTTTAAATTTACGTATATAAAGAGAGTTGATCAGTTTCCTTTCTACTTTTACATACCAAATTTGTCGCGCAGGGCAAAATTACACCTAAAATGTTTAAAGCTGAGTAAATATGAGCACTTATTTTTACTTTAAAAATTTTAGCAATTTTAAACATTTTATGTGTATATCTACATATGCGAATGTTTTGTACACCTAATGTTAAAAATCAAATCTTGAACATCTTATGTCTATATTTGCACAGATTTCGGCTGAAAAATAAACGCTTTTCAGTAGTAGTTTTACATGCACTTTTTAGAGTGTAATAAGTAGTGTAGAGTGCACTTTTTTACCCGACTACCTAATGGAATCAACGCTGGGCAAGAAAGCCATAACTCGTTAGTAGTTTACCTTTATAAAAAACAGGTCCAAGGTAGTTCACAAAGAAATATTCACGAATTATTTTTACCAAAGTTGGATAAGAACCCACCAAATCACTTGTCCAAAGCGAAGTTTTTAGGTATTTCTAACACCAAAATATATAATCTTAATATTTCCTCTGGAGTTCACATGGAGAAAGGGGATATGTTTTCGATCAAAAGTTAAGAATTTATACTAGCGTACCTGGTGAACTTCGTCTCGCCCAAAATTAATTTTATGTTGGAATATTTTGGTACAAAAATTTTACCAACTATTCCCGCAATGACTTCCAGTGGCAGTTTTAACTGCTGGTCTACACTCTAAAAAATTTTTGTTTAAATTTGCGCATATTAAGATAGGTAACCAGTTTCCTCTATTAATGAATGCAAATTTAAACACTGCTTGCTTACTTTTACTTATCATATGTGTGGCATAGAACAAATTTCAAATTTTTTTTTTGAGTTTTAAACATTTATTGTTCACATTGTCACAGTTTACACATAAAATGTTTAAAATTTCCTCTAAAAAATTTTCGTTTAAATTTGCGCATATAAAGAGAGGTAACCAGTTTCCTCTCCTAGTGTGTGCAATATTAAACACTGTCTGTTTACTTTTACATATCAAATTTGTCACGTAGCGCATACAAGGGGTGGGTTTTGGGGTTAAATTTATTATGATTTAAGAAATTTTGATAGAAAAAAATTCCTTTCCATTTCTTGTGCGTCATTTTGTAAAAATTTTTCTTTTTTCTTGAGAGCTCTTTAAAGTTTAACTGCGAATGAAAACATTGTCCTAAAAATATGCAATGCAAACTCACTTACTGTTGCCTTTTACACTTTACAGCCTAAAAATGTTTACCACTGATATGTACTTAATAAGCATTCGAAGATTTAATTTGCTAACTTCGAATTCATTCCACCAAAATGAGCTACATGATAAAAATACAAGTTACAAAATGAGAAACCAGAAATCGACGAAAATGAATAAAAAAGTGTAAAGATTTCGTGAAATTATTTAATTTGTGTATATTACAACTCTTTTGTAAAATTTTGTTTTACTTTTGAAAGTTGAGTGCATCTTTAACCGTTAATTTTTTCATGATTTAATGATCGGATCTAAACCAAATTACGGGACGACCCTTAAGGTACCATCTTTCCAGTAAAAAAAAAGAATTATTGGAATCGGTTCACGCGGTGCAAAGTTATGCGGTGGAATAAATAAAAGAAGTAAAAATACTCCGAAGAATTGATAACCTCCCCTTTTTGAAGCCGGTTGAAAATGTCTGAGTTCTTTGTAAATTTTATGTAAATAAAATGAAATTGATGAAACTTTAAAAAGTTTATTTATTTATTTCATACTGTACATAAAACTTGCATATATATATTTTAAAGAGCGAATTTTCAGTATTTTCTGATTATATATTTTTAGAAGTATAAACTCTTTCCCCCCAAAAATATATTCCTGCGTGCGCACCTGGCATTTAGCATTTATTATTTGTAAAAAAATATATTTTTGCTTTCAAAATGTTTGTAATTTTAAACATTTCATGTGTATATTTTAAACAACTCATGTTCAAAATCAAACCTTGAACATCTTGTGCGTATACTTGAACAGATTCTGGTTGAAAAATAAACACTTTTCAGTAGTAGTTTTACATTCACTTTTTAGAGTGTACTCTGTAATGCAATACGAAGGAGCAATGCGATGCGAAAGGCAAATACGCCGTAAGTAATATGCTGTGACGATTGCCTATCACATCGCATTTCTCTTTCGCATCGCATTACAGAGTAGGCCACCTGTTCTGATTATGGTTTTGTGGTCGCTGGAATGCATATCTTCCATTGCCATCTTAAATAGCCTAACCAAAGCGTTGTATCCATGACGAAGTTCTTACAATTTTCCAATGATTTAACGTTTCATAGCACAGTTAATCGCACAGCACTGATCAATTTCGATATCAGAGTTGCCAACGAAATAAATTCGTTTCAGTTATTAAGGTGATTGTTTCTCCTGAGGTCGTCCTGTATGAATTAGCGACGCAGTTCACTTCTCAAACTGCATTTTAATGCCCAAGTAATGGGAATTATTGCGTATGGTGTTGCTACATGCACCCCACCCATGGTGGAATTACACCAGGTGAAGTGATATTAGAGTGAGAAGAAAGATTTTGGTACTGCCTTATTTGAAAATTTGCCTATAAAATGTGACTATTTATACATAAGGCAGTCGAATGTCAGAAAATAAAGCGAGAAAGCTGTTTTATTACTTCACCTGTTTATGGCGCCATTTATCTCACCTGCTTGTACCGAATATACGTTCAAATTTAGAAGTCAGAGAGTAGGTAAAATTTTACATATTTTTACATCACTATTTCGTACTACATGTTCGCTCCATCTTCGTAAACGAAATCCCCAGTTCGGATATAGTGAGGCAAGTGATGATAATGCAGACATTTTAACTGAAAATAAAACTCAAAACAATATTCTCTGTGTTATACACATACTGCAAACAGGAACGGCCATGCCATGGCGGAATTAAGGCGGACCTACATAGCTTGCGTATCCTTATGCGCGCATTTGACATTTACGCTTAGAAATCAAAATTCATACAATTATCCCACATTTTGATGCGTTGCTGTGTAGGTGCTGTCATATAAATTTGCATGATGCAATAATGAAAGGTGTTATACGTTGGCAACTTCTCGCTCTAATCCGCCATCTTGAACTACCTTAGGAGAAGCTGTGTTGTTTCTTTGCTATTTTCACTGAACATTTACCAAAATATTAGAAAAAAAATCTGAACAAGCTACATTGATTCAATTTTCGTTGTTCGTTTTGTTCTTATTCGCTGACATTTGTTTTCCAATTGCGTGAAATTTGGTAAGTATTGTAATAAAACCGAATTATTTTACAAATAAATTATAATTTTGCATTTATTAGGTCATTTCGTTAGTGTTTTCCTGACCGACCTGTGCTGGTATTGTGATTAAGAGCTAATACACGTAAGTTACAACATATTATTTTGACTTTATTGATGAACCATTCCATTTGAGCTCTTTGTTATTTCAAAACCTAATGAACCATTTATTCGCAGATTTTTCGGACGATTCTGCTGTGCTGCGTTTCTGCTCCGCCTGTATATTGCTCCGCCCGTATTTTATAGTGTTGCGTTCCTGTTGCGCCTTTGCATTAGTGTGTGCGTTGTGATTTAGACACGTTGAAGTAAGTTGAAACCAGGTTTTTGTTTGTTAAAAACCTAAAAAACCATTTATTTGCAGATTTTTTGTATGCTTCTGCTGTGCTGCGTTCCTGCTCCACCCGTGTATTAGATTGCTGCGTTCCTGTTAACATACATATCGTCGCTTAAAGTACAAAACCGCGTAACTGACATTTGCTGCTAAAAATTGGATTCGTTCACACACGTTTTTGGCTCAATCCTTATCCATTCTTCCTGAAATATACTAGCCAAAAATGCGATTGCTTTTTACAAAAAGATAACCATTTTGAAATATGAGTGTTTTTACTCTCTAGAAATTAATTTATGCAACCTCGCATACGTGGGTTTGCATTATCTCTATACGCGGTTTTGCAATTTATTGATACATGGTTTTGTACTTTAAACGACGATATGTATGTAGATGTATGTACATGTATATCACATATATTGACTTAGATATGTATACACAATTAATGGTGTACATAAATTTTTTTATATTGAAACTAGATATGTATATAGTACATATTTTATTATTATTATTCGGTTCAAAAAAGTCCTATCTCAAATAAAAATACTTCGAAAATGTGCTGAGATAGGGTGTTTTTGAACCGAGTTCCGAGATGGGGCATTTTTCAATCAAATTCTAAAATAGGGCGTTTTTCAACCAAATTTTGAAATAGGGCGTTGAGAAGCTTTCTGATACCGGGCGTTTTCGACCTGGCTGCCGAGATAGGTCGATCTTCTACTCAGCCATCGATATATGGCCGAAGTTTTCGTTATATGGAAGACGATTAAACACGATTTGTTTTTAATCGATTCTAAGAAAACTAAGGTAATTTTTAGCCACTTCAAACTTGCATATAATTAGACTAAAATTGAAGGGGCTATAAAACTGAGTGCTCAAAAAAATTCTAACACTTCTGAGAAAAAAGTTTGAATTTTGGGTGAAAATTTGTTGTATATTTTGTAGTTTTCTACGAAGTTTTAAAATTGGGTTTATATGGGTTTTGTTAGAAATTCAACTTTACTTTTGTTGCAAATTCTTAGCAATAAATAAATTAACATGAGAGGGAAATAATATCACTTTGAAATGGGGTTGCTATTGATATGACCGATACTGTATGTATGTAATAAATTTTGTACAATTAAAAAAGTGGATTTACTAAAATGAACACAACGTATTAATTACAAATTCTGAAATATGTCGCTAATTTCAAAAACAAATAAATAAAACTTTAAAAAGTAGTCAATGCTTGCTGTATGACACGAACTTGGATATACGTGGACTTGGGTAATGTATAATTCCTTATATGATTCCTCAAAGTATCCCTTGTATAACACTGTGGAACACAAAAAAACCTTAGTGCGACTATATCAGGTTTGATAGCTGTTGGTCATACCAATAATGCCTCATACTAAGATTTACTAGATCAATTCGTGTTCTCCGAGAAAAAAAATTTTCACGATCCAAAAATCTGAAAAATTGTTTTTCTCCAAATTTTGAACATTTATCGTTTTTGGCCTATATTTTGTTGAAAATACCATACAAAGCAAATATAGGGCAAAAACCAAAGAATTTTCAAAATTTTGAGAAAATAATTTGGCGGCTATACTCAGATTTTTGAATCGTGACATTTTTTTTTTCTCGAGAACACGAATTGATCTAGTAAAACTGAGCATGAGGCATTATTGGTATGGTCAACAGCTATGAAACCTGATATATGCGCACAAGAAGCCCATATGAAAGAGGGGGACAAAAGATCACACGTAAATGAATTCCTCTTTTTGGCCTGTACAATATAAGGGACACATTTCAAATTCATAAGGGATAATTTTCTTAGTGATGCGGCTCATAAAGGGAATTATATAAGCCATACTGTTCTAGCTGGGTATTCATCAGCTCGAAAATTTTAAGCATATTATCATATTCCTGTGAATAAAAACACGCCCAATTTTATTATTTTAATTATCTACAAATTTATGAGACTACCAAGCCATATATATACCTATTCTGATAATCGAAACGCTGTTGAGAAGGCATACAACACCTTTCATTATTGCATCATGATAAATTTGTATATTCAATTTTTCTGTCAAACGCACGCATACGAATACGCATGCTATGGAGATCCGCCGTTATACCAGGTGAAGTAATTACAGCGAGAAGAAAGATTTTGACACTACCATATTTGAAAAACTGCCTTTAAAATTTGACTATAGGACAGCCGAATGTCAGAAAATAAAGCGAGAAAGCCGTTTTATTACTTTACCTCTATATTACGCCATGGTTCCATGCAAACATTTTAAGGTTTTCCAGCAATGTTTTCAACATATTAAAAAGCATGCAGACAAAATTCATACAAAAGCGCTATGTCCAATTTGCCGGGCAGTTATTAAAGACGACGCTTTACCTATATGTTGTTAGACTTTTCATAAGTAAAACTATTTGTTTAATTGTATTTTTGGAACAAATAAAGTTATTTTTCCTTCTGTCAGTAAACTGTTTTTGTTACAAATAGTATAAATAAGCAATGGGAAATAAGGCAAAATTTATTTTATTTCCAACCTTTGTTGGAAATAAAGCAAAACTCCGATTTTGGTATTATTTCCCATTTAAAAGTGAAATAAAGCAAATTTTGCGTTATTGCCGTTTGTGTTATTGCTATCTACAAGTGGGTTATATTTTATCAATTGATAATTTTTTTTCTGCAGGGCGCTCTGCATGCTGGGGATGCGTATGTACACTTACATATATATATACTCAGATGTGAACGGTCAAATATGTGCGTAATAAATTTTTTTGAAAATATTATTTTTAAATACGAACATTTTTAAACGATATTCAAATATAACGTATTAATTTTTACTATTCATTATTTCCCTCAGTGTACATATGTATCTACATATGCCCGCTCTTCCCTTTACAAAACAAAACGAAAGTTTAGTAGGTAATTTAAAATTGCATTCAACCACTTCACTCTTTGTGTTGTTCCTACATACATAAATATTGTACACGTGTGTAAGTTGTTGCCTGCTCAGTTTATGAACTTGTAAAATATTTATGTATGTAGCTCTGTTATTGCACAGTTGTAACGCAACTAACAGTAAAATACTAGTAGTTAATGCAGCTACTATCTCATCGTGCCTCTGGTGACTCTTGTTTCGCGGTGTCCTGTGCTGTTCGAGCGATTTCACATGAAATAGAACTCGCAAAGGTGTATGAAATGGCAATGCGCGCACTTTTGTCTATGCAGCTTTTTTGTTTGTTAAATACTCATGCATATTCAACTGATGTGATGTTAGTATTTGCTCACCTTTCGCATGCATGGAAAATATTGACGCTTTACATATTAGTACACACATGTACATATGTACAAATGTATGTATGTTCTTACAAGTAGTAAAAATATATGATAACAAACTTGTGTGAGCGAAAACAATACAAACGAGTAACAAGTAAGAAAGTTTAAGTTCGGGCGGAGCCGAACATTAAATACCCGGCGCAAGTATTACATATATGCTTTTTCACCTTTCTGAAAGCTACCGCTACATGGTAAGCCGGGGTGTATCAATTTTGAGTAAATTAGCGTCCTTAAATTTCGAAATATTGAAGTTTCAAGCATTTCTGAAATTTACCGTTATATGAAAAGCGGCCGTAACTTAAGTCCGATTTCAATAATTTTCAACGTTTTTCTTCTATGCGGCAAGCACAATAACCATACCGAGTTTGGTACAAATTGGTAAAGGGTGAACACACCAAAACTGCGACACTTAGAAATTACTACCAGAAACAAACTAGAAGGCTTTGAAATTATTTTTTTTTATATTATATAACTTGGAAGTTTAGATGTTATTAAAATCTTAAAATATTAGTTATTATTTGCTCCATATGCAAGTGATCAGTATTTTCATCGCACACGCGCCATCATGTTCTGCACGACTGCATCATCGATATTACGCGATGCGCACAACTACTTTGTTTTGCACTCTTCAATGATTTTCACTCTTTCACCTGTTTTCTTCAAGATTCCTTTGACAATTGACTAATATTCCCCAATAGGACGTGGCTCTGGGCTATTGGGTGGATTGCAGTCGTGAGGTACAAAATTGATGTTATTTGCATTATACCACGGCAATGTGTCCTTGGCATAGTGGCAGGTTGCCATGTTCGCCTAGAACGATGGCCTACTCCTTATCTGATGATAAATGACAGAAGACGCCTTTTGAGGCACTCATCCCGATAAACTTGATCATTCATTGTCCCGGATGGGAAAAAAGGGCTGCTCTTACGGCCGCCGGAACAAATAGCTTGCCAAACCATGTGGTTTTTGGAAATTTGGACTTCATTTTCAGCTTACAACTTTCAGGGGCATCTTGACGACTTGCAGCAGTATAAAAATCTTGACCTGCAATATTTTGAATTTTTATAGCAGTAGGTTTCGCAGTCCATAACAATGCAGTTGTATTTTTTAATTTAACATGTACTTGCGCCTCGGCCTGGCGCTGTTTGAGCTGTAGAACATCTCATTGAAGCTTTCCGCTTTACCTTTTGTACGCAAAACTGCGATCTCCGTACGGATTTTGCAACATAACGCGACAAAATCTTCGGATCTCGCGAAAACGCATTGAGGACCTTCCGAGCACTGTTTTTATCACTTTGACCATGCTAACCCCCGCTCCCTGGTTTTCTCGTAACTGTCAGGCCTTATTTGTACCGATTAAAAACCTGCAAACTGTCGAATAGTGCACTCTTTAATTTTTTAGCAATTTTACGTGTACTTAAGGCCGGATCATTTATAAACTCGTGCAAAATGGTTTGTCTCGTTTCTAGCTCGGTTGCCATTTTTAACTCAACTAGGAATCAAATTCAAATGAAATTTCTTCTACGTTCAACTAACGCCATGGTCAACTTATGGTATTTGAATTTCAAAATATTGAATTCGTTTGGGTAAGTTATAAGCTTCCCAAAGTGTCGCAGTTTTGGTGCGTTCACCCTTTAGAACGGTTACCGAGATACATATATGTGATCATAAGTGGGCGGTGCCACGCCCATTTTCCAAAATTTGATCATAAACGTATTTCTTGGTAAAGAATTGTTGGAAGCACCAATTTTGAATAAATTAGCTTTAATATTTACTGATTTATCGAAGATTTTGTATTTCTCTAAATTACCGTTATATGGGATGCGTGGTTATTGTCCGATTTTTAAAATTTTAGTATGCTGTACCAAGGCCAACAACTGTGCCAAGTTTGGAAGAAATTGGTGCAGCGGTTACCAAGATATACACATGTAACCATAAGTGGGCGTGGTTACGCCCATTTTCCAAAAATTTATAATATTCTTATTTTTCGTTTACGTTTATGGTAAAATTTTGGAAAATGGGCGTGGCACCGCCCACTTATGATCAAATATATGTGTATCGGTAACCGTTCTACCAATTTGTACCAAACTCGGCGTGGTTATTGTGATTGCCACATAAAAGCAAAACCTTGAAAATTATTGAACTCGGACTAAAATTGAGGCCGCTTTTCATATAACGGTAAATTTCAGAAATGCTTGAAACTTCAATATTTCGAAATTTAAGGACGCTAATTTAATCAAAATTTATACACCCCGGCTTACCATATAGCGGTAGCTTTCGGAAAGGTGAAAAAACATATATTTAATACTTGCGCCGGGTATTTAATGTTCGGCTCCAACCGAACTTAGACTTTCTTACTTGTTAGTTACTAAAATATCGCAGTTTTCGTATTTCTGGAAATTACCGTTATATGGGAAGTGGGCGTGGTTAAAGTCCGATTTCGCCCATTTTCAATACCAACCTACCATGGATTAAGGGAAACCTACATACCAAATTTCGTTGAGATATCTAAATTTTTGCTCGAGTTATCGTGTACACTGACGGACGGACAGACGGACAGACGGACGGACAGACAGACATTTCTCGATTTCTCTATTCATTCTGTCTTGTGCAGAAAAACACAAAATTGCACAAAAAACTGCACTCTTGTGATTGAAGTGTAGTGGAATAATCACGTTGCATCTCCCAGCAGTAGTCAGCCATAATGTAGCGGTCCCATTGGATCGGTACCTCTCTTCGGATTTTTCTAGGATCCATGATCCTCTGGGACTTGGTCAGCTCGAATGTGCATTTTGATGGACATACTGCATCCTAAAGTTTTAAGGCTCTCCAGCATGTCGTTTACGATCTCGCATATTTAGGGTAGGTTAGGTTAGGTTATCGGACTTCCTCCGTAGATGGAGGCCCACTTAGACACGACGGTGCTGTACGTTGTGATGCCCTAATAGCCCTGCCAGATAGAGTACTGTGCGTACGTGACACTCAAGGATGAAAATGATAAAGGTGTTGCCTTTGCAAACAAAAATCAGCTGTTCTTTATGACCGCGCACTTGAGGTTTGGACAAGTTAATTTTGCACATACAATAGCAATACATTCGCACTTTTTTACCTATATATTCACACTTCTCTCATTGTCTTCGCCACTGTCTTTAAATTTCCGAAGAAAATGTATTGTCTGGACGCCTACCGTGCTCAAAAAATGTGACAAATAATACATATTCTCAATTTTCTTGTCTTGTATGAACGCAAGGTAATACAGCTGTCAGCTGTGCCGAACCTACTTGCGTCAAACGTTGAGTGTTGGCCAACGTTTGTTGGTTCCGTCGACGCAAGGGTTGGTAATCTGGCGCTCTGTATGCAAACGCACGCAGTTCACTCAACTGTCAGTTTCATCCTTGAGCGGACCACACGTAACGTGCTGTATGTGGCAGGGCTATATGAGGAGAGAGGGAAAGGAGGGGTAGGAAAAGGGAGGGCGGAGGGAAGGTAGGGGAACTTCGAGTATTGTACCATGGGAGTGCAATGTGGTATAGTCGCTATCTTCAATTCTGGCAAGTCTTCAACATCCGTTATTACCTTAACGTGTGATGACTAAAAAAAACGGGGTTAAAACCAGCTGGTTTTCTTTAAAGTCGCACAAAACATGTGATCCAAATTTTAAAGTTTTTTAACTGCAAGAAATCAATTTTATTTGTTGAAAAAAAATTGATTTAGAAAGAAAAAAAGTTAATATCGGGTAATAGAAAGTTTATGTTTTGAACATTTTGTATGATTTTGTCTGGAAATTTTGAAAATCGGTTATTGCGGTACACAAGAGGTCGGTTAAGGTATTACAATACCACATTACCCTTCATACGTAAATTTTTAATTACTTGGACACCACTTTTATTCTATACGCCGAAAATAGGGGAAATCCGAATGTGGGAAATCCGAACATGATATAGGCGATAACAGCTGCGTTATCGTAATATGGTACAGTATACCACATTATCCGAACCATATATACCACATGACCCTCCAATTTTGGAAGTAGGTATTTTTTGGGTTCTTTTAAATTTTTTTTTCCATAACTTTGTTATTTTTAACCGACTTCCAAAAAAGGAGGAGGTTATCAGTTCGTCGGAATATTTTTTTTTTTTTTTTTTTTTTTATGTATGTTACCGCATAACTTTGGACCACGTCAACCGATTTCGATAATTTTTTGCATCGGAAAGGTAGTGTCTCAGAGGTGATACCATACTAATCTGGTTAAGATCCGATCAGCGGATCATGAGATTATATATATATATATTTTTTTTTATATGGAAGCCGGTTTTTTTTTTGCTAAAAATTACTAGTTGAATATATGTGTTTCATTGAAAAATATTTTATAACTTAAGTTTCATTGTTCTCGAATAATAAATAATAGTTACAATAAAGCTCGTACATTTGCTACAGATTTCAAAAAACAAATACCTATACCACAATACCCGAAGTTCCCCTAAGGGGGAGGGAGAATGACGACACCTATGGCTTTCTGTAAGAGAAACGCCCCGTGCTCGCAGCGAAGCTCTTCAAGCGACTTATGTTCATCCCCGAAAGCTCATCGGGAATGTGAAAAAAGTGCAACCCGAGGTGCTTAAACCTTAGGCTCGCAAATGCAGGCCACCAGAGCAGCAGATGTTGAGATAAGTCCACCTCATCATCCTCCATGCAGCTTGTCCAGTAAGTGTCATCGATGATATTCAGCCTTACCTATCGCGCAATGGCCAGTTAGCACTCCCACCAGTAGCGAGAAATCTAACTTGCTTAGTCTCAAAAGCTCCCCAGACCGCCTCCGGTCTACAGAAGGATTTCCACCTTGCATTCCAAGGTCTTCGCCCAGCGTCGCTGAGCTGTCTAAACGCCCATCTGTCCAGAAGCAGGCCGCACGAGGTTAGGGAAGCTCCCAAATCTCCTCTATCCGGAAGTAATTCCTAAAGGGTTCCCTGTCTTACCAGCTCATCGGCCCTGTAATTTCCAGCGATTTCGCAGTGACTTTGAGTCCAAATAAGCTTAACAGTGAGATAATCCGATGCGGTCGATAAAGGAGTCAGACACTCTTTCACTCGAACGCACCGTTAAGGAGCTAAGAGCCTTGATAGCTGCTTGCCTGTCAGAATAAATATTCACCTCCCGAAACGGTGTTACACTAGAGTGCAACCAATCCGAAGCCTCTTTTATTGCGATCACCTCTGATTAGAAGACACTGCAGTGATCCGGTAACCTAAATTTCAGACTGATGGAGAGTTTTTCACAGAAGACACCTCCACCTGTCTTTCCATCCAGATCTTCGAGTTACTTGACTTATAAATACCTAGAGAGTTTAAGTGGCTTCAACGAGCGAAGTCCAAGCAGGGCGTTCCAAATCGTTTGCTAAATTTAGGAAAGCAGAACTCTTTATTAATACTCTCATTTGTGAGCCATTAAAAATGCTCGGTTTTATATTTTCTGCGCTTAGAGCCGGAAATTTTCTTATTATATATGAAAAAGATTGTACATTTTTGTCTAAGGTTTAAACAAATTTTCTCAAAATTGCCTATGTATTATGCCAGACCCATTTCCAGAATATCTAAAGCCGTGCACATCAGAACAAAAAACAGTATATGCATCGGTTATTTACCAAGAGGAATAAGTCAGCATTTTTCCGGTATGACAAATTTGATGTAGTTCAGCAGAGCTCCTTTAAACGAAGCGAATAACATACATAAAATTGTCATATGGAAAAAATGCTGACTTGTTCCCTTTGAAGATTTCCCTCGAATGATGGGCCATGAATGGAATGAAATGTTAGAATAGGTGTTTCCTCTGAATATGGCAAGGGTCTGCTAGCCGAGATCACTTTTCTAACGTTAACGAGGAAAATTACAAAAAGCCATCAAAGCGAATTATCCGTTCTTTCCCTTGCATAGGCACTCCAAACCACATTCGGATTCATTTACCACCGACCCACTGTCTTAACAGTTCACAGCACAGTTAACAAACACGGCTTGTATTCATCCACAACTTTCGATTTGAACCAGGAAAAATAACCCTTTCTTTAACCGACTTCAAAAAAAGGAGGAGGTTATCAATTCGTCGGAATATCGAAAAAATTTCCGAATAATTTCAGAGCCAGAATTGTCGGCCACATTTTTTCTGTTTCATAGATGTCTGTAGGCAACTGTGACAATTTTTGGAAAGCGACAGTGACAATACTGGAATATTGTCGACAATTGTCTGACAATGGTGCTGACAATTGCCACTCTGACAAAATTGTCTCGACAATAGTGATAGAACGACATAGCTCCGTCTGAAAGTTTTCACAGGAGAATTTTGTAAATTTGTTCATATTATAATTGCGCGCATTTCAATACTTTTACATGATTTCAATATTTGTAATAACTAAAATAATGCAAATGCAATTATCGTATATGAATCATGGCAACAATTTTAAAACCCGACAACGAAAATTTTGCCACTTTTGGAATTTTTCATGGAACTGAAACCGGGGTGACCAAAGTTTTTACGAAACAAAACACCCACCAAACTGTCGAATTGTCACTGACAATACGGAAAATGCCTGTCGTGGCAAAATTATCACTGTCACTTTATGAAATAGGACCTTGAAGGTCTCACGAAATCTGGCAAAGGAGTTTTATAGTTTTGATACTAAGGGCTTGTCATTTATACCATTATTTCTGTATTATTTCGGATCTTAGTTACTTGACTCTTTGTCTTCCGAGTTCAGTTTATTTCCCTAATACAACCGGCTCAATCAATTAAATTCGCCGATATTTTTAATAGAAATTGGATTGTTGACATATCCTTCTTTGTATCTCTCTTAAGCTTGAACAAAGCACTTTCGACGTTTCTGCTTACAAAACACATGTTCTTACATACATATGTTTCACACAATTCTTTAAAGCGTAACCAGCATCGTTAACTTGTAAACTCCCATGCAAATCTCTTGCAATTTGCTGATTGCTCAAAGCCTTGAGCTCCTAAAACCGCAATTAAAATGTTTGCGATTTTTTGTGTATGTTTACCAACATGTGAGTACCATTCACGTGGCGCCGGTGAAAAGGGGTGAAACAATCGCGCTTGTTAAAATTTTAAAATGCCACTTAACAATGTTACGAAATTTAATGGGTCCTTTAGGGTGGCAGTTACTACAGTGAACGCGACTTTTCACGGTATACATACATACATACATCCATATGTAAACAAGTGTACACAGGTGAGCAAAAGCGGAGCTGCCACGCTTTTAATTCCCAGCGCTCGCCATTTCTGTGTTATTTTGCTCGCAACTAACCACCGTTAAAGGTGCTGAACTGTCAACAAACGCTCGCTCGAGCACAACTTGCCCGCCGTGAGTGCTAAGCCCTTCACAAATCTGCCTGATTCATTGCCGTAGCGCCCCAGTGGGAAAAAGGAATGTATGGTAGTCGAAAAAGTAACCAGTATAACAGCCGTTTTCAGGTTCGAAAATGCATTTTTCCCCTATGGCGATGTCCCACGAAAAGTGGGGAATTAAATTTTGCATACGTAGTATCGAGGAATGTAGTTAAAATATATTAAGGAACCATCATAAAATTAGGACTATTTCTGGATTTTTAACTTTTTGATATTTTCTTCCCCAACTTTGACTATCTCGGGTGAAAAAAATGTACTGAGCTATAACTTTACATTACATAAAAAAATTGCTCAATTAATAAATATTTCAGAAAGGTGCCACACTTACTATTTTGAATAGAAAAAAAAGTTATAGCCGCTTTTGTGGGTAAAGGACTGAGACACGCTAGAATGTATTTAATAGATTTAAATTGAGTTTGCTCTTGTTACCGTCAAATGACATGCTAAATAGTACAAAGGTACATAATTACTTGCTTCTGACATTATTTTATGTTACTTACCGGAATTAGTAAAAGTGGATTTTGTGAAATTGGACCCTTCGAACATTGTGTTATTAATACTATGACAGAGAACACGCAGTATACGTCGCATGAATATGCGGATATTCACCTAATTTACGGTGAAGCTTGCTGTAATGCCAGAGCTGCTCAAAGACTCTATGCAGAGCGATACCCCAATCGTCGACATCCGGGTCGTGAAGTATTCGCCCGGACCCATAGAGAAATATATGAAGGTAAGTGATACATGCGTGCATGAGTTAACCTACTACATATATGGGTTCTGTAAATTAAGTTTTAAGGTGGCTGGCTGTGCTCTTTGCCTGCTGCCGTCTGCCATCTGCCATCTGCCACCTGCAAATGCCAGCTGCTTTATTATGCTGTTTAACAAAGTTTCGGTTTGTGCTTAAAATTTACCTAATTAAAGTTTCGTTTCAAAAATTTTATTCGACGATTTCTCGTTGCAATTTTCGCTTTGTATAAGTTTACAGATACATATGTACTTAGAGGAAAACTTATGCTTGTACTTTATTATGAAATGACATAAGTTTTCCCAAACCTTCACAGTTCAAAGTTGAATTAACGATATGTTCCCATATTGACACGCGTTGCTAGAAAATTAATCATACGACATGTCCGTTGGTTCTACCAGCACATTAAATCCATCACCACACTAAAAACTTTTGCCACGTATAACTGCCAGGGACATGCAATTTTCGTCATTTACGCAATGCTTTCAACAACTGTCAACGTGACTTGTGCGTCTGCTACTTTGCTAACTGCAATCAGCAGCAACAACCGCAGAAGCGCCTCAATTCGAATTGCATGTGACGTGAATGTCCTCCGGTCGCCAATTCTTGGTAGTTGCGTCAGAAGCAGCGTCGTCACACCCCTGCTGACTGTGGATTTTGCGAACAGTGGTCGCGGCCACTGTGGACTGACTCTTTGGTTTGTTGTTTGGTTGTTTCGTTGGCCGGTTGATTGCTGTTCGTTGTTGTTGGTAGCGGCAGCGGGCTAACCACCATATAGCTAGTTCACTGGTTGTAGAATAGTAAAGTGTCAGCGCTCTGTTGCGCTTTCTCAGTTGGAGACAAACTACGCTTTAACATAACTGATGTTGCAATTCTTATTCCTTTCACTACTCATTTCACTTCTTGTCATCGTTGAAGCTTATCTCACAACGAGAAGTGGCCGCGAATTTGTCTGTTTGTCGGTCTGCTCATTTCTCCGTTTGTGCCTTTTTACTGCCACTCCAATAGGCGTAATCTTTTTCTATACAAGTTAAAAAAGAACACTGGTTTAAATTTCATATTACATGTAATGCAACAACACAGCTCGTATATGTTAACCGAGTTGAAATCAACTTGGAAAGTTATTGGAAAATTCCAAATTAACCGTCAAAATATTTGTTCAAAATAAACAAAATGACAAATGCAAAACTAAATAAAAATACAATCACATTGGGCACGTTTAAAAGGCGCAACAGCTCAGCAACTGTTGCGATTGCACCTTCTGAACGCGTTGTTGTGTACTTCTGATCAACTGAACAGTTGCGTGATAGATGATCATAATATTTTTCTGATCATTTGAGACAACATGTTGGTGTGTACCTTTGAGAATTGAATTTGACCAGCTAATGTATCAAGCCGTTCAGAAGACGCATAACGATCACTGATTTTGTTAGCAACGGTTGGGCTCAGCTGCTCCGCTTTCCGAACCTACCCATTTATTTTCTTCCATCGACTGTCACAAAATGTAGACGTGGCATCAAAAGTATCTCTCGAAAAACTCAACGATCCGGTTAATGGAGTTTTGGAGTTCTCCCAAAAGAAGCGTTGAAATCGTGGTTTCTTGAAGACTATAGAATAAAAATTGGTACCAAAAAGTACAATAAAAGATGAAGGTGTGTGCCCTCAGCGACCAGCAGCATTGTACCAAGGTTGAAAGCAATGGTGTCGAATGCACGGATGCTGAAGCTCTAAAGCAATTGCATGGAAATAAGATGTGGGTGAAGAAACTAGCGAAGCCAGAGGATGCTTTATTGGCTTCAGAATCGATGATCAAATAAGTCCCACGTCTCTTACGTCTAGGTTTGAACAAGGCTGACAAATTCTTTGGTCTTTTGTCTTATACCAAATCTATGAAGGCCAAAATCGTCAACCATCAAATTCTAAATGAAGAATGTTTTGTTCCTGTCTATTGCTGAAGGTCACGCTAACATGCAGCCTGTCTATCAATTTCCTGTTATCTCTTTTTAAGCAGAACTAGCAAAATGTTCGTTCATTGCACATCAAATATTTTACACAGACCCAATATAATTATTATCCTAATATTTGGGATCAAAAACGTGGCCTTGTTTCAAGCGAAAATTTTTTTTGTATAATAATTATTTACGTCTTTTCATATTAATTATGTGGGACTTTTATTTTTTCCATCTCGTGGATCGTTTAATTTAAGATTGATGAACAACTACTCACAACTGCCGCGGACAGACAAGGCGGGAGTTCGAATCCTTCTCTCGGGAAAAAGTCTGATGATGTTCAAGTGATATTCGTGAAAACAGTTGCTACTTCTACCTCAGCTGGTTATAGGCTGTTGTGGTTTTTTACCAACTTAATAAAAATTATTCCAAATAAATTTTTTTGCATTCCAATAAATTTATATTGATTAAAATATGTTTTAAAAAACTAAATGACTAAAAAATTTAATAAAACACCAATTTTTTGAACTACAGTGACATCTGTTTGCGGTCAAATTTAAAAATAAATATTATATTATGATTCCTTAAGCCCAAAAACTTTTAGTTACACTTTTTCAATAAAAAGAAGGGAATTTTTTTTTCTCCAAATGCCGGTTTCTGGACAAACCACGTACTCTACAGAAAACCTAGGGTGACCCGAAAATTCTGACTTCAGATTCGGATTCAGCAGACCGAAAAGCTTTAGAAAGCGTTGAGAAACTCCGGAAGACTTTTTGCTTGTTGTACAGTGTAATTATAAAAATTCTGCAAAATAGCATCTAAATTTTCAAGTTTTTAATCAGATGTTTTAGAATTTTTTTGAGTATGCAGTTTTATATTGTATTAAATTTTAGTATAATAAATTGTAACTTTTAAGTTGCTAAAAAAACGCGTTAATTTTTTGCAATTTTTTCATGCATTTTCTTCCAAAGTATACTCAAAATTATTTTGTTTGGAAAAAGTGCGTAATACAAAAATCATCAAAAATCAAATTTTTTAGGAACTTCAAGCTGATGCATTTCATGCCACCGCGGCCACCTCTGTGCGCGACCTCTAAGGATTTGAATGAAAATTGAAGAAATTGAAGGTCTAGGTGACAAGAATATACGAGCAGAATATTTTGCCGATATGACTATTCACACGGGACTTAACTTTAAAGAAAACGTCATAGATACTTTTCTTTAAAGTGCTTTATCTTGAAAAATTTTAACGAAACTTAATGAAAAAAAAAATTATTTCTTCCCTCTTATTATGGACTTTAATTATAAGTTTTTTACATTAAAGTGCAACATATAAAAAAGGAAAAAAAATAAGTAAACATTTTTCTTTTTGATTTTTTTTTTGATTACGGCGTAATTGGCTACTTAGGCGTATGGACTCTAGATCGTTTAAATCTCGTGCAAAATGATAAGCAGACATTGAAATTTTATGAAATCGTATATTTTTGAATAAGGGAAAGGTGTGTAAAGAACAAAAACAATTACGGAGTTCACAAGATATTGTATACTGTCGTATTGTTGTATGTCGTGAACTTTAAAAGGCTAAAACTGTATTTAAAAGATTCGCAAGTTGCCATAAAAGTCGTATTATGAAATTTCACACCGTTGAGAAATAGTTGGTTGTGGTTTCAAGTCCTCTAAACATTTATTTAGCCGTTAAAATCTTTACGACATACGACAAGACGACACTTACGACATCTTGTGAACTACATAAATACGAATAAATCATATTAACTTTACTAAAGGTCTGAAATCACGAAAATCCCTTCAAGGAAATGGCAGAATTGAACTCTGTTGCAAGTTCGCATGGGAAATCTGCTTGCGACGGGATTGGAAGAAATTTTAGCGACTAATAGCTGGAGCAAGCCTTCAACTACTGACGTTACAATAATCTCGTACACCCGAAGCCCTCTACCAATGGGGTCATAATAATTTAGAGAAAAAGAAGGTGCTTAAAAAAATTTTTTTTTCTAAATTTTATTACGATGTTGCTTTGTCCAACGCTTGAGCGCAGGCTCTTGGATTGGCAGCGCGCACTACTTGCTGGAGTAATCGAATAATCGCACAGCCCTAAATTATACGAAATTCCAGTTTTAAATCTCAATACTGATATTTATTAATTTTCGTATCTCGACGTACATTTAGATGGATATGTAGGTATTTTTTCATCATTCAGAATATTGGCCTCATCCATCTTATTCTCATTTTCCAACTGGTTGAATTTCTAGGTATACCTTGGATTTAGTGGTTTTGAGCGATTGTGCTCAACAACGATTACCACTTTTACCAACCAACCCACTTCCTTCCACACACACTTCAATGTGCTACATGCTCATATTAACTATGTATGTATTAGCTCCTCTCCCTTGGCAAATGTACAAGCGGAAATAACCATGCCAATTTCTGTGCCGTTTTGTTAAATTGCACCGAAAACCTTAAAATTTTTCTGCCCTACTTCCTATTTTTTCTCAGTTTTCCTTGATTGCTGAGTTGGTTTGTGGTTTGAGGTTGAGAAGCTGGAGACTGCCAGGCAACCCAGTAGACAAATACCCACCCAACGCCAAATGAACAATAGTCGCACGACCAATGCAAGCAAAAAAACATTGGCACGAAATCAATTCAATTCAGTACACTTTTCTTTTCAATCCCGCTTGCTTTTCAATTTATGGCGCTGATGAAGAGGCACAACGCTGCTGAGGAAGAGGGCAAACAAAATGGTAGCGATGATGGTGCAAGTGAGTTGCTGTGACGCTGCTGGTGATTTTGTGATTGTTAGATGACTGTTAAAAAGCGTTAAAAAAGCAGAAAGAGAGAAACCACATAAAAAATAAAACTAAACCAAAAAAACGACAACAAAAGAAATTGGCACACATTGAATGGCTGCCATTGGCAATCTTTTATTCACTCAGCACATACACGTATAAACATTTTCTGGATCCACACATACTTACCCACCCAGCAGAGAAACGTAAATATTGCCGACAGTGCAGTCTAGTACAATTTTCGGTATCCAGAAACGAATAGAAAACGACTGCAGTTATCATTCGTTCGAAAAAGATGATGTAATTTGAAAGCAGTAATTGTGTTTCATTTGTTCAAGATAAACATTTGAAAGCATGGATGCGTAGTCGGCAGTGGCTGAGCGTGCCGCTATTTGTTAGCATCCAGGAGGTGCCGGGTTCGTATTCTGTCAGGCGCTTTCTTCAATTTATTTTACTTTATTTTATTTTTAACCATGAAAAAGTATCTGTGAAGTGCAGAAGGAAAGCGTATTGAACAAAAAATTCAATCAGACAAATTTCAGCCCAAAAAGTATCCGTTTCACAATCAATTTTCGGTACTTGGCTGTACGTACGTTTCTGCCGCAAAATGGAATCGGTTACCTCCACACTTCACCCACTTTTTTTTTGCTTTTTCGGGTGGATTTTTTGCTGGCTGGGTACTTACACTCTATATTCAATGGCTATCAAACAATGCGTACATTTAGCCCATTTTTTACACTCGCTCTAAACATTTCAACGATGTTTTCATTGTGTTGCTGTGTGCTGGTTTGATGACGTTGGAAAAAGTGGCGGATTCAATGGAAAGCATACAAGTGGCAGCTTCTATAGAAAACAATTCGGGTTTTACTGCTTTGTAAGTGTAGTTGCAGCAACGCTTTAGTGGGTGGGCGCAAATGATTGGTGGCGGTGTTTGAAGAGCTTAAGTTGAAAGTTGTATATAAATGCCAGAAAAAGGAACTTTTCAGAAATGTTCCGATTCCGGTAGAAACATATGTATATATGTACATCTATGAACTGAGCTCTCCTTTCATTGATAAAAGACAGGAAAAAAAAAAAACAAATACCTTAGTCCTTTTGGTAATGAAGCATTTTGAATTTCTCTTACTTCCTATATCAAAATATGAGTTTTCACAAAAAGTGGACTTTTCACTCTACACTCTAAACAGTGCATGTGAAACTACTACTACAAAGTGTCTATTTTTCAATCAGAATCTGTGTAAATATACGCACAAGATATTCAAGATTTGATTTCTAACGTTAGGTGTTTAAAATATACGCATATGAGATGTTTAAAATTGCAAAAATTTCAAAAGTAAAAATACATTTTCTACTAATAATAATCATTAAGCGGTCATATTTGCTCAATTTTAAACAGACCGTGTTTGATTTGCACACATTAGGAGAAGAAACTGGTTACCTCTTTTTATATGCGCAAATTTATACGAAAATTTTTTAGAGTGTAAGATAGCGATATTAGTATCTCAGCTGTAATTGGCTCTTAACCAGCAAAGCCTACACAGTATTTACACTCCACAGAGAATTTGCGACACGAAATTGCTAGTATTGATTTTAGCAAACTTCACAGGATAAAACTTAAGAGAAATATGGAAAAAGACTACACTGGTTGGGGAAGCAGAAAAATCTGTAGAGTGAACTTCTAAATCCCCATAAAGATCAGTGTGAGGCTGCTCCTTCAATGATTTAAAACACATATATACTCTGAAACAATAACGTTAATTTTCTTTCTTTTAAACAAAACCATGAAATGGTAAATGCAGATAATTTTTAAGTAAGAGTAGCTTATAAATAACTTGTACCAAAAATAATTCTGGTACTCCCTTACTTGTACATATATAGTTACGTATAAATATATATGTACATATTTCTTAAAGTATTATTTCTTGAAAACGGCATAACTTTCATAATTTTAGTCATTTTATGTGCAGCGAGCACTTGTCTGACATAGAAGAGAACAACGCCATCATAGATGAGGGATGACGGAAATTTGTTCCAAAATACACCATCTTTAAACTTTAATTTGGTTTCATACTGTGCCCAAAGAGTTATTATCTTCTACATATAGTTCCTAAGGTGAGTAGAAATGAGTAAGGTTGCAGGGACATGAGTAAAGTTGAAGGTTGAGTATGGAAAAATTCATTGAATAAACCTGAAAATTCATATATATGGGGCTTTAGACTCGCTGAACCCGATCCCGAGGTCCGTTAATCTCCATAGTGTCAGCTTCGAGGTCATTTGAGGGTCAACTTCAATAAAAATAAAAAATAATATTTTTTTTGTTGTCGCTGAAACCGAATATGGAGGTCCTTTGATTCCTCAAGGTCATCTAGAGGTCATGCCAAGGTCAAATTGGGAAGAATTTTATTGAATTTTCAGGTTTATTCAATTAATTTTTCCCTACTTGATCTTCAAATGACCACGAACCTGACGTGATGGAGGCTAACGAACCTCGGATTTGCATTCAGCATTTCGAATAACATAGGCATATATAGGTTTCTTTTAATATGCATACACTTTTTTATGTAATATTAGTACATAAATATTGGTTGGCATATGTTAAAAAAATTAGTATCTAAAGAGCCATATGGTTGCTGAAAATATTTTTGAACATATTAGCAAAAAATATTGTAAGGAACATTTTGACACCTAAACGCGATTAAAATCACAACCAGCAATTAAAAAAAAAAAAAAATTATTTAAATTAAATAAAGTTTTAAAAAAGTTTGAAAACCTTGAAATTGTTCTAGAATATTCGTTACTTTGTGAAAATTGAGAGGCCACTTCAGGAGTTTTTTACTCATATATACAAAAATCTACTATGAAATTAAATTTTTTGCTACTATTGCTCACGTCATTTACTCCCATTTATTCATGCCGAAATTTTAACCCAGGTGGTTAACAATACATATGAGCTGTTCAGTGCATCGATTAACTCCCCTTTTGGAAAAATCTTAAATTTAAGTGTCAAAGCACTTGGCATAATCATAACTTATTACGTTTATAATTACTTTATATAACATAAATACAATAGTACATAATATTTATAAGAACCTCATTTATTTGATTTTATATTCTGCCTTATCGAGTTTCGCCTGAAAAAAATTCAACCGAAAATTTGTCATGCGCCCATAGTAAAACCATGGGAACCAAAAGTGAAGTCAACCGGTTCGGGGAAAATAACTCATGATAAAGCTGAATATAAATAAAATTAAAAAAAGATAGTGTACATTATTTGATCGCATCTCCCAACTTTTTGTTAATGGAGTTAATCAAATTGAGCACTGAACGGCTCATGTGTACATATGAGCGATTTCAAGCTATTGTTTGTATGTCTCTGCAGAAGAGATTATATGGCACCGGAAGCCTGCCCTTAATATAATATGATCTATAGTACACCCATGGGAATGCATACTTCTCCCTTGCTCACCACAGGGCAAGTGCTAAAATATTTTCGACTTCTGCGAGAAATATTTTTTGCATTTTAGACGTGCAGGTGGCGAGCGGCATGCAAAACTATACCAAATGGCGAAAGTGGAAGAGAAATGCCATTCTTTGCAAGCGCGTCAGCTATACTTTTTTCAAGCGATCAAGCTATGCTTTAGCTGTCAAAAACATTTGCATTTTCTTAAGTTTCATTTCCAAAAGATCGCATTTTTTTCAGTTGAAAGTGCGTCTGCTTAGCCCGTTCTTGCTCTCTTGTAGTTCCAAGTGTCCTTTAAATTTTTAAAAACGTTTTAGGTGCAATTTTAATGACTTTATTATCCACACAGGGAGGCTATGCAAGAGAATCAAATAATATGCATAGTTTTCGTGAAGTTTCATGAAAAGTGGAATAAAATCCAAGGTAATCAAAATCTTTTTTCATTTTCACCACTTTTCTTTGAAATTGATCATTCTTTAAAATTAGATCATAACGAAGATTTTCCGATGCCCGCAAGTCCAGATATAAGCTCGGATCTTGGAAAAAAATGTACATATTCAAGTGAAGCGGAGTGTAGGTGTGATAAAATGTGTAATAGTTTTCAATAATTTTAGAAATTTTGTTTATGCATGTTTCTGAAATAATCTTTAAAAGAATTACAAAAAGCATTATAGAATGATTCAAAAGAAATTAAATGGAATTAGAAGTCGATGTCATCCCAAAGGTACATGCAGTTTTCTTTCACGTACAGTAATTTTGCGAAAGGAACGGAATGGGCTTAGCATTTTTCAGCGAACAAGCAATGGAGCTTGTTCACATTGACTTTCAATCTTTGTCTTCTTCTTATTTGGCGTTGTAACCGCCTAAGCGATTTCGGCCGAGTTCAACAAAGCACGCCGCAGTCGTTTCCCTTCTGTGCCAACTGATTCCAATTGGAAATTCCAAATTGAAGCCAAGTCCTTCCCCACTTGGTCATTCAACGCTGCTTTTCCTCAACTACCACTGGCAGGTTCCGAGTTCATCGGCTGAGATACTCGCCGTCGCCAACGAATATTCCAAGAGCCGCCTCATGAGATGTTGTCCATGCTTTTGCGCCATATACCAGCACGGGCATGATTAGTGACTTATAATGTGTGGTATTCGTACATCGAGGAGGACTTTCAATCTGCTTAGAAGATTAACAAAATTTCTTAAAATCATCTTGAATATTCGGAAAAGACATGTACTTGATGTTTTAAATTGTTTGAAAATATTTGTAACACTTCATAGTTATTTATACATAAATATTGGAAGTTAAGAAAATTAAAAAAAAATTAATAAATATTTTTTTAAGTAATTAAAATCATCTATTTTTAGTGCAATGGTTTATTTTGTGTCACTAGCAAATATTTATTTAACTTTAAATCAATTATCACTATAAAAAATCTTCCCTTTGGAGCAAATCCAAACATGTAAATATTAAGTTGGTAGAAAAGTTAATAATAAGTGCACAAAGCAGGCGCACATCGGGAATGTCTGGCTGCAAAGCCAAATTTTTGATAGATTTTTCAAAATACGCCAACAACGAGATATTGCAAAATAATAAAAAAATGCTTAATTCAGTTCAGATGCACGCACCGTCACTATTTTAGCCAATGAACGTAGGAAAAACCCTTTACCTTTTTTTAGGATTACCTGGTGTTTGTTAAGCAAATAATGCACATCGTTGCTCTTAAGCCCTGGAGCATATTATCTATTTCGAATATTAAGCTTGGTTAGAAAAAACATTTTCTAATTTTAACTGTTGTTTCGACCACGGATCGAACTTCTGACCACTCGGCTGCAGCGACCGTCAGCGTTACATTGGTGACACGCAAATGCTGCTGAAATTAAAATTGAGTATGCGAAACACCGTCGTGAAGGCGAAATGCACAGCATGAACAAATACAACTTTTCGAGTGACATAAACTTCAATGTAGCTGCAAGAAATGACGAGGAATTAATTTTCACTGCCCCGAGTTATGGTTACTGCATCGCTGAAGCAATGAAAACGAAGCGAAAATATAAACTTGCACCGAGAAAAAATCTGTACATCCAACAATTGTATATGTGTTTGGAACAACTTTTATTGGTTAAATAGTACCCAACAATTACTCGCATTTGAAGCAACAGCGCAAAGACTGTTCATTTTTTAACTTAATTAGTACTTAACACAACGATTTTCGCATTTAAATTAAAAGTGTATAAATTGTTGTTTTAAATACTTTTTATTTGAGTTAACAGTGGAGGTTTGCTACAAAAATATGAAGCTGTTGAATTAAAACTTGGACTTAGAGGTCCCAAAGACGAACAGCTTTGACGGAATGAACTTACGTATTTCATTCAAATACTAATTTGTTGGGAAAAAAGTGAAAATCGTTGGAAAAAAGGTGCAGAAAGATTGCACTGGCTTACGCTGAGAAAAATTTTAACGTAAACTCAATTGATTAGTTTTGGTTTGAAAGATCTTCTTATTTAAACGTTTTAAGTATATATGTATACAATATAATAAAGTAAACAATTGAGGGATTCATAACGGTGTCGTAAGTGTCGTATTGTTGTATGTCGTAAACTTTAAAAGCTTAAATAAATGTTTAGAAAACCTGAAACCACAATCAACTATTTTTGAACACTGCGAAAATTCATAATATGACTTTGATGGTACTTTGCGAACCCCCGTAATATATTTTTTAGGCGTTTAAAGTTTACGACATACAACTATACGACACTTACGGCACCGTTGTGAATACCCCAAATGGAAATTTATTTTGTACATATTTGGAAATTAAAAAATAATTGTCGAAATAAGTACTGATAAGTTATTGGAGTTTTATGTTCCTCATTAAAATGAAAACCTAAATTAGCGTGAAAAGTTATTACAAATAGAGCAAATATGAGCATTCGTGGAATAAGTACTTCTCACTGGACATTATTTAGTTTAGAAAAAATATTTTGTAATTTTGGAATTTTCTTTTCTTGTAAAAAAATGTACACATATTTGCACTTTGCTGAATATTCGAGATTAAATATGAAACATATTTTTATTACCAGGTCCAGGGCGCGAAGTAAGGTTGGTACCTTGTAGCGTAAGCCATCCAAATAGACGTAAAACTCTGACAGATTTCCGACTGAATCACCAATACCAAAAACTTTGGGGCTGTAGTTTTAACTTTTCTTGGATGGCACACTCATTCATTTCGTCTTCTTTTTGTTTGAAATTGTTTAGACTTACAACAATTTTTATTGAGCTTGAGGCCGTTTTTAATGAAAAACTTATTGTAGAAAAGCAACAATAATTTGAAAAAATGGTAGAAGTGATAGCTATCTCGGAAATCACCACATCATCAAGTTTAAATAGCTCTGGTATAGCTGCGCTTGATTGTAATTGGCTTAACAAATGAAATAGTGGAAAAAAGCAACAATAATTCACAAGGCGAACTTAGCACAGTGCGTATGCAACTGGCTGAGTTAGTGGGATCGTCGGTTCGAATCCTACTGAAAGAAGTCTGATGAGGAAATGTGGTGATTTCCGAAATAGCTATCACTTCTACCATTTTTTCAAATTATTGTTACTTTTCTACAATAAGTTTTTCATTAAAAACGGCCTCAAGCTCAATAAAATTTTTTGATTATAATTGTTATAAGGCCATAAAAAAAAAAAAAAATAATTATTTAGATATACTAAGTATGTTATCATGTCGTTTTGAGCGTCGGATATTGATGGCTTGGATATTTTACTGATTCGCGAAGGTAATATTATTGAGTGCAGTAAATTGAACAAATAAAAGTGCTTTGAATCTAGTAAATAATACGATGGAATTCAATTTGTCACTGAAATTCAACGGATACAATTTTTAATCCAACCACTTTATATTTGTTGTTAACAGTTTTACTTTTGTTTATTTTTAACAGCGTGTAAACTGTTATTCGAAGAGCGGCGCTGTTAAGTTCAACAATGAGAAAACACGATATTCTTGTATTAAAGATTTTCTTGTTGTGGCAAGTACTTTTTCCTTACAATCCCAACAAGCAAAATAAACTTAAAGAAAGTTTTTTTTAAGTTTTCAATTATAAACATTAAGCTTTTTTGTTTATAAAACGCTTGAAAGTAAGCGTAATATAATCGAAAAGGAACATTGGTTATAAGCGTTGAAATATAAACTTGTAATAAATGTTCAAAAGAAAGCTTTTTATAAGCGTAAAAGTGTAAACTTATAATAAAGGTTCAAAAAAAGTTTTTTATAAGCGTATGAATATAAACTTACTAAACATTTTCAAAAGAAAGCTTTTAATAAACATTTTTATAACCCTTTATTTAAAGATATTTCATTAAAAACTCATACATAGATTGCTTAACATCTAGAAACTAAACGAAATGCGAATTTTCGGCGGACTCATCTACAGTCGCGAAAATATAAATAGGGAATAGACATTTTAGCATACAAATTCACAATAACACATACAAATTAAGCATAAAAAAGTTAATTATTACATGTTGTTGCGTGCTTTCAATTACTTGCGGTTATTGGCAAATTGGAAAAGCGACATCGATGCAGCTATATATTCCGCTTCATCGCCGCCATTCTCATTGATGAACTTTTCTGAAAAAAATTTAATACATTTTTAATTGAATGTTAAACTAAGAAAGGATAAGGGGAACTCATCATTTGAAGACTCGAATGCTCCACCGATTAGCGCGGGTCCTGGATTGGACTTTCTTTTACCACATCGGTTTTATTTAATTTTTTCTTTTAATAATATATTTTAAAAAACGTAAACACGTCTCTTACGATTGAAAAAATTTTATATTTACTACTTCATGTCGTTGGCATTTACATTTCATTTATAAGTTTAAGTTATTTATAAACATTCGCTCTCAAAACTTATTAAAGGTTTATTTGAAAAAACTTTGAATAAGCTTAATATGAAAAATGCTTATTTAACGCTTATTATAGCAAACTTAATTTAAGTTATTTTTAAAAACGTTTACTAAAATGCTTGTTGGGATTTTACAAGAGCTACAAGTATTTGTTTCAAATGTGTGTTTTTTCTCTCGGTGTAGGTACTCGAATGATTAGTGCCAATTTACTTAAAGCTTGTCATTTAAAGCTGCAATTCGTTCATTTAAAAAGCGTGCTCTGCTTGAAGTAAACAATTTTTATTTGGCTGCTTTTGCTCTACGTCATAGCGAGAGCTATATCCTTCAAAGAACCCCCTCTACAAGCATAGTAGTAAACATAGAAAGAGTTGTCTGCCTTGCTGTCTGCTGCGTGTTTGGGGCTTAATTAACACCAGCCGAATCGCAGGGGGTAGTGTGAGGCCTACAAATAATTTTAGATGCTGAATTGTTTTTTGCTTCTATTGCAGCTGCTTGAGACATTGTAGCTATAACCGAGAGTGGCGCAGGGCTTGAGTGTCTCAGTGTCTAAGAACCTAAGTTGCTAAAGTGCTTACATGGCAAATTGTGGCTATAAAGTCATTGAGTTTACATGCTGCTCGTGCTACTGCAGCCCCTTTCTGTCCGCAGCCTTTGTTGTTTGCTTCACGTTTTGTGGAACGAAAAAATTGTGACGCCAAAGTCGTGTCGCAGAAGCCATGCTTGCTTTTTTAATTTCACTTCACAAAAGCTAACAAGAACAAAAGTTTAGGCAACCAACTTCACGGCATATAAAGAAACGAGAGAGAAACAACGCAATTTTCATGCTACTGAAAGGAACTTTCATGAAATTCCAGTTTATCTTTCCACCGGCAACCCATTGTCTTTTCACTTTGTCTCCCATTACTACGTTTGTTGTATCTCTCCATCGCTCAGCACTCACTTGCTATGTCTTAAGTCCGCACGTAATCATCATATCAGATTTTTATCACTCCTTCAACTGCGCGCAATTTCCTTTAGTCGCTGTCTTCACACTGTGAATATGTAGCAGTGATTATATTGTTGGTATTTTTTGTGTTGTCATATTGATGTTAAGGCAAAGCCGTGAAGGCGTAAACGTGTTTGATGATGCGTAATAATCTGAGAGTTGCCTCCGTCTTCCACTCTGGTTTGTAAGGCGTCTGTGATTGTGGGCACGTATTTTAGCCGTCTACAGATTTCAGCTTTTGCGTGCTATGCTTTAGCATAAACTTTTCAATTTGATTTATTGATGGTTTATTTTGTTTTTTATTTTGTTTTTCAAAGTACCAAGAATTAACATTAAACATATTTTGTATATCTGAAAGTAGCGATGCGTATACGTAACTTAATTACATTCCGTTCATCATACGCACTGTAAGCCAAACATTTTTGTTGATTGATAGATGAGTGAAAAGAAGAGAAACGAAATTTAAGTGGGATTGGTGGAAACAATAAGCGATGTTTTAGCCCAGGGCCTACGAAACTTTATACATACACGTGCCATTATTTCCAAAGAAATATTCAGTGTAGCCATGAGGTGCAACAAGAAATCATGACTTATCACCGTTCTTGGGGACATTAATTGACATATAAATCGTAAAAAATTTGTTAAAAGCACGAATTAAGCGTCTATTAGGGCGGATTCACCGTTCTAGTTCTGAACTTTTCTTTCTGTTTCTCTGAGAGAGAAACGCAACAACACCCACATGGAAGAAAAGTTCAAAACTAAAACGATGAATCCGCCTTGAAATGGCTTTGTGTAACTTACGTGGTAAGTGGTAAGGATTCACATGCATAGGTAGATTAAAATATTAGTGGTATTCACCAAAGTGAGCAAGTGGCAATTCTTTGATGTCAGAATTTATTACCAAAGAAAACTCTTCGGCGCCTCTGATAAATATTTTGAAGAGGGTTGCCACCTGTTAGTTAACTTATACACAACGAAATATTAAACTACTATGCCAGATGAAAGAGTGTTAAGAAATCTTTGGTTTGAACACTAAGAATATTTTTGAAGTGTTTAAGAGTGTTGCCACCGATTTAAAAAGTTAATTTCAAATTATTTAGTAAGTTAAGTGAATTATTAAAATATTGATATCAATCGAAAGGGGTTTGAAAAGGCTTTATTTCTGAACTATATTTAGGGCGTTGCCTTATGCTGAAAACATAAAATTCAACTTAATGTTAATTAAAATATGCATCACAATACCAGACGAAAGAAATTTAAGAAAATTTAATTCGAATATATTTTTGAAAAGGATTTCCACTTGTATGAAAGAAAAGTCGAATTTTGTTAACTTATACTCAAGTTTTAGGAAATATTAAAATATGAGTGCAAATCGAAAGAGATTTATGAAAAGCCATGCCCATCTAACTAAGTATCTATCACAGTGCACGGCAGTGCGCGCGAGTGACGAAAGCAGCAACAGTAGCATGCTG
>NW_023458556.1:70325046-70329108 GCF_013731165.1 Rhagoletis pomonella
ACCTTTCGACATAAGCTACTTTTCCATATGAACACAGATATGTATGTTGAAATAAAAGTGAAAGTGAAAAGTGAAAAGTGAGTTTGTCATCATATAAAATTAGGCTTACCAATATGAAAAATAAAGATCATGCAAACGGTGGAAATCGGAAACAAATACAGTTATAATTAAAAGGAAAACTATCGTTGGTGCAGACTATCGATAATATCCGACCCCTAATCTGCGACACGTCAGTAACCACACTTTTAAACTTTAAATTGTATATACATATGTAGTATGTACGATTAACCTCTTTTGAGAATTTCTGGATTTTGTAAAATATTTTTAAGTGCCATAAACAAACAGCTGCTTTGCTGGCGTTTTCAGATTGGTGTGCGTGTGTTTACCACTTTGCCAGCACTTCTCTGCTTGAGCAAACAAGTGTGCGATATTTGCGGAGCCAAGTCAAACAGAAGCAGCGATCTGCAAAGGTCGTGTGGGCGCAAATGAAAATGTGCGAGTATACAGCTAGTGTATCTAAATTTAGATAATTTTTTTTTGTTGATTTATGCCTGAAAAACGGAAACTACGAAGGAAGCAAAACAAAAAAAAGGGGGGAAGGATTTAGAAAAATTAGTATAGAATGGAACTCAACTCAACGAGTGACTGATAGCCCGTGTGGCATCAGACGTAAGGCAAGCGAGGCGATAGAGCGATGACAAGCGGTGCCAAGAGGTTGGTAAAGGCCGGGTGACGGTTAATTGTATATGAATTTTGAATACGTCGCGTGGGTGTCTTTGGTGATATTGGCGTGTGGGAATTAGGTCCTGTTCCATGATGAGCGACAAATTTTGATATTTAAATACAGAGCTAGTACATAAATACATACATATGTACACTCGTGGATACACAATTAAGTCACTGGAATAACATTTTTCGTGTGGAGTTATAATAACGGCACATTACCTTTTATTGCATGAATGTATTCCAATAACGTAGTCCAGTTATCAAACATCGCAAATAAAGAAGTTATACGTGACTTCTTGCTTTATATTGCACGCAGTTGGGATTCGATTGCTGTTGGGTTAAGATTGATTTCGACAAATAATTGAGTCATTTTGCTTTTAGTAGGTAATTGTGTGAAAAAAACTCTTGGTATTTAAATAAAAATCAACCCGCGCACATTGATTTAAGCGGTTTTATTTTCCTTAAGGGCAAACACAAAAGAGCAACTCCTTCAGAAAGGGAACTTATTTGGTAATGCTACCAAACAACGGGATCTGTGGCTGCGGTGGTTAAAACATTGACATTATCTCGTGGAAAAGTTGTCAACCCTATAAAACGTTTTAAAAACTTCAAAACTTTTGCAAATTTGCCACGAAATAAGCAACGGAAAACGACGGTTGTGGAAGACAGGCTCATAGCCAGGGTGAGTAAAGCTGACCCATTCCTATCATCAACACAAATAAGGTAGAGTTTGTAGAAGGAACACAATATATGTAAAAATATCGGAAAGGACGGTAAGAAGACGGCTTACGGCTGCAAAGTTGTTGTCTGGAGCGACGAATCCAAATACAGGAAAAAACCGTAAAGCATGGTGGGTCATCGGTTATTATCTGGGGTGCTTTACTTCGCACGGAGTTAATCCCATAGTGAAAATCGATGGCAAAATGACAGGCGATATGTATAAGAGTATCCTTGGGTCATTGAGTCGTGGCTGAAAAGGAAGCAAATTAGAGTTCTCGGATGGCCAGCCCAAAGTCCCGATCTAAACCCCATAAAGAATCAATGGAATATTATAAAACGGGCAGTGGCCGCCAAAAACCCTTCGAATCGAATGGCAAAATATTACTCCGGCCCAATGTGCTGCTCTTGTAAAAACAATGTCCAACAGATGTGCTGAGGTAGTCCGTCAAAACGATTATCCTACGAAGTATTAAGGGTTCGATTCAATAATAGTACAAACAGTGGCGGATTTATCGTAAAGGCAACATAGGCTGAAGCCTAGGGCGGCAGAATTAAGGGGCGGCAAAATTTAAGACAGCTAAATTAAAAGAAAAAAATTTATTTGGATTCAGCTGCACTTGAAATTGTGTTTGTGTCTGTAAAATATTATTAATGATTCATCTCATTCAATACAATTCAAAATTAGAATTACGCTGCGAATTTTTCCTTAGTATAGCAGTCGTTGAAATTTCCATTTAACTTTCATTCACGCGGCTTAGAAACCTGACGGCGCGCCTGCGCGTGACGCAAAGAAACAGCCGACACGCTGCCCCGAGAACGAGAATCATCTAAAAGGTTACCACACTTGACAACACTGCCGAAAAACGAGCGTGCATTTTCGAGAAAATTCTTGATTCCAAGCCCACCAGTTTTTCATAAGTGTATCATAACGTGAATAATCTGAAGGTTAGCTTCGCGTGAAAAACTATCTCAGATCTTCATTGAGCGAAAACAAACTGAATGCTCTTGCGTTGCTGACTATAGAGTCAGATTTGTTTCTATCTATCGATTGTGAAGATATTATCCGCGAATTCGCAGCTGAAAAATCAAGACGTAAAGAACTGTGAAAAAGAAGTGTTTGAAAGAGGGTTTTTGTTGAATACCTTATCCATGCTGATGTCGAATTTGTTAATTCCGTTATGTATTTCATTATTAACGAACTATATTGTAATAAAGCACTGACAATAACAATCATATTTGATATATATATATATTTTTTTTTTCGTGAAAAAAGGGCGGCAAGTTATGAATTGCCTAGGGGCGGCAAATATTTAAATCCGCCACTGAGTACAAAAATATGCAAATTTGACTTACATAGATATTTTATTTTCAGATGACTTAATTATACATGAAATATATCGAGCCCTAACCGCCAAAATAAAGGAAGCGCCATTTTTTCAAAATTTTCTTTTTGATGCAGAAATACATCTAGATGCCCTAGGAATATTTCTGCATCAAAAATAAAATTTCGAAAAAAAATGTCGCTTACGTTATTTTGGCGGTTAGGGCTCGATTTATGAAGGAGCATCATAAAAATGTAATGCAATTATTATTTACTAAATTGAAGTACCTATTTTTTATGTTATTTTTTAAATTAAGCCAAAATTCAATAAACGAGAAGTTCTGTTTTACTTTACTTTATCTAAAATACGTTTTAATAATGATATTTGTTGCCTTAAATGACAATGACTTAATTGTGTGTCCACGAGTGTATGTGTTTGTTACTTTTTGTTACCTGGACAAAATTATAAAGATTTTTCTAAAAGTATTTACAAAACTTTACAAAAACTAAAGTTCTTAAGTTGGGAATTTAATAAACACTGCAACTAATTTATTGATGCAGTAGTTGCTTTTAAATGCATTTAGTGAGTATTTTACCGACCTTTGAACAAAGCTGGATTTCGAAAGAAAGTCAGTTAAGGCTTCTCTATATTAAAGAGTAGAGTTATGAAGTACATACAGTTATGGTCAAAATAATAGGACCGAGATTCAAAATGATGCTGTTGGCAACTTATCTTTATTTATTTATTGCAAATAATTTTCATTTAAAATATGGGTCGACCTATATCAGATACCACATAAATAAAAGTTCACAGAAACTAATTAAACTTAAAAAACTGTTTTTTAAATTAGATTTCCTAGTAATATTTCGATTATGTAGTTTTATAGCCCGTTGAATTTGAGTATAATAAAGTGCAAGTTTGAAGTCGCTAAAAATTACCGTTGATTTTTTAGGAAATTGTTTTGTCGATGCTGTTGCGAGTTTTCTTCCATGTAACGCATTAACAAAACTTACTTTTATATGGACGAAAATGCGCAACACCCTCCACAACAAAAATCTAAAAAATCAACGGTATTTTTCAGCGACTTCAAAGTTGCACTTTATTATACTAAAATTGATTCTTAAGATTCTGATTAAAAAGTTTGAAATTTTGATGACTACTTTTTTAAGTTTGAATAATTTTTTTGAAATTTGTACAAGCTTTGAAACTTTTATTTATTTGGTATCTGACATAGGTCGACCCATATCTCTAATGAAAATTATTAACAATAATTAAATAAAGATAAGTTGCCAAC
>NW_023458556.1:70329208-70360119 GCF_013731165.1 Rhagoletis pomonella
GCACGGCAGTGCGCGCGAGTGACGAAAGCAGCAACAGTAGCATGCTGAAATGACTCGCTTATATATACACGAGATTTGGAAGTTTTTATCCAGACGTCGAATCGACATGCTTGAAAAGGTCTTGCAGAGTGTGTCCAGAAAATATATTCAAGCTTCGTAAACGATTACCCGGATTCTTAAAAATTAGGCTAAAGTTTTGCGAAACAAAAAACGTTTTTTTGCTTTTGCCGGTTTAAGGGGGCATGTGGATACACCCAACATATTTAGTGTTATTCTATAGGCCAATACCTTTCAAACGATACCTTATATATTAAGTTCCGGCCACTAGTTCGAAAGATATAGAGGTAAATGTGTTTTGGTTCGTGTCTCGACTACAAGATGCTTTGGTATGTATGTGGCGTCTGTACGTACCATCATTTAATTTTTTTCAAACTTTCAGGAATTAAAGTACACAAAAAACTAAGAGGGTTTTGTTCCAGGATGTTTTGATTCGCATGCCTGTGTGGGCGTGGCTGCTGCCTGAAATTCGAAAAAAGGCAATTTTTTAAACTACCACTGAGGCCGCACTACTCAGTCCATGTCATTGATGTGGATATCAGTAGAAGGGTCTTCAAACAAGCTATCTATCGCTATCTTTTGTGTTTATAAAATATAAATACGCCATAACGTTATCGCCTGAAAACTAAAAATCGGGCTGCTGAAAATAGAGATTTCGGGCATTTTCTCAAAAACTGGTCAGTCGATTTTATTCTAAATTTCCACAAGTCTAGCGCAAAACCTTAGCTTTCATCTGGTATATAGCTTATATCTGGGAAAACTCTTGTTGTGGAGATATTGCTATTCAAATTGAAAAAATGTCGCTCCAAAAAGGGTCACATGGTTAAAAATTAACATATCCGTCTAATTTGGTTACTTTAAGATATAAAAATAACATACCCAGTTCCCCGAAAAAAATCGCCCATTCCCCGATTGCCACTTAAACCGAAATTCCCTGCAAATCGGGGAATTTCCCGCGAGTTGACAAGTTGAAGGATGCAGCTGTGCTAATCACTTCGTACATATCTTGGAAACCACAATTGGTGTGTATTTTAGAGTTTTTTTCAGTCACATGCCGAAATTGTAACATTCTTCCTCATTTTAATTGCAGGTATGTACACAGTATTTAACTATGCTACATGGGTTTATCACCCGCACTTAACCTACCTGGTATTTACCTATAGTTGTACATAAATATGTATGTATGAATGCATTTAGTTCACCCAGTGTGCCGCTACTACTTACATACATATGTATAAATTGCCACTGAGCAAAACTACTTGAAAAAAAATCATTAGTTTAAAAGCACGAGTGCAACACCGTACATGTGATAGAAGTAAAACTTCTTAAAAAAAGCACATGTGTGCGCTCACACCCAGTAGAAATCTTAACAACAATTAAACTACGAGGCAATCAGACGAATACAGTTGTTTATTGTATCCAAAGATGGTACCAAGTTGATAAGTTTTTATCATTTCTCATATTTTTTTAATTTTTAATTTTTTCGAATACATATCATCTTTGATATCATCATATCCTTGATCATCCTTTTTCGCTTTATTCCGTATTCGAAAAACTATGTGTTTCAATGGACACATCGATTTAGATTAGCAATTTATTTGAGAAAAATAAAACATTTAGTTTATTGTTTGTATTTTCCTCGATTTTAAATTTGCTACCCCAAAATAATTGATATCAAATAAAACACCTCTTTGAGGTAAAATTTTTGAGTGACGAAAACTGAACTAGAAACAAAAAATTTATGATATCAGTTTCGTGATGAAAATTATACGCATTTTTTAACTGCCTTTCAAACGTACGGAAAATCTTTTTTTATTTATTCGGAACGTTGCGAATTTCCGTTTACTGCTAGAAACACAATTAAAAAAAACAGAACTTTTGCAACGATTCGTATGAATAAAAAGGATTTTCCCTACGTTTGAAAGGCAGTTAAAAAATGCGTATAATTTTCATCACGAAACTGATATCATAAATTGTTTGTTTCTAGTTCAGTTTTCGTCACTCGAAAATTTTGGTGACAGGTAATAAAGTCAATGGAAATAAGGTCAATTGACTTTATTTCCCACTCTGGTGCGAAATAATGTCAATTGACATTATTACCTTTTCAAAAGCGAAATAAAGTCAACAAAAATTTGGAAATAAAGTCATTGACGCTATTTCTTCATTCAAATGGAAATAGCGTCAACAATGCTTAAAGTATGTCGATTCATAGAAAAAAATGTTGTTCTTACAATAAACATTGCCCCGTAAGTGTTGTTTTTTAATAGATGAAAAAGGCTTTTGCCAAATCCTCAGTGTTGTGATATTAATCCACACACAATCATGAACTACCACCAATTGATTCTATTAAAAAAAATTTTAATTACGAATATGTAAAAACACGATGCGAAAAACTAAACGCCTGCGCACAGCTGGAATACGACAAATATTTGAAAAAAGAGTGGAGAAATGATCCATAACTTGCAAAACATTTTTCGTTTCTACAAAAATAAAGCGAACACTATTAAATTGAAGAAACAGTCCATGTCCAAAAACCCCGGAGGAGCACTGAAGGAATTCTGTATTTTAAATTAGCATATTTTGAACGAATTCGGAATGTCTAAGGTGGAAAAGAACCCAATCTTTCTATAAGGAAACAATTATAGAAAAATAATTTTCTTACACTGTATTCATGTCTCCGCCAGCAGTAATTTAAAAGCAGCTAAGGAGAACGACGACACTATTTATTAGATGGCACATTCAACGAGCCAATGTGCCAAAATGCGGGTATAAACAATTTTCACACACTTTTGAAACACAAATTATATGCTTTTTTACTGCAGACAAGTTGTTGCCTCAAAACACAACAGAAATCTTCCAATCAGGGCTGCCAACTCTCCTTAGTTATGAGGTGCCATATTGAGGATAAAAAAAGTGCCAAATAGAAAAATAAAAGTGCCAAAAAAGGTGTATTTCCTTTTAATCATTCACATTTTGCAATAAAATAAAGCCACATTTTCAAAACAAAAGTGCAATGATAAAATAAGATAAACCAGTTGAATAGCCCTTATAAATTAGAAAATTTTAGTTGAGAAAAAGAAGTGCACGTAAAGGATTTCACAAAAATGTATTGAAATGTTATTTTTTTTACAAAAGTGCCCTTTTGGCAATTTGTGCCAAATTGAAAAATTAAGTGCCATTTGAAGTAAAATAGGAACAAATGGCATGGTTTGAGCCAAGTTGGCATCCCTGCTTCCAATTACTTACAAATATAAAAATGTGAAATATCGAGGGCTTGAATTCATTAATACCCTCTATCTGCAATTTGCACAAAAACTAATTTGTGATTTTAGAAACCATCTGGGACTTATTACCTGTCGTTATATAAGGTAGCATTAATATCACTGATGACAGTTAAAGCTTAGGTGGATTTTTATATCAGAGTCTCATCTTTGTGAAAAGTGTGCAGATAGGGGGTATTATAAGCCCTCGATGTTTAAAATATATAAAAATTTTATTTCAACGTATACAAAAAATAAATCTACCTGCGTTACAGCACGTCGGGAGACGCACCAGGGTGGGAAATAAAGTCAATTGACCTTATTTCCGTTGATCTTATTACCTGTCACCAAAATTTTACCTCAAAGAGGTGTTTTATTTGATATATATAATACGTGAAGGCATTTTTTGTGCAGCATAAAAGATCTGCACCGTTCGCTCGATTTTCAAAAATGAGGGGTCAAATTAAAGCGCTTGGCCTGTAGATGTGCAATAAGGTTTCACTTTTTCGAAAAGAGTTGCCACCTGTTAATAATTAATTAATTACTAATCAATGCCATCAGACCCGCACCGTCCGTTCGATTTTCGAAAGTGAGGTACCAAATTAAAGGGCTTACGGTGTGGGTGTTCAAGAACGTTTTACTTTTTCGAAAAAAGTAGCCACTGTTAAGAAATTAAGCTCAAATTAATTAAAAAGTTAAATCAAGTATCGGTATATGGGTGTCATTCAAAAGAGGTTTAAGAAGGTAGCAGTTTGAAAATATTTTGAATAGGGTTGCCACCTATTTGAGAAGTCTAATTGAATTATTTTTTATATGAAATATTAACGATGGATGTCAAATGAAAGAGCTTCAAGAAATACTTAGTTTGACAATTTAGAACATTTTTGATATGTTTGAGGGTTGCCCCAGTTCAAAGGGCTAAACTAAAATTATTTAATGAGTTAAATGAATACTAAACGATGGTTATTAATGGAAATGGGTTTAAAATCCTTTATTTAAGAACAATATTTAGGTGGATTGCCACGTGTTTAAAAATTAAATTTCCACTTAATACATCAGTTACATGAAATATTTATAACAATGTCAGACAAAAAATATTTAAGGAAATTTTAGTTCGAAAATAATTTTTAAGAGGGTTGCCGCCTGTTTTTAAAGTTGTATTTCGTTAAATTATACATAGGTTACATGAAATTTTAAAATATGGTTACCAAAAGAACGGGTGTTAAGAAATCTTGAAATTGAACATTTGGTTTTTTTTGTTGAAAATATTAAGCTCAAATTATTTAATAAGTTAAATGGATTGTCAAAAGATGGGTATCAATCGAAATGGGTTTGAAAATAGTTTATTTCTAAACTTTATTTACGAGAGTTGCCATGTGCTTAAAAAACTAAATTCAACTTAATTACATAAATGAATTATCGAAATATTAGTGTCAAACGAAAGAGTTTTATAATATTTTTAATTAGAATTGCCATCTATTTTTTTTTTTAAGTTCATCACATCTGCGGGGGTGAGACTTAAAATTTCATTTTAAGGGCCACCCTAATGTACATACATACATATGATTATGTGTGTTAATCCGGCACTGGTTATTTCACATTGAAAAATGTTACTACTACTGCAAGATATTACAATACTTCAGACGTCTTCTGAATCCCCCAAGTGAAACAAAATTAGTGCATATGAAATGTAACTCATCCTTACTAATTGCCTTACTCACTCAAACTCAAAAATGTTTGCTTTCTAAAACTTTTAGTGCAAAGTAGCTTCTATTATTTACACTTTCACTTACAGAATATGAAACCCCACAAATAAATGTGTAAGAATTTATTTCACATTGTTAGTGGTAGAAAAAGTTAAAATAAACATTATACATACAGCGCATATACGGTTATAATCCTTCTTTTGCGAGCTCACTTTTGTAAATAGGAATAAGAAAATGCTAATGCGGAAATTTCGCGCGATTAAATATTTACTTTGGCATGTGTAATACTTATACTTTTAGTTGCAACTAAATATATTTTCCGCTCACACGCGAACTTCACAAGATTTTACACATATGAAACATGCTACAATGCGCAACTCTGCATCATTAGCTCGCAAATCTCAGTTTTTGATTTCATCTAAACTTGCAAATGCTTCTTAAAGCGAAAACCTTGTAAATTTACAGCCAAAATTTGTATACTAATTGCGTAGACCTAAACGACGAATTCAGTGCGTAAAAATGAAAATGAAAAATTAAATGGCCGTCTGCATTGACCACCATATTGACACCAGGAAAACCTGGACGTGTGTCAGCCCCATGCTTGCATCACTGAGTAGTCACGTCTATGTTACTCTGCTGCGTTTTAGGGCATAGCAATATCGTAGATAACGAAATAGCCTATGAGATGCTGGGCACGGCTCGAAAATGCTGATCGGTGGGGCGGGTAACCCTCTATAACCATCGATTTATGATTTGCAGCTGTAACAAATGACCCACGCATGGTCCAACCAAGACAATTGTAAAGTTTCAAAGCTTTTGCGGCCGATGCTTAACAAGAAACGAACTGAGAAGCTTTTCGTGTAAAAAAAATTGGAAAAGGAACGATTTACGATTTCCTATGTTAAAGTTCAGTTCTCCAGACACTAGTTAGCTTGGAAGAGATAACGGAAGTGAAAGTATCGAACTTCCTCAATTTTATCAGGAAAAATAAGGCCGTAATTTAATTTGCTTCCACAAAGTGATTTTTTAATAGTACACACTTTTAGACATTTCAATTTAACTCCAATGTTACTCTATATTTGAAAACCCTCTTACAAAAATTGAGATTTGGCTTTTCCGCCGCGCCCATTTTTAATCAATAAGCAAGTATGAATGAGAAAGGAAAGGAATCACATATTTCTTATAATCAAGTAAATATATACATAGGTATGTATGTATTAGCAATAAAATGACCACCATTACATCTAGCATAAGTTATAAAAATCGCATTAATATCAATTAAATTCATTCTTTTATTTCTGTCCCAAAAGCGCTAAACACATAAAATTTTATTCGCAATTTTTGGAGTTACAGTGGCCTCTTGCATACATATGCAGGCGTGCATTTATTTCCTTTTGATAGGCAAGCGTTTTATTAGAAAGAAGTAGATCCATCCATTATTACAGCCGCGCCTTTAACCATTTTGCACCGCCTCTTAACCACAAAGCTAAATTTAAAATACTGGCAGCGACCTACTTCACTGATATCCGTTTAAGCGTATGTAGTAAACATGTATGTATGCACGTATCCGAGTCTGTACGCCAAGGATACGCTGGTGAAGTTGAACAAATAAAAATCACCATCAAAGCACATTGAGTGTTGGAGATCATCAATCATTCTGCGCACGCATGACGGCCAACATGCCAACAAGCAAACCCAGCAAGGCTATCCTCACGTGCTGCCCTCTCTCTAGTGGATGTGCGGGTGGTCTGAGCGGGTTGTGCTTCTAACGCTTCTTTTCACAGCATCCCTCAACCACTTCGGAAAGCCCATATGCTTCGATTTATGTATGTGGGTTACATTAAAAAGTATACCACTCATCGTCGCCATTGTGGCAACTCAGCGACATAAACATCCGCAAACTAATTCAATTTTTGAGCAAACACCCACACAATCATGAACTAGACATAGACGCCTACGCCGAAAGCAAATATGTGCATACCCAAAGTAGATACCCGGTGTCGGCTAGAGTGTCGACCATTTGGTTATCATCGTACAGATACACTTTTACTTTTGCCCGCGTCAGATTGAAATTTATGAGCTTGTCGTTTTACAAGAACCCATATACACATAAAGGGAAAATAAACCCCGTAGGTAAAAACATTTCTGAAGGAAATATGTGTTTCTAATGAAATGAAAATTTCTTACATTTTTCGCTGAAATAAGATATGTATTGAATTAAGCTGGGATTATGCTCCCACCGAAGGACTTCGCGATAATTTCAAACTTAAGCTAAGAAAACTAGCAGTGTTTAATGTCTGCTGCCATGTTCAATAGCTTTATATTCCTAAACATACCTAAATTTTTCGCATAGGTCAAAGTTTTCCATGTAGGATATGCACGACTTCTGCATACATCAACAAATTCCCTTACCTACTTTCCTATCTGGCCATGGTAAAATACTCGTAGAAATGCGTTACGCATATTGATTTTTGTTTTGTATGATTTTTGACATGAATTCAATTTTCCACACTGCAGTACTTGAACTCACGTTTTTGTAGGTATGTATGTATGTACTCGTACATGGTTAGATAACAAAATATGCAGAAACAAATGGGACTTCCACTAACAATATTATATTGCCTTTTATGCCTTCAATATCCATTATTGATAAAAGCTTTTTTCATGAATATAAAGGTAGGTCCTTCTATCTTGACATAAATATACATGTATACATACATAGCGATTTCCTGCTGTATGCGATTATGCTTTTTCAATTTAAATGTAGACACCCACTCACCTGACATTCAACTGGCCATCTGGGGGCCTGCTGTGAGCAATCATGATCCTTGTCTTTTGGCAGGGCGAAGAGATCACGCGGTTCTTTTAGACGGGCAATTGGTCGTAAAGTTTTTTCATCAGTGTTCACCTCCAATTGATTGGTTTTCAGGCCTTTGGAGAGAAAGTTTCCTAGAAAGCCTAGAAAAGAGAGAAAAATTGACTATTAATGGGGTTCACCGATCTTAACAAAATTAGATGGCTAAAACAACATTCCAACAACAGTGTCTGTTAAAAATCGAGTACGTACCATCCGCTAAACCACATTGACTATAGTCTATTATCGTGAATCAATCGAAACCATCGCCACCTATCGTAGACGAAGAGCTCGAGTTGCTGCGATACTTTGACTCAACTCCATTCTGGATATTATAGCAGATTAAACAGTTCAGTTCAACGTCAATAAGCCATACCGACGACATTAAAAACCTCTTTCTGTGCCTACTCACATCAACTCATCTACAATGCAAACATATCGACCCCTAATTGCGATTTTATAGTAAGCGACAAATTATCCGAAACAAGGTTTTTGTTGAAAATAAGTTACAAATAGTAGTTACAACGTCCTAAAAAATCGCAGAATTGAAATATGTACCGTTACGGAAAAATAGCAAAATGAATTTTATCGTTTGCTTTGTTTACACTTTTCCGGTCCTACAATCAAGATTACGTAAGCGACAATGCGTGTACAGAACTTTATTGTAAATAGCAGTTTGAACTGTAGTTTTAGCCAAAGTTCCATCAACACTTGCTACAACATAATCCTTCAAAATCAGCTTCTTTCACTCATCAAAATTATGTGCAATCTACCATTATGCAATTGCAGCTGCAATCACTAAGTGCATCGTGGCTCGCCTGGTGGGTCTTTTTTGAAACTCTTACTTTGCCAATGGGTTATAAGATTTAGAAGCATATCAGAAATATGAAAAACAGACACCTAACGGGGCTTATATTCCTCTTGTATGCATCTTTTGCACTTCAGCCTTCTCTTTATAAAATTGCAGTCTTTGTATTTAATCTCTAGATTAAAAGTTTTCGCTTAGCAATTTCTTTTCACAATAACTAGGTTTGAAGCACATGACGAGTCGAAAAATATAACAACTTATTTCGAAATTTGGCAAAAATCTCCTTAATATGAAGATTTTGGCGCTGAATCTATTCTGGTCAAGGATAAAGTTTTACTTTTTCTCATTCTTTAAAAAAAAAAACGTGAAAAAATTCAAAATAGTAGCGCCAATGTGTGTTATAACAACACTTTAACACTGCATCTACGAAGAAAGTTTAAAGTATGTTGAGCTTGTATGGTTTGAAAAAATAAATTGTCCTATTAGAAAGCTAGAATTCATTAATATTATTGTCCATTTAAATCAAAAAAATATTTTCACTGTTAACGGAGAATTAAAAAAAAACCGCTCCTTTAAAATATACCTTTTGTCGCTTACGATAAATTCGTAATTAGGGGTCGGTATATGTATGCCCACATGTAATTCAATCGTCTGACGTTTATGCCAACTGTAAACCAGCATAAAAAACGAACATAATACCTAATCTCCAAATAAGGTCAAAGCACGTATTACAGATAACTTCATTATTTTTGTAATTCAGCCATTTGATATGGCCTTGAAAAACCTGAATACAAACCGTATGAAAAGAAAGCAACAAAAATGCCAATTAAAAACACAGTAATGTATTTGGGTAACCCCATTTAAGATAAAAAAAACGCTGTTCAGATCCAGTTTTTCTAGTGAATGCCATTGTGAACTTTTCTGTCGCCAAATTGTGAAAGATATCTGGCTGCAAGGATATGTTACATACTTATATTTATGCATATCTATACATTAGACTGCATCAGTCTCCATACAACAAAAAAAAAAAAAAAAATCGGTACTGTTTTTCCATTGGAATTATAAAATCTATTATATTCTAGGGCATGCACCGTCATATTTCGTGGAAAAGATGAGCTTAACCAACTTGGAAGAACCTCCAAAAATTTAGTTTTTTATGAATAACAATAAAGATATTTTGAAAAAAAATCACCTCAGATGACAAAACAGTTTAGGCTTAAAAATATGCATACAACTATTTAAAAATTTTTTGAATTTGCTGTTTTTGATTTTTTTCCAAAGATTGGTTTAAGAACAACTTCAGTAACTCAGCCAAAACTATAACGACATATGAGGTATCATTGGAAAGGTATTTTCTCACACTTTTTATTTCTTTGCAAATAAACTCATTCAAAGTGTGAAAGTTGAATTAAGATGTGCTGAAATAAAGGAAAAAATTGGGGCGTGAATGAATTTTTTGCAAAGGAATAAAAAGGGTGAGAATATACTTTTCCACTGATACCTCATAAGTCTAAATCGGTGTAGTTTTGGCCCAGTTATTCAAGTTTTTCTTAAACCAATCTTTGAAAAATGCAAAAAAACAGCATCCCGTTGAAAATTGTTTTCATATTTTTATGCAGATTTTTTTAAGCTTAAACTACTTTTTCTGAGCTGAATTTTTCTAAAAATCCTTTAAGAAACAATTTTTTATTTATATTATATTTATTTTTCTGAAATATTTTGGTGGAAGTCTTCAAATATAATACATTTTTGAATCCCGGCGGAAAGCCCGAAACTTTTTTGTGATGCAGTCTAATATACATACAGTCACGCACAGAAATATTCGTAATTTAGTTTTTTCATTTAAAATATAGCTCATTCTATACCAAAGACTCTATAAATCATTCTTGAAACTGTGTACAAAATTCATAAAAATGAATCAAACTTAAAAACATTTTCATCAAAATTAAAAATTTTTTATTCAGAATTTTTAGAAAAATTTTCAGTATGCAGTTTTGTAGCCCGTTCAATTTTGGTATCATAAGGTGCAAGCTTCAAGTAGCTAAAAATTACCGTTGATTGTTTTGAATTTTTTTTTCGAGGTTGTTGCGCATTTGTTTCCATATAAGGCATGAGCAAAATTTATATGGAAGAAAATGCCGCAACACGTTTTGAATATTGTGAAAAAACTAATCTACGAATACTTCTGTGACTGTACATTAGGGTGGTCCAAAAATGCATATGAAAAAGTAAAGTCGAAATTTTTATGCTCTCACCCCCTAGGATTGTTCTATACCGAAAAAATATACCCTTATTTTTTTATTTTGAAATCAAAAAACATTTAGAGGTCGCTCAAAGCGCTCAAAGTTTTCCATGTATTTTTATATGGGGAAAAAACAACTTTTCGTAGAAATGGTATAGAATTCAATATTTTTCTATCGAAAAACTTTGCTCCTCTGCAGGAGATTCTCAGTAATAATACCCAGCTTAAGCATTCTTTCATCGCAACTATAATTTATAGGCTCACCAAAAACCCACAAAAATCCCGAAAAATGCAAAGGGAGAACCAATAAAAAATCGTTAATATTAAAAAATTGTTAAATAATCACTTAAGTATTGTTGCTGAAAGTCTCCTGAAGAGAACCAGAGCTTTGCGATCGAAAAATATTAATTTTCCACAATTGTATGCCATTTCTACGATAAGTAGTTTTTTCCCATATAAAAATACATGGAAAATTTTGATCGCTTTGAGCGACCTCTAAATATTTTTTAATTTCAAAATAAAAAAAATAGGGGTATACTTTTTTCGATATAGAACAATCCTAGGGGGTGAGAGCACTACAGTTCCGACTTTACCGTTTTTGGACCACCCTACTGTACATACTACTTATTCACAAATATACGCACATCTGACTGGGAAAATTAAAACCTTCAAAAACACTCATCATGTGCTAATTTATAGTAGAATTGTTTGACTTTACATATTTTGAAGGAAACGATGGATTCTATTGCATTTGCAATTATAACAGCGGAGTAAGAGCGCGCTATGAAAATGAATTCACAAAGATATGCGAAGCTGTCAGGTATAGTAACGATGGACGCATCTATGTCAGCTTCTGGTTGAATTGTAGAACCACATGCCATAACTCCTCCTATGCCTGAAGAACTGGTTCCCAATCCAGTTAATGTGAAAACATGCACTTTGTTAAGTCCACCACCTGTTCTGCCTTCGGCCACGCTTAGGGATTATAACCCGTACTAAGTATAATTCTCCTTTCTGTGTTGCTGGAGAAGAGGGGCTTCCGCATGTCAGAGGCATACAAAATTCCTTGTGCATGTAACTCCGGCTACGCATCACCAGTATTTTTGCGTAGAACCCACATCGAAATTTACAAAAAGTGCATAGTGAAAACGCAATTTATTAATAAACTAGTCCTCGGAGATTGAAACCTGTGTTTTAAAAAGTTTAATCCTCTGACTACACGTGTACTATATTCAGGTTTTTAGATTCGGGTGATACGTTTGGACACAACAATAGAAAAGCATTGTACAAATAACTCAACCGGACCCAAGTTTCTCGATAAGGGACAACATTCTTTTTTGTTCGTTCATATAAAGCAGTGGATTAAAATATACGTATATGCTAAACCCAAACTTATCTGTTTAAAAGAACACCGCTATTATTTCCTCCAAACACACATCGGTTTACATACATATTTTATTTATGTCGCTTCCGATACAGAATTGCTTTCGTTCGTTTTTAGGGATGCCATTGCTACGATTTTCGAAAGTTCGAAAATACGATTCGGATTGCAGCATACTGTTTTTACGATTCGTAGCAAAATCCGAATACGAAAGAGTTGCAGAATACGGTTAAAAGTCTTTACTTTAGTTTTTGTAAGTGAGATTTTTCGGTTACTAAATATTTTTTCAGAATAGGCCTGTAAGTGTACTTTTAATTTTTTCAGTTTATCATGAGAAAAACTGGCATCTATTCAAACGCTAATAGAATACGCCTTCTAACGTGATTTTTTAACTTTTGGAGAAATATACATACATATTTCCGCCGCACATTTTAGTGGGAATATGGGATTCCGTAAACATATGAACCATTTAAACTTCTAACGATTTTTTTTTTCACTTTTGGAGTCGCATAATGTTGTTAATAAAAAGCCTAGATCGAAAATAATTTCGGTTCAAGCGACGAGGAACACATACACAACAAAAAAGCCAAGTGAAAGTCTATTCAGTGACAGAGTGCAAACAGAGTGACAGAGGATTGAGCCTTTTGGTGCTTCCACATACATACATAGTAGTCTGCGGTTTTGCTTGAATGGACCGTGGTGTTTTTTTGGCACTTCAGTATGTCGCAAATGCAAACAATTACTTTTAATATTTATAAACGAGCACACAAATCGAGGAGGCTGCATGCAATAGCACACCATCGTAGATATGTGCCTGTAACAAGACTCCAAAAAATACTACATGCAATAAGAGAAAAAAGAGAAAAAAAAGAAAAAAGAGATAAAAAATGTATGCGGCAGAAATAAAAAATTTAGTCGAGCGCATGAAATTATTTCTGCTTATGATGCTCCATAAAAGAGAACATAAATTGCTGAAAATAGGACACAAGCGAAAATGAAACAAGTGTTTCATAAATGAAGTTTTGTGTTAAATAAAATGGAAGAAGACAACAAGAGTTTACGTAGAGCTTCCCTACCTTATTCAATGCTATTTTAAGCGGTTGCTTGCTGTCAGTCGAAGTAAATTTTTGGGTGCTATGTGGCCAATACAATTTTCTTGTGGATAAGAGAAGACAAATTAAACTTAGATACGCTAAGATGAATTTAATAGCTTTTAAGAAAGCAATACAATTTTGGGTAAGTGTCTAATCGTTAATCTTAAAATTATTTCGTAGGAAATTGTGGTAAGGTAATTATTCGAAGGCATTACAAATTTCTTTAAAAGATGAAGTTCACTTTTAATTTAGTACATTATCCATTAAAAAGCGACTATCTGACATGTAACCTGAAAATTCTCACCACTCCACAATTCGATTACGCTTTTTGCAAAGCTCGTACTAAGCATTTTAAATGAGGTTTTTCATGTACAGTACACCAAAAATCTTAAAAATGTCTCACCAAAAAAAAGTTAATAACAAAAAAGACCCAAACCCTGATTCGACTTCTAGAAACTGAAGTAATTCACATACAGTTTAAACTTATAGTGAATAAAAACAAAAACAGTAAGTATAGCAGCACTTAATAAACAGTGAAACCGCAACGATTTGATTAGCCAACAGAGAGTACTTGTTATGCTGCAAGCAGCGGTGTTTTTATTTTTTGGCTTTTTAAAAGTGGTCAACGGCACTGGGGCTGCTTACCGATGATGTTTTTGCAGGCGATTAGTGTTGTTACTGCTATGTAGTAAACCGATTTGAAAGCACGTTACTTAGAACTTAAATACAACAGCGCTAATGGTAGAGACAGATGGATATGCAAGTGAAACTGCTGCTAACTAGTAACCCAAGAAAGGGCTGAAGGACTTGTTGACCAACTAAGCTGGCCAAGTACCCTGCTAAACTGGCCACAGATGGTGCCAATGAAGGCTGTGGATTTGTTGTTTTAGTCGCTAGTTGAAATGCTAGTGCAGATAATTTGTTTACTTTTATCAAGCTTCGCAACCATGTAAAAAATAAAAAATAACAAAAACATTTACAAATAGTACTTGCAAATATTTTGGTATGCGCTACTGCGCATAAGGTAGATTCAAAAGAGCCATGAGGCTACTAATCTTATCATGTCATCTAGTTAGCGTTAGGCATTCGCCATGCCAATTAATATTATAATTATATTGAATTCATTCATTGAATTAGTTTTAAAATTAAATTACGTTACTCCCTACTTGAATTAAAATGTGGATGTCTGGCGTTGATGGATGGGCGAACAGAAGAAGGTCTGAGGTTTATACATACATACACACATGGCTCTCTATGTTCTCTTCAGATCCGTATGTTCTATTTAAATTTAAAGAAATAAAAAAATTTAAAAAGTTAAGTTATTGGTTTAATTTATGTCGCTATCAATAAATTTTTGCAATAATCTTATTAACTGTTCTGTTAAATTACGGAGTTCTTACGATTTTTTGCGGATTACATATTGAAAACAAGGTTGGTCTACTTTTTTCTAAAAGTTTAACCCATCAACTCGAACCAGAACGGGCCTTTTTGACCCACTGTTTAAAAAAATGCCTTATAGATGGTTAAAACTTCACTTAAAGTATTAAGCCCCAAATTTTTCTAAGAAACCGAATGTAATGAAAAAGAATACTAATTATTACCAAAAAGGGGGAACTTTAACCCTGTGTAGAAAACATTGCGATGCGAGGGAGCAAAATCTTCCTGGGGTTTGACCACCACTAAGGAATTCTAATGTAATTTTCACACAGCCAACCTAGTACTTGTATACGTATGTGGGACCCCAGAATAAAATAACTTACGAATGTAAAAATTAGCAAAAAAAATGTTTGCTTTTTATTGAAAGTCTGTTTAAAATATTTAAAAAAATACACAGGAAAATCAACTTGTCTTTGTTTTATCTCTAATAATTGAGGAGATATTCGCGTTAAAGTTTTTGATGTGTTATAACCTGTTGTTGTAGTATGTGTATAAAAAAGTAGTATTGTTGTAGTATTGAAAAGAATTGTCTACTGCAGAAAAAAATAGTTAGATGACCAGTATTCGACCCTAATTTAACTGTAATAAACGCGTGAGTTATGTGTTACGTTCTTTTTGGAAAAATAAAGGAGATCATATTACTTTTCAGTGGCCCAAATTATGCAAAAACAACTCCTTTAAAAATGTAATTTTCATTTCGTAAAATTGTGTTTTTATACTAGTACTATTTAGTTCCTTCAGGCAATGTATTTCAATGTACATACATCATGAAAATTTTTTACAAAATTCCTTAGACGCCGAACGCCGCCGCCGCCGCCGCGCCGATATTTTCGTAACTCGGCGGCGGCGCGTGAGGAATGACAAAAAACGGCAGCGTATATCTCTGCGTGGTTATTGTCCGATTTTACAAATTTTCTACCATTTGGTATGCTGTACCAAGGCCCAACAACTGTGCCAAGTTTGGAAAAAATTGGTGCAGCGGTTACCAAGATATACACATGTAATCATAAGTGGGCCTGGCTACGCCCATTTTCCAAAAATTTATAATATTCTTATTTTCCGTCTAAAATTTATTGTAAATATCAATTTTGAGTGAATAATCTTCAGTAGTTACTAAAATATCGCAGTTTACGTATTTCTGAAAATTACCGTTATATGGGAAGTTGGGCGTGGTTACAGTCCGATTTTGCCCATTTTCAATACAAACCTACCTTGGAGAAATGGAAACCTACATACCAATGTTTGTTGAGATATCTCAATTTTTGCTCGAGTTATCGTGTACACGGACGGACGGACAAACAGAAATGGCTTAATCGACTTCTCTATTCATTCTGAGCATTTATGTATACATACATATACATTTTTCGAATGGTATCTAATTATCTAAATATGCAACTACATAAAATGATGGCCGTTTTCGGTGATCTGCGAGGTGAGCAAAATAAATAAAAGCTTGTAAAATTAGGATAAGTGTAGAGCCAGTGAAGGTAAACCTAATACTTTCTTTGATAATTGATTATAGTTGAAAATTTTTAAGGCGGGTATTACTAATGTGCACGTATGTTGAATGCACCTATCGGAGCAGTTTCCTTATAAAATGTTAAAAATAATGCCGCTGATGCGCATTTTGGGGTAGGTAACTTAAATGTGCACTTAAGCATAAAGGCAGCAAAGCAAAATATACTGAATTTATACCCTTGTTCACAAGTGCGTCGAGTATAAAAAAGACCCCAACCCTGATGCGACTTCTAGAAACTGTAGTTACTCACATACAGTTTAAACTTATATTGAATAAAAACAAAAACAGTAAGTATAGCAGCACTTAATAAACAGTGAAACCGCAACGATTTCATTAGCCAACAGAGAGTACTTGTTATGCTGCAAGCAATGGTGTTTTTATTTTTTGGCTTTTTAAAAGTGGTCAACGGCACTGGGGCTGCTTACCGATGATGTTTTTGCAGGCGGTTAGTGTTGTTACTGCTTTGTAGTAAACCAATTTGAAAGCACGTTACTTAGAACTTAAATACAACAGCGCTATTGGTAGAGACAGACGGATATGCAAGTGAAACTGCTGCTAACTAGTAACCCAAGAAAGGGCTGAAGGACTTGTTGACCAACTAAGCTGGCCAAATACCCTGCTAAACTGGCCACAGATGGTGCCAATGAATGCTGTGGATTTGTTGTTTTAGTCGCTAGTTGAAATGCTAGTGCAGATAATTTGTTTACTTATATCAAGCTTCGCAACCATGTAAAAAATAAAAAATAACAAAAACATTTACATATATTTGGTACTTGCAAATATTTTGGTATACGACGTGAAGATACACTTTCTGAAGCATAGTACAGCTCTCAAAAAAAAAACATATAATAAAATTATATAGAAAAGATAAAGAAATGTTCTTCTATAATTTTTTTCAGTTAGTAGCTCTCAAGAACCAAGTCGCGGTAAAAGCTGCTAACTCCACTTTTTGGTGAAAATAATTTTTTGATACTGTCGGAAAGGGGGAAAATATCTTTGCATGGTATTGAAAGCAAATGTTTTTTTTTTAATATTTAAAGTTTGGGCAAGCACATTTCCCACGCTATAGATTGACGGTTACCACAGATGCATAGCTGATTATGGGTCTTATCTAGAGATGCAAAAAATAAAATAATCGATGAATTAATCGTATGATTAACCACAAGCAAAAAAAAAATGTATTGCAATTATTTAGAAATAATCCATTAATCGAATTTGTAAAGGCACTTTTTCGCAGTGAGTATTCACAAAAACACTTTTCCATAAAAAATGTCTAATTCTCTTGTCAATTAGCCTTAGTTATTTATTATTTACCAAGTTTGCAAAAACAAGAACATTGGTTGATAAGCGTTTTGTTGTTAAGCGGTTACGTATCTCGGTGGCTATAGCACCAGCATTTGAAAAAAGGCGCACACCAGGCACCGAGTTACCAACTAAATGACAATATTTTTTCGAAAGTCTGTAAAGGGTAAACAGTTTCAATTTCCTCCCTAGCGTCGATGATATGCCGGTTTAGTTCTAGGACTTGACAATTTGAATAAAAACTCGTTTCATCTTGTGGGTGACCCAAATCATCTTTTCGCCTTCGTTGTGTACAAGAGATTTATGAGGGGCCCAAAGACGTTTCCATAAGATCATCAGCGCTCATTATTTCATTTCTCATGAACTTCTATGATACAATGCTAACGGATCTTCGAAATGAGCCTCAGGTCATGTAAATTTTATGGAGCTAGCAAAAAAAGAATGTTCTATGGATGGATTTTAGATAACTACAGATTTCATATATCTTGAAAATATTTTTACGATTATTTTACAATAAATCAATTAATGAAACACAAAACTACGACACAATTAAATCGTAAATTGACAAAACTAATCGATTAATTTAATCAAATGATTAATCGCTGCCACCCCTAGTTTTCTTCTGGATGATAGACCTCACGTGTTACCAAAGACCTGTTTACATTGCCACAATGCTGTTAAACGCTTTGGAGGTATTTTGTTCAACGTGAAACTTCTTAAAAGGTTTACTATTCAAGATTACACCTAAATACTTTGCTTCGGAAGAAATTTTAATAGTGACTCATTTAAAGGCAGGGGACAGGGCCGTCCAACCCTCTCCTTCTAGTGAAGAGCACAACACTAATTTTGGGTGGGTTAGCAGACAGCCCACTCTCACTACACCAAGTGTCAGTCATATTCAGTGTTATTCAGAGAAGGCTCTCTAATTAGAAATTAGAGCATAAATTCCACTCCATGAATTAGAGCCGAGTTGCACAAGCTATCGAAGGTGGCATTGTGAAAAGCACCCTCAACGATTAATTTCTCAGTGATGGTATTGCTAGTTCTGGCAGCCAGGTTTTGCTTAGCCGTATCACAAAATTTCCCAACCTGATAGTCACGTTGATGCAAAGATAGATAATGCAGAATTCAACCAATCACTCCTGACATTTCAACAGGAAGGACATGCTAATTAGCCTGAGGCTTTAGTGTTAGCATAGTCGTCCCTGCAAATTTTAGGGAAAAAGACGACGTCTACTAGTCTCCATTATTAATCTTAATTTCTTATATTTTCTAATGAAACAATTGCAACAGATGTTCATTAAATATATGTTAAATTTGCTAACTCCAATTGATTTATTTTTAATTTGATTAATCTCGGAACGAATCTCCGTCATCCGTTGTCAAGTTTGATACGAAATACAGCTTGCTAACTCCGCTTCACCGCGGCTGCAACGAAACGCTCTTCAAGAACATTACTTCGAAAATTTCCAATACAAAATGTTAGAAGAGGGCACAAACTCACACGCCCACCGAAATGCACAGGAGCTCTTAAAAAAAAACACACCAGGTAAGGCCACCCACATATAAAATAATGGTATTTACTCAGGTATTTACCCGGTCTGTTCTGTTAGGGATGAAAGCGACCTTATTTCAGAGTTTCAAGGTATTCTAATTCAGTTTCCCAAAAAGTGGAAAATGTATACGAAATTATAATGACATGTTGCTATTTAACTTTGCTTCGACATGCACAAACGCGCCTCTGCGATTGTTTCCTTAATTTGAATTCCGTTGATTTGGTGACACAGCTTTTTTCTGCCATCGATAGGGCTTTTGAAAGATCTTTAAATGCAGCTTATAAAGAAAAGATTTTATTGAAAAAAATCCTTCCTCAAAGCTTTTTTTTCGAAGGGTGCTATATTTTGCTGATTGGGGATATGTAATGATAATGGAATAAATAATATGCTGGTGTTGCTAATAGAGCCCGATCAAACGTTCGGCTTCTATTAATCGGAAATAAGATTCACGTAAATATTGTACTTATATAGTTTTCTTAGTCGAGTACGGTATAATCGACTTTGTTAGCTATTACTTTTCAGCACGTAAGTAAATGTAGGCTATTTTTGGAAAACAATGTATGTACATAAATATGTAGGTATGAATACCTTCCAAGTTATAACTTAGATTAAAATAGACAAAAATGTCAAACCAATTTTTTGTTGCATATGTCCTGCGAGTTTATTTTAAACATTAACTGCTGAAAATATAAAATTAATAGAAACAACAAAAATTGTAACTCCCATTTAAATTGTCGGCATCTCGCAAAGTAAATTAGGCTGCGCATAGTGGTACAGTGCCATACATTTTTTTGAAACAACTATAAGGAATCGGTGTAGAAGCTGAATTTTCCATATGTAAACTTTATGGACATAAATCAAGAAAAAAAACAACGAACAATTGGCGTGACCGATTTATTTTAAAGTGTACCTCCAATATAAACCTAGCCTCAAAAACGCCTTAAAAATGTCATAAAAGGTGCACCGATGAATATATGATTCCGAAATTTCGTCCATATGTTGGTAATAACGTTATATATGAACTCCAAAAAAATTGACGTAATCAATTTATTTTCCCAAAGAATTGACGTAACCAATTATTTCCCATACAAACCTAACCTCAAAAATGCCTTAAAATGCCCTAAAAAGCACATGAATGAATATTTGACTCCAAAATTTTGTCCTTATATTTTTAATAACTCTCAAAAGTTGGGCGTAGTCGGTTTATTTTAAAGCATACCTAATACTAACCTAACCTCAAAAACGCCTTAAAAAGCAACCGACGCACATAGGGGTATTTAGCCGATTTATGCGGCCAAAATTATTTTTATGAATATTTCACTTCGAAATGTTTAGAAAAGACGTGTTTTGACATATAGAATTGAAAATGTTTAAAATCAAGTAAATATAAGGTAATACATTAACAGAGTTGCCACCTGTTAAAAATTTTCCTCAATTAGTTAAATGAATTGCTGCAATATGGGTATCAATAGAAATGGGTTTGAAAAGGCTTTATCTCTGAGGAACCTTCCAGGGTTTAAAAAATCCAATTTAACTTTAATTAAAGGAATTAAATAATTCAAACATGTATCACAGTATAGGTAAGAAATGGGTGTATTCGAGTTGCAATTAATGCGGCAGTGTTACTCTTTTATGAAAGAGTATCACGTTCTACGCGAAAATTTGGGCGAACAAAATTTTGACAATCAGTTACTCATCATTGGCAAATCAAAAGCAACCTACAAATTTTTACTGCGCAATTTCTGCAACACTTTAAAAAAGTTTAAGTTGAGCATCAGCACATGTCATCAGGAAAGCAACAAGTCTGCAATATTACGGTAATTATTACGTACCTCGAACGCACCCAATGTAATAAAACTACATTTTAGTAATAATAACAGTCTTATTTATTGTTAAGAGAATTTTGTAAGTATTAACTTGGAGTAAATTAGCGTCCTCAATTACTGAAATATCGGAGTTTTCGTATTTTCAACGCATTTCTTTCCATACCAAGTGCACCGAGTTTGGTACAAATTGACAAATCGGTTACCGAGATATACATTTGTGGTCAAAAGTGCGCGGCGCCACGCCCATTACCCAAAAAATTATAATAATTTTATTTAATGCTAAGAGGTTATTACAAGAATCGATTTAGAGTGAATTAGCTTCAGTAGTTATTGATTTATCGCAGTTTTCCCGTTTCTGTAAATTACCGTTATATGCGAAGTGGGCGTGGTTATCGCCCGATTTCAAGAATTTTTAACAGTTATGTTAGATATAGCCTAAGCAAGGCTCATACCGGATACTGAGATACAGCATTTCATCATAAGTGGGCGGGGCCACACCCATTTTCTAAAAATTTAATAATAACCCTATTTTGTTCCAAAATTTTACTTTATATACTAATTTTTAACAATTTGGATACAATTTTTACTGAAATATCGTAGATTTATCTAAATTTAAACGCTTTTATACCCAAAACTATTTCTTTAATCATCACTTATGTAAAGCCAATGTAAAGGAAAACAAATGTTTATTCCGAAATATATAACATAATTGGGTTCGCCTTACATTCCCGCAGATTTCTGGCAACAGGACAGGAAAACATGAATTTTTGCTAATATCTCGAAAACTATTTATTTGTTAAATTAAATGGATTCATATTATATTTCAGCGGCCTCAAATTCATCTAAAAAGTTTAATTTTAGTGTTAAAATAGATCTAAAGTAGTGTTACTATATACTAGTTGCGTTTTTAGATTTTTCCTTAATACATTTTCTAAGTTAAGAAATACCACTTATCTGCCATTTTCTGCGGGCAATCTTTTCACACTATATTAGCCAAATTTCTAAGCTTTCAATTGAACAAAGAATAATAACGCGATCTCTCCCGGGGATACAACAAATTCCTTAATATTCACAAAGATTAACAAAAAAATACTCGTTGAAAACCGCTATTTTCCTTACATTTAAATTGAACTTTTGCTTAATAAAATGATTTTAAAAATTTTACCCTTAAATGCATTATTACCTTCTGTATGCGGATCCATCACTCCTTTTTAAGAATATAATGCAGAAATCAAAATATTAACTTAAAACCGTCACGATCTTTCTAGAGCGCGAAAATTTATTTATAAGCAGCGTTAGAATATTGTGTTTCCGGTCAACGGTGAGCGTTCGCTGTGCAAGTTAGAAAAGTGAGGGGGAATGGGAAATGTTATTTGGAATGTTCTCTATCGAAAGTGACTAATTTTTTAAATTTTCTCCAAAATTTTGTAAAATTGGTTTTGGCCGCCTAAATCGTTGAGATACCCCTATGTGCGACGAATATATCTCTCCGAAATGTTGGCCATATGTTAGTAATAATATTATAACTAAACATCCAAAAAATGGGAGCAATCGGTTTATTTTCAAGCATACCACCCATGCAAACCTAACCTCAAAAACGTCTTAAAAATACCATAAATGCCATCATTACTATATTAGGTTACTTTAAAAGTCAGAAATTGAGCACATTTTTTTTCAAAATCAGAGGTTTTATCCATTAAAGTTGTCAAAGTTAGCATTTATAAAGTGCCATTTTTGTCTACTTATATATATCAGAGTATACAGTAATCCAGATAGCCAAAACAAAAAATGTAAATATGCTTATTTGACATTTTGTTTGAATGTATTGGTTGATATTTTTTCACAGTTGTCGTTTTCGTTAACCCAAACGAAATCCAATTTAAATATTTTCTTATAGTGAAAAATATTTTCAAGTCACATAAAATAAAATAACGAGAAAAACAAAATTCCAAGCAAATCAAGCGTGAAGTGTAAGCGATTATAACCGGATGCAGTTCCTACGTAAGTCAAACCGTGTTCCGAACACAACTTTGAGTGAGTAATGGTGGGGTTACTTTTTAAAATGGTCCCATCGATTAGGCGGTAAAACAAGTATTACTTAGCTTAAGGTAGAACTCTCTAATTTTCAAATGCGCGAAATTTTTATGTATTTGTTCAGCCGCTTATTCACATTTGAAAGAGGATAATGCATGAATTAAGGCAAGTAAAGATGGTTTATGCAGATAAGCAAGCGCGTTTGTTAACCGTATAAAATTTATGTACATATATACACATATGCATACATATATACCAAAATATTCAGAATGACGAGATGAACTAGTTCAGCCCTCTCTGTTTGTAAACACGCTAACTCGAACAAAATTTAGATATTTTAACGAAAGTCGGTGTCGAAGTTGCCTTTGGTATAAGTTAGGTTAGTGTTAAACTTTGGCGAAATCTGCCAATAACTACGCCCACTTCCCACGTAGTAATCAAAAATATTTTTGTTTTATTAGGATTTTTTTACGAATTTTGCTGTTCAAATTTACATGTCAAATATATCAACAAACATTTGTGGGTACTTTTGCATCAGTCGCTATGGGTTAATGACAAATAAATCCTATACATTCACAATATTTCATGTATTAATTTTCAAATAAGCATATTGTCAATGGCTGGTTTACTGTATACTGTGATATATATTTATTAAAATATTTGGTCGATTGCCCTGCTTTTTTCTCTACTTTGTGTAGTGCTATATTTTCATATGAACCTACAACAAAAACAGTAGAAATAAGAGTTATAAGAAAAACACATTGCTTAAGTGAACGAAAATCTCAATCAGTTTTAGTTGACTTTTGTTGCTTTTATCCTGTATAAAACTGCCAATTTCATACAAAGTTAAAATAGATTTTTCCTATGTAAATATCACATAGATGTGCTAAACCACTCAAATATAAAAATTGAATATTCAAAAAATTTTATATTATTTTCCGCCAAAACACCGCTGTGCTGCTTCGCGAAAATAGGTTCGCAACTACCCCGCCTAGTGTAAAAAGCTTACTTTGAGAGGATTTTAAAGTCATACAAATTTTCGAGCCTTAAAACAGCAAAAATCTAGTTTTCTTCAAAAGTATATTATTTATTACTGCATTTCAAAGTGCGTATATCGTTGAAAAGATAATTTTGAGTGTTGTATATTAGATGCTTTTACCCTGGAAAGCCTCCTTAATCTACTAAGTTCAAACAACCCAATTTCCACCTCATTAAATATAATTTTATTCTTCATAGAATTAAACATTGTAGTGAGCGATGTATGTTCTTCCTAGAAGCGGTAAAATAAATGAAAAAACATATGTTACAGTGACTAAATGGTGATATTGATAGATACAGATGTATGTAACTCATACACCATGACTTGCGAAAAACTTAGACAGACAGGCTAGAAGGCACTATCGAGTGCATGCCTTTTATCGTTGAGTTTTCAAATACGACTTTTGTAATAAATAATGCACTTAAATAAAATAACAAACGTCCACACCGATCCCGATTCCCGCTTGCCATGGCGTATGAGTTACCTATCAGCATCAAGTTCTTACTTCGGTTGAAAGACAAACTCCAAGCCACTGTAACTTTTCTGATAATTAATTTATTTCTGCGCTTCTAAGGAAAAAAATGCATCGCTTACTAAAGTGTGTAATTTTATGAAAAGTAAAGTTTGTGGCTGTTTTTAGGATACGCCAAGGAGGAAAATTTTAATGAGCCTAAAATCCTCTCAAAGTAAGCTATCAAACTAGGGAGGGTAATTGCAAAGTTTTTTCTATCGAATGGGAACCGACCCGTTCTAATGTACATACATATGTACACATCATTGCCTGTCTTTACGAGTACATATGTACATAAATACATGATGTACTTCTTATGTATATTTTTTGAAGCATAACCACGACAACAGCGGATGATAGCACCAGCTGCTGTAACGGAAGCACTCAAATTGTTCGGTTGGAAATTAAGTTTTTTCCCCTTCTGACAAACTTTCTGAAACAGAACTGATGGAATGGTAATAAGATGAAAAACATACCCGAAATTTTCACGAAAATTGGCGGCTGACGTTTGTTGAATTATAGCAGCGTAGGTAGATGCTGTAGTTTGTATTTTTTTTATTAGTGTTTGCAACTCCTTTTGATGGCTGCTGAAAGCGTGCTGCTGTTTTTAATCGTTGTTGTTTCAAAAACACTTTTTGTTGAACACTTTTTTTAAATTTTCTTTGTATTTTTAGAGTTAAGCTTTGGTTTTATTTTAGACTGGTTTTTGAATAAGTCTATTAATTTTATCAACAATTTTATTGGAGCCTGGAGTTGGTTAAGTTTTGGTAAAATTAGTAATTCTTTGAGTAAATTAGAGTTATTATTACTGTTTCTCCTTGTCAAAGAAATATAGCTTTTTTTATTTTTACTACTCAGTTTGCGTTTTTAATAAGCTAAAAGTATGGACTATTAAAAATTTCATTGTAAAGAAAATATTGAAAAATACTGAAGAGTGATACTTTTAGGTATCAAAACCAAATCACATGAGCTCCTAGAGAATGACTTTTTCTAATACTAAATCCTAATATAAATCAGAAAATAAGAAAGTATAAAAAATCAATGCATTGAATTAAAGAGTAACGGACTTATGACGTAAATACATACATACATACATACATTTGTAGATAGTTAGGTAGGAAGGTATGCATTCACAATTAAGCGGCCACTACTAGATGGATGTTTTTTGGATGTTGCTCGGACCACAGCTCAAACCTGGATCTTGCCGAATGAACCTCTAAGCACTCGACTATGGCGGCCTTAACTAGAAATAATGTAGATGCACTGACTCGAAAAATTTGCAAAATAAGCATCCTCACTTATTTTCCATAAAACTTTGATGCGGTAAATAGGACGGGCACTATAAAAAATTATGATTTTATTGCACTTTACATATCTTGTATTGTATATAAGCAGGGGCATTATTTTGCTGTTTTGAACAGGACACGGTGCTTGGTTTGTTTGCTTGAATTATCATCCATTTCTGGTATTTGAAATTTAAGCAATTGCTCCACAAAATGACATAGGGTAACATAAAGCTATACTTTCTTTAAAACCATAATGTGAGATTTAAAAACGTAGAAATAAATATTTAAGCTGTTAGAGCCAGTTTTCTTGCAGATGTGCTTCTTTATTGTTGGCATTTTTTTAGTTTTTCTTGAACCACGAATGCTCGAAACTTTTCACAATCTTGCTTGTGGTGGCATTAACACCACCATTTGAATAAAGTTTTCGTTCATAGCAACTGCAATTAGATGCTGATCTTTCAGTGGACCTGCTGTCTACTTGGCCTATATTTGCACTTTTCTAACTTCGTAGTAAAGCGGTGGCGTAAAATTAAACAATACTCGTACAAAGTAGTTTGTGATTTTAAGCCACTTCTCTTCAAAGTAAGCTCATTCTTCAGAATGGGACAAAAGCAAATCATCTCCGATGCAGGCAAGAGCATATGTAAGGCAGCTTCGTTAATTGAATGCATCTTAATAAGAGTGTAAATATAATATATGTATGTATGTAAATACACATGAATGCACTTAGGTCATGTACGTTTGAACCTCGCAATAACAAACACTAGTTTTAATAAAAAAACTCAAATTACATTTTTAAGCGTACATACATAGCGGATTTTTAAGGGACTCGAACAGTCTATTCAAAATAAATCTATAACTATTTTTGTTCAATATTTAATGCAGTGAATGACTGTTACTAACGCAAAAATACAGCAAAATGTTAAATTGTGTTTGAAAAATTTAGAAAAATCCTGCTTTAAACAGGTAAAAGCTTTGATCGTTTAGAATTTTACAGTATTAAAAGTGACGCACAGTATTTTAAGATCTTGAAGCTTAGATCAAAAAGCGCTAATGACAATACTAAAGGCATCTGTGATCTAAATACTTGTTGTAATTATGATTTTTGTTGAGAATTGTTATTGTTCGATGCAACACAAAAAAAGGTAGATATTTTTCCTCAGACAATGGATCCCGTTTCTGGCAAGATATATTCTGCGAGTTTTCATCTAATTGAAAATTTGTTTCATCACATGGTTTATTTCGAAAATATTTGCATTTTTTAAATAATTTTTAAATTTTTTTTTTTTGAATAAATCAACCAACACCATTCATAATTTACTTGCAACTTTCGCATTTGAACAAAAAAGAAAAGGAATCTGATCGATATCCTTTGCACTTATTAATAATTTCAAATACTTTTGCATGATTAGTTGGATTTTATCTAATTACACCAAACCGTTTTTCGCAAAAATAAATCCGCCACTCATACTCGTAAGACCATCGGCAACACGCAACGCAATTTCGACGTACTCGCATTCACTTTTTCACGTTTCGATGCGCGTAGCTTACTGGCGCTTTGCTTCCCGTTGTTTTCTCGTTATTGCCTTACTGTTGCTCGCTTTGTTGATAACTGAAATCAGCGGGAAAATTTTTTGCCAACTTGCTGTGAATTCTTGCATCTTCCGCCCAAGCCGCCCAAGCGTCTGCCCTGCGCTTGTCTCTCTTTGTTTTGCGCTTTCCCACAAACGTTCGTTTGTTATTTGATGGCAGCAACAAGAGTGGGCTGCCTGCCGAGCTTTTGCCAAATTACGGTTTTTATTTTTGTTGTTGTGTTGCATGCACGCGACAGCCACTTTGACGACACTCGCCAAAGGAGGTCGAAGCAGGAACAGCATTCGCATTGTGGCAATATCTTCGGAGCTTTTGTCGTGTCGCGTGTTGCTGAAGCTGCTTTACGTAGCAAAGCTCGTGCGGATGGCAATAAATCGCTTTGCTCTCATGCTTTCTTCTTTCTTTTGGCCACCCGCAGAGCTTTTTTTAGTTCACATAGCTAATCAAACTTTTTCTCTCGCCACACTGAATCTCTTTTTTAGTGCAAACTTTTTTCGCATTCAGTTGACCGAGCGAGTAAGTGTTCGCCACTGGTATTTATTTACTTTCGAAAATTGTACTTTGGTGGAAGATTGTTGTGTGGCGTAATTTGGACCTTTTTCAAAGCGAACTCTTACTGGTATTTTTCTTGTCTCCATTGCTTATCTGTGCAGTTGCTATGTAAATGTTGCATTTTTGTATTCATTTGTTGCGCATTGTTTCTGAGTGGAAGCGTTTGCTTATTTGATTTCAATGTATTTCTCAATTGTTTACTTTCTGTTATAAATTTCTTTGCATTTCTTAGCTGCTCCTGATCGACCAGCATCTGCATATCTACGGCTGAATGGAAGATCATTCTATCTTCGAAAACGGTTGAAAACGCCCTATTTCAGAATCTGGCTGAAAAACGCCTTATCTTAGCAAAAGGTTCTAAAGCGGCATATCTCAGTTGCCGATATATTTGGTTAATGTATATTGAGATAGGGCATTTTCGAAGCGACAGCTGAGATATGGCGTTCTTGAACCAAATTTTTATGATCCGATTTGCTTGAAATTTGGTACGTAGATAGCGTTCTATCTGTTGTAACATACTATAATATATTTTTTTTACGATCGGTGGACCAGATGCCGCGATGCCAGCGAGCATTTGCTAGTAAAACACAGAAACAAGTTATTATCGAATTTCGAAACAACCACGAAATTCTTTCAAGATTGTACTCTAGGATAAATTAGAAGATATTCCGAGCCAGAATCAAAACCATCTATGGAGCCCTTTTTCAGAAATTTGAATCTTTCTTAAGAATTGCTTGAACAAGTTTCATACATGAATATACTGCTTCGAAAAAAAAAACAAAAAGTGCCCCGTAATAGGATCGATGTTTCGATGCATCGGCGAAATGAACATCGATGCTAAAATACATCCCCAGAAAAACATCGATACATCGATAATTTCCGATGTTTCACAATTTGTTAGGTTCTATTCACATTTAAAGAATTTTATACTTTTTAGTCTCTGTAATTTAATTAGAGGAATACTAATATTTGGATGAATTCCCCTGTATTTAATTAGCCTTCCTTTATCCTTATTATAATCATAATAAAAATGCTTACCGCCGTAAGTGCGCTGCGCGAATGCTTTGCGTATGCACACAGCTGAGTGGGAGATTGTAAAATATGCCTATTATACATTTTAAATTATTTTTAATTCTACAATTCTGAAAGATATTTTAATTCTCTATCTTTTGATATACATATTTACTGTTGCAAAACGTGAAGTTAAAATAAAAAGTTCACGTTCACGCTCGCATTGAATTGTATAGCGAGTAGAGCTCTCGATTTTGTTCGCACATTTTCAAACAGCCCGGGTATATGAGCAGCGAGTACTCGCACACTTGTTCAATGCCCATTACTCGAAAATTTTCGAGCATGAGCTCGTGCAATTCGAGTTTTTTCGAGTAATTTTAGCAATGTTTTTTTTATTATATTGACATTTTTGGTAGCAACTTTTTAAATTTTTCATATTATTGATATATAATGCAAAGATTGTTTCATTGGTATTTAATAATATAATTTATTTAACATGAATTAGAAAGCAGCTGCTGACAAACACAATTTACAAATTTTCTTTTGTTTATGAAATTGTTAAAAAACTCGAAAATTTTAAACAAACATTTGAGCAGTTGAGCAATGAACGAGTTTCGAGCGAGTATCGAGCTACTCGCATTGCTCGATACCCGGGTATCTAGAGCTCTAATAGCGAGCTTAAGTTGAAACCAAAGCAAGTATGGATCAAACTAGAGATGGGCACGGGCCGGGCTTTTGGAAGGGGCCCGGCGGGCCCCTGCGTAATCCCGCGGGTACGGGCCGGAATTTTTGCTGTCAGCACGAACTCGTGCGTGCATGGGCGTTCAGTAAAATTTCATAAAAGCACGAATAAGCACGAAAAAGCCCGTTACAAATTTAGTTAAACTTTTGTTTTTATAAAAAAAGATAGTACATATTTAAACCTCTTTTGATAAGAGAAAAGCAAAAAAAGTAATATTTGGAAACCAATAGAAAAAATAAGATACTTAGTAGTTTTGTTTTAACATATCTGTACATAAATTACCTTTAACTTTTTTTGATTCCCAGAAAATATATTATAAAAATCTTTGATGTAAAAAGTTGATTCGCTTTAGTAAATAAACATACATAAACACAAAATTAAAATTATGTACATTTGTATACATACAATAAAGTTGGCTCTTTATTTCCGGGCTGGGACGTGTCCCGTCGTGCCGGGCCGGGCCGGGCCTCACTAAAATTCTTAACGGCGGGCTCGTGCGTGTTTTTGAAAGTTGATTTTGCACTCGTGCCGGGCCGGGCCTGAAAATTTAGGCCCGTGCCCATCTCTAGATTAAACTAAAGTCGATGTTTAAAACATCGCTGAGACTGACATCGATGTATCGCCAATTCAGCGATTTTAAGAAATTGGAAACATCGATGGCAAATATCGAGTTTTGAACCAATATTATCAATGTTTCTAAAATACCGATGCATCATTTGCATCCCTACCCATGAACAATTCCATAAAAAATTGGAGCTTTTTACAAAGTTGCAAATGCCATTTCGATTTTCCACTTACAGGTGTGGTTTTATTTTCATCTTCAAGGATTGTAATATATTTTTCATGGGTACTTTTTGACAAATTTAATGAACTTTTGACCCTGTCACGATGTCCCCGGTGCAATTTTTGTTTTTTGTTTTGAAGCCACTTAATATATACAAAAGCAACTACATATCGTCGCTGCGCCAGCAAAAACAGTTATGTGTTTTTTAATAACTTTTCAGGAGAGCAAAAAAACTGATTACTGATGCCAATGGCAATATTTTGCAAATGTCGTATTAAAAAAAAATTAATTAAATATGTTATTGATTTATAAAAAAA
>NW_023458556.1:70360219-70361711 GCF_013731165.1 Rhagoletis pomonella
TCCTAAAGTATTCGTCTGAAATGTTGCCATAAGCGGTAAAGGGGAGGGGATACTTATTTTTTCGACCAACTTGACCACCAGCAAGGCTTTTTGCCTTGTTTTGATTTGCTTATTCAGTTGCAATAACAATTGCAATAAAAACAATAGTAATAACAATTGCGGCGGCAGTGACAGTAAAGTAAATTTGTGCAAAATTTGCAAGGTCAATGCTTTTGTTGCTACTTTCTCCCAGTGCGGACAAATGTGTACCCTCGCATAAGCGTCCGGCTGCGGTTCGAGGTGTGCATGAACGACCACCCACTCACCCACTCACAAGTCACATACCCGCTACCTTGCTTGGCAGACGCCGCCGCAACCATTGACGCCTTACACATGCCACCTTTTATTATTATTACCAAATTGATTGTTGTTTCGGTCGATGTTGTTTTTCATTCTTATTCTACATTTTCTTCGTAGTTTCTTTTTATTATACTATGACTATATGCTAACTTTTTTGCGCTTTCATTCACAGTATTTTTTGCCAGCACTGAGCTGAAATTTTCTGTACAATTTAGCTTTTGTGCAGTATAATGAAATTATGAACTGCAATTAAGCGAAAATTTATTACCGTTTGAGGCTTTGGCAAACGAAATTTTTGTGGGCCATCGCCTTTAGCGATTCTTAATGGGAATTTATTTGTTTGTTGAACGTGTGAACTGTTGTGGGTGGTGCATGAATTTTGCATTAATCGTCCGAACGTGAAAGATACTTTTAGGTGAGCACCTTCTGATTTATGGGTGAGAAAATGCAAGCATTTGTGGTTTCTTTTAATGTGCATTTATGCCTACATATGTATGTACATGTTAGTTATTCTGAAGAAAGAAAAAAGCAGTAGCAAATTTACGGCAGTGATGGTTTTGTATTAAAAATTGTTCTCGTGAGGTTTTTTGTCTACGCAACTATTCTCAAATAAGCGAAACTAGCCTCAGCGTGATAAATTTCGATTTGGTTTATTCACACTAAAGCTAACAGAAATGTAATGAGATGATTTTGTGGGTTTATGATTTTTTTTAATTATGCTTGTCAAATTCGGTCAATAAAATTGTCTTATTCTTTATTATCGTTGGCCCGAGCTACATCGAAATTAGAAAGTTTTTTCTTACAGCTATTGCCCCTCGACAGATAATGGCAAGATTTCGAGTGTATTTGTGATATGTGAAGGGGAAGCTCGGCCAAACGGTATCAAAAGTGTAAGCGCTAAAATATTATTATTATAATAATTGAGGCTATGTATCTACCCTTTCAATTTCGCTTACAAAATAATTTTTTACAGGTTCTTATTTTTTCTATAATTTTTGAAAATATAAGGCTGTCGGCAGTTGTCAAGAAAAATCACTAGTAATATTTTTCCTTCTTTCTATTGCTTGAGAAAGTACTTTTCTGTTGCTGTAAATTTAGAACAAAATTTTATTTTCCATTTCTTGCGGCTCATTTTATATGAATTTTTCATTTT
>NW_023458556.1:70361811-70363277 GCF_013731165.1 Rhagoletis pomonella
TTTATTTTCCATTTCTTGCGGCTCATTTTATATGAATTTTTCATTTTTATTGAGAGCTACGGACAGTCCTTATACAGTGTAATCCATTTATAATGGACTCGCATAAGATGGAAGCTCTGTTAATATGTACCTATTTGTCAAGTCCCAGTTCAAATATGGGCGAATCCGAGAAATTTGATTTCTCTCATTTTTGTGTCAAAAAAGGCATATTCTTAAATATTTTATATATCTTTTTACATTTATTTGAAAAATCTGATTTTCCCCTCTTAAGGTTCAGTTAGTCTAGACTTAATTTACGTAACGTAACCTTTATACATATAACGCAATATATTTCTGTGCAAGAATTTTTTAATTTGGCTTATAGACGGCAAAATGACAATCAGCTGAAAAGGAAAATACAAAAATATAATATTATTGCTGCTTGTTGACGTGTTGAGTAATCATTGACGATTTCTTACGTAAGTTAAGTTAAGTCTAGAGTAACTAAGCCTTTACTTCTTGAAACAAAGCTCTAAGTAGCATTGGTTTTAAGTACTATATATTTTAAATTTTTCCAACGGAAAAAAGAGTAACGTCCATAACCTAACGTCCCGAACGCGCATATACAATTATTTTAAAATTAGGCCAACCTTTCGTTTGCTTTTATATCACCTTTTCTAAACTTCATTATTTTCTCTTCAAATTATTTTTGTACATTGTGCTCTCCATGAATGACAATTTGCGCAAATCGGTTGACTTTGATGGTCATACCAAAATGGATTCCTTTTTCAGTAACGTCCGAACATAGATTTCGAAGGCAAATACACCGATCGGTTAAATCTTCCTTTAAACCACAACAAATTATTAACTTATAACATTTTTGTGGGCAAAAAAGTTAAACGAAACGTCCGAACGTAACGTCCGCAACGCTAGGATTTGCCCATATATGAAAAAACTCGGTTAAAATAGACTCGCTTATAACGGACTCCGCCTATAATGGAGAAAAATATCGGTTTTTGTCCATTATAACCGGGGCTGTTAAGACCAAAATAAGAAAAAAAAAATCTCTGCAATAAACAAAGTTCGGTAATTCCCGAATTCAGTAAAGAGAGGCAACCGCCTCTGCAACAGAAAATGTCTATATGGCTCATTCCATCTCAAATCACCCAGACCGGGGGAAAGTGAATTTAAGTTTGCGATAAAACTCACAGGGATTGTTCCTTGAACAATTTAAGGAGCACGTATTTTTTCTTTTTGCTCAGAAATGCGAATTTTTCGAATAATGATTTTATTCTTTTTGAGTACGAACGCTTCTTTTTTCCTCTCTTAATAGCAACTTTTGATGAAATCGTTTATAACTGCCGCAAAAAAGCAAGGATTTTAACGATTTTTTTTTTTAATTGCAGATATTGATGTACTGAATCGATCTAGTGAACTCAACATCAGTAATTGTTTATTAATAATTAATTATTGTTTATAAACAAAAA
>NW_023458556.1:70363377-70364489 GCF_013731165.1 Rhagoletis pomonella
GAATAATGATTTTATTCTTTTTGAGTAAGCACGCTTCTTTTTTCCTCTCTTAATAGCAACTTTTGATGAAATCGTTTATAACTGCCGCAAAAAAGCAAGGATTTTAACGATTTTTTTTTTTAATTGCAGATATTGATGTACTGAATCGATCTAGTGAACTCAACATCAGTAATTGTTTATTAATAATTAATTATTGTTTATAAACAAAAAAAAATTTTTTTTTTCAAATAGATTTTTTTCAAATTGCCACATCTTTTTTTCTCTCAAACTTTTTCGTCTATTAGGGAATAGTATATGCTAAAATTCGTCATTTTCGAGTTATGATTTTTTTCTGAAAATGCACTTATATGATGCTAGCAGATTTTCGTGCCAGTTGAGGGCACAAAAATTGTTGCCCATTATGACAAAATTTCCTTGCTGGAAATTTTTTGAGGTTGCCCGATCAGAACCAAAAGTTTTTCCCAATTGGGCTCTAATTTTGGCCCAATTGGGGCCCAATTAGCGATTTGCCCAATCTACCGAAGATTTCCCCAACCAGTGCTCACAATTTGCTCAAAGTGAACATGCATACGCAATTAAAACGTTTTTATCGATAAAATCACACATACACACATCAAAATTCCCTACAAAAAAAAAATATTTTTTAATTTTTTTCTTGAAAAATTTTCCACATACAAATTTTTTTGATAAAAAAAATTAGTTTTTGAAAATATGCCATTTCAAAAAAAATTGGACAAAATCACAATGGTAGCTCTGAGTATTGCGCAATATATAAGTATAATGTTATGGGGTCTTCGGTAGATGGGGCAAATCGCTAATTGGGCCCCAATTGGGCAAAAAATAGAGCCCAGTTGGGAAAAACTTTTGGCTCCGATCGGGCAACCTCAGAAAATTTCCAGCAAGGAAGTTTTGTCATAATGGGCAACACTTTTTTTGCCCTCAACTGGCACGAAAATCTGCTAGCATCATATAAGTGCATTTTCAGACAAAAAATCATAACTCGAAAATGACGAATTTTAGCATATTGCTACTCGTACTGATAATAATTTATACTATTCCCTAATAGACAAAAAAGTTTGAGAGAAAAAAAAGATGTGGCAATTTGAAAAAAA
>NW_023458556.1:70364589-70367110 GCF_013731165.1 Rhagoletis pomonella
CCTCCCCTTTACCGCTTATGGCAACATTTCAGACGAATACTTTAGGAAGCTTTTAATACGTTTAAATTTTTAATAAAGCACTTCTGTTTTTTCTCTCGCTCTCTTTGTAGTGTTGTGCTCATCTGTCGCTTTTCGCAATAGCTTTTCGCTCATTGCTAGCAAGAAAAGCTTATTTCTACGCTTAGTTATACGCACTCATAGCAAATATTGTACACATTTTTATTTTATTTATTTATTTATAATTATATTAGTTTGAAAGTTAAACATTTTAAACTAATTCCTTTCTAAGGCTTCCTTTTTAATTTTCGTTCTAAAATTTTTATATGAAAGTTTTATATGAATTGGGTCTTATTATTGGACATTAAACGCGCTTAACTCAACAAGTTGTTCTTATGGGAATTTCAGATGTTCCTAGTTTCAGAGCTGCATGTACCTGATGTTTCTATGAGGCATAATTCACTGAAAATGCTACACATACTCCAAAACGTAATATAAGCGCTTGGTTTTTCTGGTGAATATAAATTCATTTTCATGAAAGTATTTCAATTAATAACAAAAATTCTCCGTTTTATGATCCTAATTCGCCATTTAACCTCAAAAAACGGAAATAAGGGGATCAGAAGCAAGTAAAATATGATATTGGAATATGATATAGAAAACTGTCAATTTAAAACTTAAGCAAACTGAGTCATCTTTTAGAATAAGAGAAATTACGAAAAATATACTCTAACTTTTCTCTCGCTCGAACTACCAGGTACAGATACATATTAACATTTATGGATTTCTTATATAGCAAGCATATTTTAGCGGATCACAGAGTTTATGGGCACGGTGTCTGGGAACACCAAAAAAGTCTGTCTGACATGAAGCTAAATGTACGATGTGTGGATCTCTTCATAATGACCGTAGATGCTAGAAAATTACCGTCTTAAAATCCGATCCGATCATTTTCTGAATAAATCTTAAAAAAGAATTTTTCCATTCAAACATTTTTTTTCAGAAACGAAATATATTTCTCTTAAATACAGCTTGAAGTATATATACATTTATCAATGTATTGGTTTATTCTGTTTTACATTCAAAAATCTAATACAAACATTAACAAACAAAGCTAATAGTAGTCCCAATTATACATGTAAACAAAAATTAATACAATATAATTTATTAAGAAATAATAATTTGAAAAATTTCTTTTGATTCACAGAAATCAGTATTACAACTAGTATGTAGTATTTTAAACATATATTATTTTTTATTGTGTTTCTCACTGACACACAAATCTCTCAAGCAAAGAGTGTTTCTCACCGTGCAAATCTCTCTGTATGATCTTTTTGTGTTTTCTGCTGTGGGTTATTTATCAACTGCTTAAATTTCCCTTACGCAAAGACACTTTAGCAGGGACTCTTATTTTTAAGTGTATTTGTTTATTGAAAGACAGAAAAATATAAGTGGACGTACATAATTGGAAGAAAAGCGTCTTTACACAACTTATACATACACATACATGTGCTAGCATTTATGACACAGAAGTAAGCGTGCAAATTCATAATATGATACCCTAAAAATAAGCTATTTTATTATACTAAGTATTTTTTCGTATGTATATACTAGAAACTGTGTAATTAAATATTGGTATAGGTGCTATTATATATACATATGTATATTTTGAGTTAGTTTATACAATCGTACACATGTTTGGGTAATGAAATAAGAAATAAAGATTTATATAAATGGAACCAAAAAAGGTGATACAAGTTCTGTGGGACATAAATAATCTCTATCAACAGCAAATTTGATATGTGTTTACGTACTTTTATGGTACGCTACATAACGTTCGTGAGTAACCGCGCTCTATTTAACATTTATTTTTTCTCTCCTAGCGATAAGTGTCCGAGAGCAACAGCAACGGAAATTATATACAAATAACCCTTTCCCATTGAGAGCGAGTTCACATCAGGGTAGCCAACTCATGTTTGATAATTCGCCGATTTCGACAATGAAATTCCCCGATTTTGTCTAAAATTTCGTAAATTCCCCACCCATGGATATATCTTCATTTACAAAAAAAAGTATGTATTTTGATATATTGCTGGTGTTTCTGTTTATTTTATTCATATGTATGTATTCATAAACCAATCCAAAATTTTATAAAGTTAGTTAACAAATAAATAATAAAAAACGAACTTATAATGTGCATTTACATACATACAGTGGTCGCAAAAATTAAGTCGACCCAAATTTTCACCAGTTTTCCCAATTATTATTTTTTGTTTATTATTTAAGTTATTTTTTTAATATGGTTCCTTCTTTAACAAAATTCATATAAATCCACGTTTCAAACTTTATGCAATATTTAAAAAAAATCATCAAAAATTTCGAGCTTTTTAATTGGATTTTCTAGAAAGGTTCTAGGAAGTTTTGTAGCCCATTCAATTATCTTCTTCTTCTTCTTCTTATTTATTGGCGCTGTAACTACCTAAGCGATTTTGGCCGAGTCCAAAACAGCACGCCAGTCATTTCT
>NW_023458556.1:70367210-70368279 GCF_013731165.1 Rhagoletis pomonella
CCTATTTTTCAACCTAGCTCATAAGCTATCTGTGTGAAAACTTCCATGCAAATCAGTTCACTCATTTCCGCGTATTAATTAAATTAAACATTTCTAACAGGTGGCAACTCTTAAAAAAGTAGCCTACTTTCTAACCTAGGTCATAATATATCTGTGTGCAAAATTTCATGCAAATCCGTTTATTCGTTTCTGCGTATTAATTTAATTAAACTTTTTTGACAGGTGGCAACTCTTCCAAAAAATTAGCCTATTTTCTACTGTAGGTCATAAGCTATCTGCTTGCAAAATTTCATGTAAATCATTCAGTCGTTTCCGCGTATTTGTTTAATGAAACTTTTTTAACAGGTGGCAACTCTTAAGAAAAGTATCCCATTTTCCACTGTAGATCATAAGCTATCTGTGTGCAAATTTTCATGCAAATCTATTCAGTCGTTCCCGCATATTAAATAAATTAAACTTTTTTAACAGGTGGCAACTCTAAAAAATAGCCTATTAACCAATCTGGCCCATAAGCTATCTGCGTACAAAATTTCATGCAAATCCGTTCAGTCGTTTCCGCGTGATGATTTCCCAAACATCCAAACATACAAACTTTCACATTTATAATATTAGTAAGATTAGTAAGATTAGTAAGATTAGTAAGATATATAGATTTACATAGTATCTGAATAATATTTTGGGCATACTCTTTTACATACCAAATAACGAAGTTATAATTGTTTAAACAACTGCTCTTAAGGCTAAAAGAGTAATGTTTCGCTTTATTCAAAACTGTGATGGGGTGGAATGGACCCTATAGGAATTTCACTACTAAGTTTAGATACTTTTGGGCATAGTTTACCAATTTTCGACCCTAATTTGACTTTACTATTTGACATGATATATAAATGTTTTACTACCAGTCCTTATAGTAACTGAAAATCATAAGCAAAAAATATCGCAAATATATTCTATTGAGAATAATAGTGCGCCTAGCACCACCCATGATCGAGGTAAACTTGCATATAAAAAACATTTAGGGCATTTACTACTTTGTGTATTTGTTGTATGTATCTTGTGTAAGTGTAAC
>NW_023458556.1:70368379-70371115 GCF_013731165.1 Rhagoletis pomonella
ATTTACTACTTTGTGTATTTGTTGTATGTATCTTGTGTAAGTGTAACTGGATGGGCATGTGATTGTTGTTGCGAATGTATTTATCGTACCACTAGCAACAATAAATAACACGCTCATTCAGGTACACTTAAACAAGATACAACGAATACACAAAAAAGCGAATTACCCTACTGAAAGAATACACTATGCGAAACTACCACTACCACTAAACAGTTATTGGCAAAGCTTCTTTTATTCGAAAATTTTCATTAGCAAATAGTTTATGAATTACCCAAGCATTATGAATTACTTCCTAATTAGTTTGCTGTTTCTAATGTCAATAAAATGTTAATGCTTCAGGGACCTATTCAGGAATTTAGTTATTTCGAAGTGCTTATTTCCAAACTAAATATGTTGCGCTATTGTATAATCGATTCAACAACGAAAACCGATGATTATGTGTTGTATGCTTGATTGATTCCTGGAAGCTATGGAATTGCTATGCTAACTTATGTAAATACCTATGACATTGACTACGGAAACTTGTTGTGGTTTAGATTTTCGTGAATTAATTACCATGCCACTGATATGGCTTCGATGGTTTTCAATTACTTCTTTTATGGTAACTAATCATGAATATGTACTTAGTCTTTTTAGTTATGTGTAACCGGTAAAAATCATTATTTCAAAGGTTGTTTTTTTATCTTTTGGTTATTTAACCAACCCTGTGTTAGCCCTAAAATAGTCCCTCGTAATTCACCCGCAAATGATATCAAATTTACAGATTTGTACATTTTAGCAGTCAGAGAGTGGTGTTGGTTAGAAAATTTGTATCGAGAATGAGTTCAGCACATTAAAAACTTTTAAAGAACCCCCTCTACAACTGTCAAAATGTACCAATCTGTACAAATGTACAAATCGTGTGATCCCTGCTTTAAAGTCAGGCGAATTACCTATCAAATTCAAATACCGGCACATTTTGCGGGCGCCTAAATTCACTGATGCATGTGCAAAACTTTCCTGCATTAAATTTATGAAAATTTTGCACATGCACTTCTCAACTGTCATGTAATAAAACTGTCTTATGTTATAATTTGATGGCAGTTCAAAGTATGCTCGGCCTAATGGGCATCCTCCGGATACTGCTTCCGGAGCTTCTTGCGGACTCTGCATGACTTATGAAAGTAATAGTTGATCCAATGAATATTTTTTATAAATATATGCAAACATACTGGTCTCCCCTCTCACTGAGTTATTCACAGGCCACCACGTTCACCAGATCTTACCCTTTCGGACTACTTCTCTTGTGGGGGACAGTGTTGTCGTTGAGAATATTCAAGAAAGTCTCAAAAAAGGGGTCATTGACGAAAAAAAGTACCACCATATTATTTTTGCTTTTCTTTACTAGTAAAAGAATAAATAGGTTGAATTTAAAAAGAAAATAGCACGTAGTTTTGGAAAAAGGGTCAAATAATCAAAATTTCCTAAAAGTCGGGTCAAAGGATATTAGCGCTTAAAACGAGTCAAATTGCCCCTTTAGTCGCACAACGGCAACATTGGTGGGGGCATTTCTTATCAGGGTGTCCAGATTGATTAAAAAGAAAAGAGCCATTTTTGCAAAAAAAAAAATCGCCAGAAATCGCCAAAGTTTTTTTTTATAAAATTCATGAAATCGGCTTATCTAAAAAATGAGATCTTGTTATAACACAGTTCTTAAACCCAAAAACGAATATAATGACTTCAGGGTAATAATAAATAACACAAATCACTTATACGATAGTGATGTACAAACATTTTTTTTTTTTTTTAAGGAACAGTCCAGCGCCTTTGTCTTGGTCCGCAGGCTGTATGGGAGACACAGCAGCTAAATTTAAACGTAGAATACATGGTTAAGAGCACATCCAAGTCAATAACGAAAGCACGTACTATGAAAAATATCGATAACAAAAGCGATAACAAAATATCGATAGCAAAATCGGCTAAAAAATCTATAAAAATATCGAAAACAAAATCGATTACAAAATCGATTAAATATCGATAACAAAATCGATAAAAAATATCGTTTATTATGTCGATAAGTTCCGAAAATATCGATAGCAAAATCAATAACAGTATCGATAAAAAATTTCGATAACAAAATCGATAAAAAAATATCGATAACAAAACCGATAAAATATCGATTATTATATTGATAAATCCCGAGAATTCAGAAAATCTCTAAAATCCCGAAATGGTCCCCAGATTGAGTCTCCGTCTACATATATCCTTTTCTCTATAATTACCTTATTTATCCTTTTCTTTATCTATATACGTACTCACCTTTACTTTAATTCTTGTATTGTCTTTTTCCAAGTGTTATTCTCTTTATTAGCAAGTTTATGTTAAATTAATACCATGTGCATATACTCAAGAAGCGCTAAAGAAGTTTCACTTCAAAAAGTTTTCGTGTATTGTGCATACATATGTTCATATATGTACATATAAAATATTTATGTACATATGTATATACATGGCTTACTAAAAGAGAATCAGATCCACATTAACTACAATCAACATATGTACGTATGTATGTATTTACATACATACGCTGCGATTTGGTTATAAATATTGCGCCATCTGTTATTCAAAAGTCGTAATACCTACACACACATACTTTTTGACTCCTTCTCTCACATCCAGCGCATGCACGTGTTTGCAAAATGGTGACGACCGATTTTGTATGGGAAATTATTTATACCCATATATTTGAATCAAATA
>NW_023458556.1:70371315-70373095 GCF_013731165.1 Rhagoletis pomonella
AATTTTAACCAAAAAATCAACAAGTTGTAATCGTCGTAATACAATTTTAACTATACTCACGTATTTGTGTTCGTACGTCCCATTGTAATTTACATAGATTTTTATTTTTCGAGTTGAACCAATAAAGATTAAAAATAATAACTAATATTTGTGTTTAAATTTGTCGCTTAAAGGTAATTAATATTACTTGATTTTTATTTTTTCGATCGCAAATAATGATTATTTTATAATCTTTATTTTTTTCGCTCAAGGATGATAGGTATTATCGAGTTTTATTTGTTTCACTTTAGAATAATGATCATTCAAAAACTCAAAAGCTATACCAGCGTGATTTCCGCCGCATTCTTTTCAGAGGAAGCGACTCTCTAATAAAAGTAATAACACCCAAAATTTTCAGGGAAAAAGTCAGTAAGTTACGTCTGTATAACCTTTTCAATTTTATAAACAAACATTATTTTTATGTGGAAAAATAAAACTCAATAATAATTATTATCTCTGAGCGAAAAAATAAAATTCATAAAATAATCATTATTTGTGATCGAAAAAATAAAAATCAGGTAATAATCATTTCCATTGAGCGCAAACAACTTAAAGTTTCGATATAGCTTTGAATGATTAAATTATCAAATTTCTCACTTGTTAAGAATTCTGAAAGCTCTATACTTGCATTACATTCCGAATTCTATGTCAATTTGTATCTAATCCAACTCAATGGGTGATAATCCAGTGCAATGTAGTTTTTGCGCGTTTACCAATACAAATCCTCTGTGAATGGCAAATCCCTTAATGTTATCAAATCTCTTCATCCATTTCAGCACAATAACAACAATAAGAACAACCACTTAAGCTTGCAGGACTGCAGCAACAACAAAATAAAATTAATAGAGAAGTAAACAGAAACAACGATCCTTCCAATATTCAGTAGCAGAAAACTGCAATAATATAAAAACAAGTACAACATATAAAACTACAATAATCGCACAACGACAAGTCACCTACAACGACTTTCTGCAAAAAAGACTTCAAACACAACAAGAACAAGCAGACGAGAAAACTACTAGCAACAGTAGAACAACACGAATGCAAAGGAAAAAGGGCAGTCGTAGCTAATAGCGGAGCAAGGGGAGAAGTGGAGAAGTGGAAAACGAAAACAGCTAACTTCGGCGTACAAGTAAGTGAAGCGTAGTACATATTCTTATTTGTTTGCTTTCTATATTTTGGTATTGGCAAAATCCCCCTCAAGCGCGCCGGCAAAGCTCATAAGCGAGCATTGAACACATAACGAATTGCTATAATGATTTCCCATGGGCAAATCGTCTAGAAAGAATTTGTGAAAAGTAGGTTCAGAAAAAGTGAGAGCTTTGGTGATGTGAGACTCAGAAAAGGATTATATGATATCGAATTAATGAAAACCGGCAGTGAACGGTTATAGGTGAACGAAAATATATAAGTATGTACAATAAGAACTTATGCAAAAAAGTGACTAATCCGGGATGACTCCGGGATCAATCTCAAAGGAAATACGACTAATACCACTTGTTTGACAAGTCTGCTTCATTTGGAAGGTCTTTTTGTCGTGAGTGGGGCTGTTGACAAACGGATCGTAAGTATTCGACAAATTTCAAAAGCATGCAATCGGTTTGCAAACTTGTTTGCGGTTAGTGGCTTCGTTTGCATATATGAGCTCAGTTACTACATAGACATTTTTGTAGCGTGGACATCAGCAAATAATAGTAGTGGCATTCACCATATTAAGCAAGTGGTCTGGCAGTCTGGCAAA
>NW_023458556.1:70373195-70381211 GCF_013731165.1 Rhagoletis pomonella
TATGGCGCGGTCGCCTTTCTTGTGGATTGGGCAGAGCACACTTGTTGTTTTTCTATTTGTATGTATTCGTACATCGCCATAGTCAGGTGATGGAACATCGTCTCCGTCTTCAACCGACTTTGTTGAAGATTGATCTCAGAGAGCAGGTGTGAGAGTCGAGTGGTGAATAAATTGGCGGTAATGTCAGCTTTTACCCTTACGAGGACATCAACCAGCCGGGCAGAGGCACATTCGCTATTGAGGGTCCGGACATTCCAAGAGCAAGCCCTTAAATCGTAGTACTTTAAACATATGCCGTGGTCGTCATCAAAGGAGGTGGGGTCTCATCAGTGGCTTTGTTTTATTTTTCATTGGAAGAGTATTTATGTAGCGGATCCCAAACCCATTGTTGGGTGGAGATTGGTTTCTTAACCGAATACACAGATGCCCAGTTGCAGTCGCATCTACTGGTTAACAGCCGCTGCTTACTTCAGTGAGCCCTTAAACCCACCGAAGCTACCTCTCTTTCTGCCGTGACCCAAGGCTCCATTCAGGTTGGTTACCGCATCTCGCACATGGCTTGCTCACGTTGTCCAGAGTTCCCGATCGAAAACGCTAGAGCCGGGACTGAGTATAGCCGTGCAACTGGAACTGCATACCCAGAACAACGACTATACCCCGTTGCACCCCACAATCTTAGCCACCCAAGAATTAAAGTCGACAACCGCGTTTATATGCTTCTTCCAAATGCTCTAAAAATCACCATAATTAGGATAATGTTGCTGATTGGTAATGTTGATTCGGATTATGGCAGTTCGTTCACTGATAGGAGAGAAGCTGCAGACAAATGTCAGAGTCTCCGGTTGACTACAAATCCTACGCTGCGTAAAGATAAAGGGAAAAATGAAGACCAAGATAAATTTTAACACTTTACTTATATATACAAGGGCAATGATGAAGGGGAATATCGCTACCTTAGAATGCAAAGTTGCTAAGTCCACTTTTTATGTAAACTCATATTTTGATATAAGAGGCTAGAGAAATTGAGTATGCATCGTTTCGAAAATTATAAAGGTACTTATTTTATTTTTTCCTCTTCATAAGCAATAAAAGGAAAATTTGCTGTCCAAAAGAAGCACCACAACTCCGATAAGGCCAAAATAATACGACATCTTTTAATAAATATCGAATCCTTCTGTTTTTTATGGAGTTTTGCTTTGCTTTAAACGCGCAAAATGTTTGATTCGAAGTCTAGCGAAATAGTTAAAGCAAATGGCTATAGGAAGATTTTTTCCTCTCCTGTAAAATTTTTAAAATGGGACTTAGCAACTTTTCTTTCTAAGCTAGCGATATGTAGATGAAGAAAATGATAAACATAAAAGTAAAAACAAAGATGAGGATAAAATAAAGGTAATTAAAGAGGAAAGGATATAGAGAGAGACACAGAGACTCAATCTGAGAACTATTTTGGGATTTTAGAGATTTTCGGGATTCTCGAAACTTATCGATAAAATAATCGATATTTTTATCGGTTTTGTTATCGATATTCTTATCGATTTTGTTATCGATTTGTTATTGATATTTATCGATTTTGTTATCAATATTTATTGATTTTGTTATCGATATTTATCGATTTTGTTGATATTTATCGATATTGCTATTGATATTTACTATTGAAATTCACCTAAGATTTAACTGCCATCGATGATATTGATGCTGGCCATGTATGTATATCATTTGTGAGAAAAATTTGGTATTGAATTGCATAGTTCAAATTAACATTAGTGATGACAGCTAAGCACCAGATGGGTCCACCATCGGAAAGTAGTTTTTCTTAAAATTACAGATAGACTGTGTTGAATATAAGCCCTAGATATATTGATTATAACACAAATTATATATGTAACGTAAGTTTCACTTCTACAGTGTGGCCCAGGCGCACTTACTTTTTTTATGCAGGCTTTTACACTTTTTGAAATATTTCAGCAACCATTCCTTCGAATCTTGTTTTTTTTATAGCAATTAGAGAACTTATTGGGCAACAAAATAAAGTGACCAGTTTGTAAAATTTCGATTCTTGTTTTATAAATTTTTTTTTATTTTTTTAATCAATTGAATTTTTTTCCAACTTCTCAAAAACCTAGGACAATAATTCAAAAAGCATTATTTGCTATAAGCATTCAATTTTACTTTTTTACAAGTTTAATATAATATAATACAAACGAACTGAAAAGCAAAAAATTAAATTTTCAAACTTAAGTATCAAATAAAGAATTATCAAATTATTTTTTTTTTGCTTTTCAGTTCATTTGTATAATATTTTTTTTTAAACTTGTTTCATTTTTTTGGTAAAAAGCTTTAAATCAATCAAAGTCATAGTAATTTTTTGTATGAAAGTAAAATTGAATGCTTAGCGTAAATAACGCTTTTTAAATTATTTTCCTAGGTATATGGTAAAATAAATTCAATCGATTAAAAAAATAAAATTTTTTATAAAACAAGAATCGAAATTTTACAAACTGACCACTTTATTTTGTTGCCCAATAAGTTCTCTAATTGCTGTCAAAAAATCATAAGATTCGAATGAATGGTTGCTGAAATATTTCAAAAAGTGTAAAAGTCTGCATAAAAATTTGCTTGTAAACAACTTGTAAAAAAAAAAATAAAATGATCGGAAAATCTTTGGTGTCAATATTGCACACCATGTTAACTTTCAAAATCGGTCAATGAGATATAAAAAATCGAAAAGTCAACTTAGGGTGGCCCAGTTGAGAAAACTTGCCTCTTGGGCTTCCTGAAATGGATATTGCGCCTATACAAAACGACAAAATACTGAACTTTCTGGAAGTATGTATAATAAATCCATTGAGCCTCGAGTCTATGCTATTTTTATGCTTACCACAAACATGTACATGCAAACATATACATATGTATGTACATAGTACATATCACTAGCAGCAAAAATTAATGCGAGCACAATTTTAGCAACATCATCTCTACTCGTTTGAGATTTTGCCAAAAGGTGTGGTTTTCAATTCTGTTGCAAACATTTAATTTAATTATTGTGACAACTGCAATTATGGCACCAAAGAAGTGCGGGCCATAAAATAACCACAATACGAAAATGATAAATGCTATGGAAATCGGCAAATCAAATTTTTAAATTGTTGTTTGTACACTAACTTTGTTGCACCTGGCTTTGTGGCAACAATTGTTCTCTACTTAAATGTTGCATGAACGACTGCTGCTAGCGTGTTCATTGCGCCGTTATTGCCATTTCGTTCGAACACATTTTCCTGCACAATTAATTAAAATTTTATGCCTGCATGCGAAAATTGTTGGCAATGAAATGTAGCTGACAAATATATGTACGTCCACTGAGGAAAATAATGCATAGTAAAAATGAATACTTTATATTTGATTATCGTTTAAAAATGTTCGTATTTAAAAACAATATTTTCATACAAAATTTATTACGCACGTATTTGACTGTTCACATCTGAGTATGTATATGAGTGTACATACGCACCCCAAGCATGCAGAGCGCCGCTCTGAGAGCGGTGACAACACACACATTCATACATAGTACATGTTTATCCGTACAAATCGCGTGCTGTGGCGTTGATAGATATTCAACATTTGAAAGGAAATTTATATGCCTGGGTGTAGCTGACTGCGCAAAGATGCATGCCACAATTTGTTGATATCCAGAGATGGTCAGGGTTCGAATTCCACTGCAGGCAACATGCAAGTTAAATATTTATTTTTTTTTAGTTTTGGTCTTGTTTATTCACTTCACGGATGCTTTTTCAGAACGAACGCGGTCATTTTAATATGCGCGTAATTGAATTGAATATTTACCAATACACAGTACTTTCGTTGACGTTTATAGTAAGATCAATTACGTTTCTATTTGATTTTAAGATTTTTTCCCCTCAGTGTACATATGTATGCACTCGTACATAGCAACCAGCCAGTGCATCAAGAGATTTCAAATGCTTGGGCCGCATCCACCTCATAAATATGTTTGTAGTATATTTATGTGCATATGCATATACCAGTGCAATAAAATATGCCGCAGGTTGCGCGCATTAAATTATTGTCTTGTTGTTATTACAATATGTTAGCGACAGGCGGAAGAAATATGGCGATAAGTGCAATTTGAATTTTGGTTTGATGTATGCGAATTTTATCGGGAATTTCATCAATTGCCGCTTCGTCTGCTACTGTTTGGTTTTTATTATTTCGGGCATGATTTGGGTTTATTTGCAACAAATAAATATTTGTTTTGAATTTATGAACGTACATGTTAGGCATTTGGCATTTCGCTTTGTTTACAATATTTGGTGTGTCGAATTTTTGGCAAGCATTCATTTCAAAATAATTTATCGCGTAATGCTACATGCTTTCATTTTAAACCTAATAAAATGAAGAGCTTTAATTTTGCAAAACAAGGCGCTAAAATGCTGTTTCATATCCAGTTAAATCGTAAGCGACATTTTTTTTTTTAATTTTCTTTTTGATGCAGAAATGCATCTATATGCTCTAGGAATATGTCTGCATCATAAAGAAAAATTTGAAAAAAATTCCGCTTACGCTATTTTGGCGGTTAGGGCTCGATTTCACAAAAATTGTTATAAAAATTTCAAACTTTTTAATCAGAATCTTTGGAAATTGTCGTTCTGATTTCAAATTGCGTATGCATGCACATTAGAGGGGTAAAAAAAGAAAGACGGAATTTTAATGCTCAAACCCCCTAGGATTATTCTATATCGAAAAAATTATACCCTGTTTTTTTTTTTATAAAAATTTATTTGCAGTCGCTCAAATCGCTCACAGCTTTTCATGTATTTCATATGGGGGAAAAACAAGTCTTTGTAGAAATGGTATAGAATTCTTGAAAACCAATATTTTTCGTAGAAAACTTTGTTTCTCTTCAGCTGACTTCCAATAACAATACCCAATAGTATATCGACTGCTGAGTGGAAGATCGACCTATCTCGGCAGCCAGTTCGAAACGCCCTATCTCAAAAAACTTTTCAAGAACGCTCTATTTCAGAATTGAAAAAAGTGGAAAAAGCAACAACAGTTTATAAGGCGAACTTAGCACAGTGCGTAGGCAACTAGCTGAGTCAGCTGGGGTCGTCGGTTCGAATCCCGCTGAAGCAGTCTGATGAGGAAATGTGGTGATTTCCGAAATAGCTAACACTTCTACCATTTATAAATTATTGTTAATTTTTCCACAATAGTTTTCATTAAAAAACGGCCTTAAGCTCAATAAAATTGTTGAATATAATTGCTATAAGGCAAAAAATAACAAAGAAACAACTATGTTTTCTCTTAGAATTTTCCAACATAACGCAAGTTTAAATGCCGATTTTCATGTAAAAGAACCACACAACTCTTAAATGGTAACCCTGTTGTTTACTACTAATATTTTTTTTTACAGTGCTAAGTATGCGGAATTTAGAAGTATGTAGTTCACTCGGTCACCACACAGGCCCATTATAATGAACAGTCCATTTCCGCAAGCCATGCCATGCCACCCTTTTTCTAGCCCTGACAATATTTTATGTGTAAGTTGTTCAGGCTATCGAAAAAATGTATGCAAAAACCACAAGAAATACAGATTGCTCTTTTACTTCTACAGAGCTCATAAGGCTAAACTCCAAAGCAGGCGACCATATAGTTTTTGCACCTGGTATTATCATGAAAAATCGTAAGCTCCGTTATCATCGCCCACCGTGCAATACTTGGCATCTGTTCACCTCCTATTTATTAGATGTGCCGCCTTTTTAGAGCGCTCTTAGCTATAGAGCACCCAAAACTGAAGTGGCAACGGCAAATGTGCTGCAACTATTATCAGAATATTTAATATCTCAAATTTGGTTAAGTTCAGCAGGATTTGAGGCCCTTTTGTGATTTTCTTTAGTGAAAACCAACCATAATTTATGTTGGTACAAATTTTTGGAGATCACCATCATCATGTCATGTCATCATAAAAAATGTCATAAAACAATAGATCACAAATATCGAAGAAAAAACGCCTGGTAACTAAAATTCTTTAAAGAGAGTTTAAGTAAAACAATAGCCAGATGATCAAGTCTAAATTGCAACCATAAAGTAGCCATTGCTCGCAACAACAGTTTTATGCCGAACTTAGCTCAGTCGATAAACTATTGGCTTCGTACGCCGGAGTAATAACATATGTAACTGAACCAGTTCGATTTTTAACTGCCTTATCGATTAACAAGTTGCAATAACTGTAAACATATACCTTGTCCGCAACAAAATCCCATAACCTTTTTCGTTTTTCCCTCAAGTAAAACGAGTTTTTTGTTTGTTTTTGGTGAAGAGATTTATCCGCTCAATTGGGCTTTATTTATTTACCCTTTGGTTAGCTCGCGAGTGCACGCTAAGAGATATGCACCTAGACGTGCATATGTACATACTAGGGATGTTAATTTTTCGGCTTTCTCCGATCCCGGGATTTTCGGGATGCCGTTGTCACAATCCCGGGATCCCGGGATTTAGATATTCATTACCTTTCAACAACTTGAATCGAAAAAATTGCTTCTATATTGTTTGAAAAGCTCTCCTACCATGAAATAAATAATAAATAAATGGGTTTGAAACCTACTTTTTTATTTAAAGTGGCATTTTTCTTTTTTCTCTCTGACTGCAGGATTTATTTTGAAGGGCTTTGTAATTTCAAAGATATGATTTATTCCAAAAATTATAAAAAAACTCAATGCAATGTAGAATAAAAAATATGGGTAACAAATGTAGTAGGAAAATCTTTCGAATTTAAAATAATTAAATTTTTTGGATTCACAAGGACGAATAGGTAATTTTTAAGCTGACAAAGTTTGAAGAACGAAATTCGAGGATGTTATCGAGTTTATATAAGCTCTTAACATATAATTTTTCCAAAAACAAATCTTGCGAAATTTCAAGGATAAACTTTTAAAATGACATTTTCAATATTTACCAGCCCTTCTGTACCAGAAACCAGTGATCGGACTTAGAAAAATTCTGTGTGGTAGAATCTGGAACAAAATGTGGTAGATTTCAAAAAAATGTGGTAGATCTCAGGTTTTGGATCAAGCTTTGTACAGAAATTAAAGAAATTCTGTAAGGTTTCACCTAATTGCAAACGTTTTAAAAAACCTCTAAAAAAATTAATTTTAGTATAACAAAGTGCAAGATTGAAGTTGCTAAAAATTGCATTGAGTTTTGGCAATTTTTTTCCTTGCCAGTGTAAACCGGTTCCTTCCATATCAAGATATTTTTCGAACATAAATTTTTTTGCAATCTTGCGGAGTGCTGCTAGCGTTTCATTTTATCACATCACGATGTAGCGAACAAATGTGGCACGTTACAGAAACCGCTACTTGGATTTGCCGATTTTGACAATTCTCAAGTAAATGTAAACAACGCCTCAGAAACTTCAGATGCACTGAAATTTGCTAATACTTTCACAAAAATCGCCGTTTTTTAATTTTTCGCTATTAATTATTTTTATAAATCATATATTTTAAAATTTAACATAATGAAACCCCGTTTCCTGTCTCAAAATTTATTATTGAGAAAATTTACTATTTTACAGTTTATTTTATCCTCCCATTCGGCTTTGTTTACTTTTACTTGAGAAATTTCATCGCCGCCGGGAATGCGGAATCTGGTATTATATCATTCTTATTACCATATAGTGTTTAGTGTTGGTAAATTTTTGCTCTTAAAATTAAGAAAATTATGTCGAGCAGACCTTGTGTGGTAGATGTGGTAGATCCTCAAAAAAGTGGCAGATCTACCTCAATGTGGTAGAAGTCCGATCACTGCCAGAAACTTGAATCTCTTTAAATTCTACTCATTAATTAATTTAATTAATTAATTTTATACCCATACTTCTTCTCCAAGCACATTTCTCTGAATTTTTTAAATCATTTTTGGATAACTGACGTCAGAGTGAAAAACTAAAAACGCAATTTTACTATGTTTGGCCCATGGTTTCGCGAATATATTGATATTTGTGTT
>NW_023458556.1:70381311-70385345 GCF_013731165.1 Rhagoletis pomonella
CCGGGATCCCGGGATTAACATTCCTAGTACATACATATATGTATGTATGCGAAAGTCCACAGCTTTTCCATCACACGGCCCATTTATTTAATGGCTTGTAAATTTATTTTTAATCAGGGCGTTGGCGAAACAGAGGATTAAAAGCACTAACTATATTTACTGTGCTTTTTGGCTGTTTACGCACACATATGACAAAGTATACATAAATATGTAAACTCATGGACAAAAAAATACGGGGAAAATTTAAAATGACATTTTTTACAACTTTCTTTATTTGTTTATTAATAAAAATTTTTAGGAAACCATATAAATCAAAGTTTGAAAGCTTACACAAAGTTCACAAAAATTTATCAAATTTCGCAAAATTGTCATCAAAATTTCAAACTTATTCAGAATTTAAAGAAAATTTGCGAGTTTGTAGCCCATTCAATTTTAAAATAATAAAAAGAAAGTTTTAAGTCACTCAAAATACCTCTTGAGTTTTTAGAATATTTTGTCAAATGTGTTGAAAATTTTCTTCCATATAACGCACGAACAAAATTTTTTAAGGCGTCATTGAATGATTTTAGGGCAGAGTCCTTTGTCAATATTCGTATGACACGACAAAAACAATTCGACCTATATTTTTTTCATTCAAAGGAAAGTATGCTCGAAAATTTTGTATATGGGATAAAATGAGCAACACCGTCAGAAAAAAGTTCTCAAAAATCAATGATAATTCTTCGGCTACAAAACTGCATACTCGAAAATTCCGAACAAAAAGTTTGAAACTTTGATGGAATCCTTTGAAATTTTCTTTAATTTTTGTGAACTTTGTGCAGTCTTTGAGATGTATATTTATGTGGTTTCTGTTGTGGATCGAGCTATCTTTTAAATGAAATATATTAAGAATAAATATGTAAATAAACCTAAATTGAAAACAAAATCATTTTTAATTTTGAGCCTATTCTTTTCTCCATGAGTGTATGTACATATTTATATATGTAGGTATGTAGGTAAATGTACATACATACAAACTAAGGTGATTGACTCAGTTTTTCCAAACCAGTTTCCACCGGTTTTTTAGATATCTATAGGCGATTTTTTTGAAATCTATCAAATAAACCGGATTTTTTTTTATCGAAGAACCCGCTTTTTCATTTCATATAAATCTTGACCTCTCAATAAAAGTTTTCATTTTTCGAAGTTTTCAAAACTTTTTCCAGTTGAAGGGACATCCCTAAATAGTTTAAAAATTATATATCCTATATCGTATTTGATTCCAATAAATTAACGTGTTTGGCCGAGCTTTTCCTTCACCTCCGAAGAATCTTTTTTATAGCTGAAGTACACTCAGAGGTTTGCCATTGTCTGCCGAGGGGCTACCAGTATTTAGAAAAAGCTGTTTTTGATGTTGCTGAGACCAGAAATGGAGTCATCGGCTACGGCGGCAAATCCAAATAAAGATAGTAAGAATAAAATAAAGTACTAAAAAAAAGTTAAGATAAGACCGAACGTGAATTTTTCACTGGTTTTTATTTGTTTTACTTTTGATCTAAAAAAAATATGAACTTATTTTGCTTCCTTTTTTTCTAAATAAAAGCTATTTTTACAGTCAATAATTTTATTGTATGTAAATTGTCTTAATTTCAGAATCCGGAATCGGTTTTCTCAAATTGCAATTTATCGAATAAGTCGAAAACCGGTTTCGAGAAAAAGGCGAATAGTCGAATACCCTAATATATACATAATAGAGATATATATCAATAAAAGCACACTCTGACTAGTAAATTAAAATAAAAACTATGCTTTGCCATACCATTTAAGGATTAGGAGAGGAGATAAATTTATCACAATTCACTTTTTGGATGCCTGAATAAAAAAGTTGATGCAACACGAAGCAACTTATAATTTTTGCAACCCAGTTTTCAAAGAATCTGAATTCACTCTCAACTCACCGTCTAATTAGTAAGGACTATGGATATTTACACTATGTACAATGAGAGTGAATACTATTTCTCACGAGAACTATTTTCATCGTAATTATATAGGGTGTGCTGTTACCGACTACAAAGACTTACATTCTGGGGATAATTTCATGACAAAAAATACCGAAAATTCGGAATCTAACTCGAATGCCCTAAAAATGGCAGCCACTTTTATTTTTATCTTGCCTCACTACGCAGCTGTTTATTGACAAAAACTAAAGTGTTAACTAGCAACTAAATTGATAGTTATCTAATCGTAAGGACAGTATCAAATTTTTAACTTTATGTTTACTATTTTAGGAGCTTTAGGGTAGGAATATGTAAAATAATCAAATGGATAGAGATAACTTCAATCAGGTAAAGCCAAAAAAAAAACAAACTAACAAATTTCGTAAAATTTTTGTTACAGTACTTCTTCAAAATGTACACAGTTTGCTTGAAAACAAGCTGTATGACGAGTTGCCATCTGTTGTGCGACTTTCTGAATCTTGCTTGGGTGTGGCCTGAGCCATGGCCACCTATGAGAAACAGAGTGTCCAGATTGGGCGATTTAGCGCTAATTTGGCGAATTTTTTGATATTTGCGCTTAGAAACTTAGGAAATCGACTTTGCCGATTTTTTGCCCTCAATTAAATTTTTTGTGCGCTATCGCGTAAATGCGTCGAAACACGTGACAAGGTTATGGAGTTAGAGCTTTAATTTTGATGTGGCAACACTTTTTCTTATTATCGATTTTGTTGTAGCATATCGAATATTCGCTAATATTAAGCCACCATTTGTGACAACTCCCGCTGAATGTGAAATTTGCAATTTCATTTGTAGAAATAGCTGATCTCGCCTTATTATAGCTTTTATTTTATTTTTAGCGCCGAGCGCTTAAGAGCGGATTGTGCGATTAATCAATTAATATGAGTTATAATAAATATATTGTTTAACTAAATGTAACATATGTATGTAATATATCAGCAAAAAGTACAGCCGTCACCATACAGTTTCGATTATAAAAAGCGGGAAAATGTGATTTTGTATTTCGCAACTGTATGGTGGAAAGTGTGTTCTAATATCTATTTGATACACAAAAAATGATCACGGCTGTACTTTTTGCTGATATATTACATACATATGTTCCATTTAGTTAAACAATATAAGAATATTGTAGTATGTACCACAAAAACGTATATTTTCTATAAAAAATCATAACTCAGAAAAAAAAAATTTTCGCTATTAGAGATTTGGGTTGATTGTAGTTCAAAGTGTCTCTTTCCCGGTAAAAAAGTTTGAGAGACAAAAAAAATACACCTTTTGAGAAATTAAATTTAAAAAAAAATTTGCACTTTTTGTTTATTGTTAAATAAAAAATTTTAAATAATGAAACCAATAATTATATCATTCTATCTTAAAGTGACTAGAATTACTGACAGTTGAGTAAAAAAATTGTTGGAATCTATTAAATTTTGACAAAGTATTTCAAGCATTTTAAAAAAAAGTTCTCACTGTCAATTCGAATAATCGATTTTTGCCTGAAAAACAAAATCGCGTTTAATTCGGCCGAAAAAGTTTTCCGAGCCAAAAGAAAAAATACGTGTCTCATTATTTGGACCAACAAACAATGTATTTGAGTTTGGTCGAAATTAAAAATCATGCTCGTACCTGACCGGTTGTCTGGAAATGGAAAGCATCAGAGGCTATGCTGAAATCTTGTAGTTGTAATTTTTAGAGCTTTACAAAAACGCTTATTGCACAAAGATATAGTTCCAAACCTATCGACAGATTCATTTTTGTAAGTAACCAATTCGGTTTCTGTCGTAGAAACAACGGTAAATATTGGCTTATTTTGGGGTCAATTTTGAGCCTTAAAGTGCTCTAGCAACTTACGATTTTCAGATTAAACTTTCATTTTTGAGATATAGGTTCTTTGGAGCAAGAGAAATATTACCGTACACAAATTTTATATAAGTTCCACAAATATTGAGCCTTTTAATGCAAAAAATTGTTGGAAAAATTAGAAATTAGTTTGTGTCCAAAATGCTCGAAAACCGCTCGAATGATTTTGTTTTTGTTTTCTTT
>NW_023458556.1:70385445-70388599 GCF_013731165.1 Rhagoletis pomonella
ATTTACTATTTTACAGTTTATTTTATCCTCCCATTCGGCTTTGTTTACTTTTACTTGAGAAATTTCATCGCCGCCGGGAATGCGGAATCTGGTATTATATCATTCTTATTACCATATAGCGTTTAGTGTTGGTAAATTTTTGCTCTTAAAATTAAGAAAATTATGTCGAGCAGACCTTGTGTGGTAGATCCTCAAAAAAGTGGCAGATCTACCACAATGTGGTAGAAGTCCGATCACTGCCAGAAACTTAAATCTCTTTAAATTCTATTCATTCCTCATTAATTTTATACCCATACTTCTTCTCCAAGCACATTTCTCTGAATTTTTTAAATCATTTTTGGATAACTGACGTCAGAGTGAAAAACTAAAAACGCAATTTTACTATGTTTGGCCCATGGTTTCGCGAATATATTGATATTTGTGTTTAAAATTTACTATCCCGCGGTGTTATATGTACAATGAGCTACACATTTATAAAAAAATATTAATTATTAAATAAAATAAGAAAAATATAGCCAATTCAGGTCAAGAAAAAGAGTTTCTATTATTACCATCAGTGCAAATTACAAAGCCCGAAAATCCCGTGATTACTTGCCAAGAATCCCGGGATTTTCGAGATCTTAAAAAGTCCGGGATCCCGGGATTAACATTCCTAGTACATACATATATGTATGTATGCGAAAGTCCACAGCTTTTCCATCACACGGCCCATTTATTTAATGGCTTGTAAATTTATTTTTAATCAGGGCGTTGGCGAAACAGAGGATTAAAAGCACTAACTATATTTACTGTGCTTTTTGGCTGTTTACGCACACATATGACAAAGTATACATAAATATGTAAACTCATGGACAAAAAAATACGGGGAAAATTTAAAATGACATTTTTTACAACTTTCTTTATTTGTTTATTAATAAAAATTTTTAGGAAACCATATAAATCAAAGTTTGAAAGCTTACACAAAGTTCACAAAAATTTATCAAATTTCGCAAAATTGTCATCAAAATTTCAAACTTATTCAGAATTTAAAGAAAATTTGCGAGTTTGTAGCCCATTCAATTTTAAAATAATAAAAAGAAAGTTTTAAGTCACTCAAAATACCTCTTGAGTTTTTAGAATATTTTGTCAAATGTGTTGAAAATTTTCTTCCATATAACGCACGAACAAAATTTTTTAAGGCGTCATTGAATGATTTTAGGGCAGAGTCCTTTGTCAATATTCGTATGACACGACAAAAACAATTCGACCTATATTTTTTTCATTCAAAGGAAAGTATGCTCGAAAATTTTGTATATGGGATAAAATGAGCAACACCGTCAGAAAAAAAGTTCTCAAAAATCAATGATAATTCTTCGGCTACAAAACTGCATACTCGAAAATTCCGAACAAAAAGTTTGAAACTTTGATGGAATCCTTTGAAATTTTCTTTAATTTTTGTGAACTTTGTGCAGTCTTTGAGATGTATATTTATGTGGTTTCTGTTGTGGATCGAGCTATCTTTTAAATGAAATATATTAAGAATAAATATGTAAATAAACCTAAATTGAAAACAAAATCATTTTTAATTTTGAGCCTATTCTTTTCTCCATGAGTGTATGTACATATTTATATATGTAGGTATGTATGTAAATGTACATACATACAAACTAAGGTGATTGACTCAGTTTTTCCAAACCAGTTTCCACCGGTTTTTTAGATATCTATAGGCGATTTTTTTGAAATCTATCAAATAAACCGGATTTTTTTTTATCGAAGAACCCGCTTTTTCATTTCATATAAATCTTGACCTCTCAATAAAAGTTTTCATTTTTTCGAAGTTTTCAAAACTTTTTCCAGTTGAAGGGACATCCCTAAATAGTTTAAAAATTATATATCCTATATCGTATTTGATTCCAATAAATTAACGTGTTTGGCCGAGCTTTTCCTTCACCTCCGAAGAATCTTTTTTATAGCTGAAGTACACTCAGAGGTTTGCCATTGTCTGCCGAGGGGCTACCAGTATTTAGAAAAAGCTGTTTTTGATGTTGCTGAGACCAGAAATGGAGTCATCGGCTACGGCGGCAAATCCAAATAAAGATAGTAAGAATAAAATAAAGTACTAAAAAAAAGTTAAGATAAGACCGAACGTGAATTTTTCACTGGTTTTTATTTGTTTTACTTTTGATCTAAAAAAAATATGAACTTATTTTGCTTCCTTTTTTTCTAAATAAAAGCTATTTTTACAGTCAATAATTTTATTGTATGTAAATTGTCTTAATTTCAGAATCCGGAATCGGTTTTCTCAAATTGCAATTTATCGAATAAGTCGAAAACCGGTTTCGAGAAAAAGGCGAATAGTCGAATACCCTAATATATACATAATAGAGATATATATCAATAAAAGCACACTCTGACTAGTAAATTAAAATAAAAACTATGCTTTGCCATACCATTTAAGGATTAGGAGAGGAGATAAATTTATCACAATTCACTTTTTGGATGCCTGAATAAAAAAGTTGATGCAACACGAAGCAACTTATAATTTTTGCAACCCAGTTTTCAAAGAATCTGAATTCACTCTCAACTCACCGTCTAATTAGTAAGGACTATGGATATTTACACTATGTACAATGAGAGTGAATACTATTTCTCACGAGAACTATTTTCATCGTAATTATATAGGGTGTGCTGTTACCGACTACAAAGACTTACATTCTGGGGATAATTTCATGACAAAAAATACCGAAAATTCGGAATCTAACTCGAATGCCCTAAAAATGGCAGCCACTTTTATTTTTATCTTGCCTCACTACGCAGCTGTTTATTGACAAAAACTAAAGTGTTAACTAGCAACTAAATTGATAGTTATCTAATCGTAAGGACAGTATCAAATTTTTAACTTTATGTTTACTATTTTAGGAGCTTTAGGGTAGGAATATGTAAAATAATCAAATGGATAGAGATAACTTCAATCAGGTAAAGCCAAAAAAAAACAAACTAACAAATTTCGTAAAATTTTTGTTACAGTACTTCTTCAAAATGTACACAGTTTGCTTGAAAACAAGCTGTATGACGAGTTGCCATCTGTTGTGCGACTTTCTGAATCTTGCTTGGGTGTGGCCTGAGCCATGGCCACCTATGAGAAACAGAGTGTCCAGATTGGGCGATTTAGCGC
>NW_023458556.1:70388699-70391685 GCF_013731165.1 Rhagoletis pomonella
CGATTTTGTATGGGAAATTATTTATACCCATATATTTGAATCAAATAAACATACTTAGAAGATATCAACCATGCTTCCTATATACCAAACGAAAGGTAAACGCTTGAGTTTTTGATTAAAGAAAACAAAAACAAAATCATTCGAGCGGTTTTCGAGCATTTTGGACACAAACTAATTTCTAATTTTTCCAACAATTTTTTGCATTAAAAGGCTCAATATTTGTGGAACTTATATAAAATTTGTGTACGGTAATATTTCTCTTGCTCCAAAGAACCTACAGTGACGAGCAAAACTGTAACATGGTGTAACACTTTTTACTTCAGCCATCGCTATCTTTCCAAGTTCTAACGACTTTCATACTTTTGCTGTATATTCTTGTTGGTACATCCCTACTGCCTCTCTTATAACGATTTGAAGTCAATACAACAACAATAAAAAAACCAGCAGACGAAAATATAAATTAAGGCAGATGTTACAGTTTTGCACTCACTCTCAGTTTTGCATTTGACAGTTATCTTTTGCTTAGTTGGAAGACAGATGACTTTTTTCTATATTGTAATTTATTGAAGAAGTGATCGCCAGTAAATAGCATACTTAATCAGGAACCATAAATGTAAATAATAGATTTACTGCGAAAAGGCGGAACCGCACGAAAAGTGGCAAAAAATTTTGGAATTTGCTACTTGAAAATGTTAAGTTTTAGAAAAAATATAGCCTAAAGTGTTCCCAAAGACAAAGGAAGTATGTTAAAAAATATTACGGTACGATATCTTGTGAACTTAGCAGCAAGTAGCGATGCAGCCACTATTACAGAAGCGCTTAAGGTATTAAAGTTTAATGCAAATCAATAGACACCGAGGCGAAGAATTGCCAAATTGAGCGCAAAGGCATCATAAAAGGAAAAAAGCAAATTTGATCATAATACGAGTACATGTGCGAGCGTGGCAGCATTTCGCTGCATCGCACGAACACCGACCCGTTGCCTATTGGGATATGTTAGGCCGTTCAGAATGCAATAAAAAACATATTTTTAAGTTTCAATTGAAGGTTATTTGGTCTGACAAGACTAAATTAATCGCTTTCAATCAGATGGCCGGGCATGGTATTGGATCAAAGACCCAAATTAAGCCTAAGCGCATCATGTACGGCAAACTGTGAATCAAAGTGGTAGGATCTTAATTGTTTGGGGTTGTATTTCAAAAATATTGTTGGTTCGTTAGTACGCATTATGCGTAAGGAACAGTATATGTTCTTATTTCAACAAAATTTGCAAGATGTAGTCGAAAAATGAGAGTTTCTGCTGAAAAATCACCCAAAACATATTGCATATGTTCGCAAAGACTAGATACAAAAGCCAAAATTTACTAATTTGAAATAACCTCCACAATCCGCGGACATGAATCTCATCGAGAATTTGCGAAATCAACTAAAAGCACAGCTTAATAGAATCAAAGTCCGAAAAATCGAGTACATGAGCTGTGAAAGCAAACTAAGGATATACCTCCAGATTTTTTACAAAGATACAAATAAGGTATGCCAAATCGCATCCAGGAACTGAAACAAGCAAAAGAGTACTGAACATTGTGTTAGTAGTTCTTTTTTTTCGTGAAAATTGATAAAAAATTCTTAAAAATATATGAGTGCAAAACTGTAACATCTGCCTTAATTTACATTTTTGTCGGCTGGTTTTTTTATTGTTGTTGTATTGACTTCAAATCATTATGAGAGAGGGAGTAGGGATGTACCAACAAGAATATACAGCAAAAGTATGAAAGTCGTTAGAACTTGGAAAGATAGCGATGGCTGAAGTAAAAAGTGTTACACCATGTTACAGTTTTGCCCGTCACTGCATATCTCAAAAATGAAAGTTTAATCTGAAAATCGTAAGTTGCTAGAGCACTTTAAGGCTCAAAATTGACCCCAAAATAAGCCAATATTTACCGTTGTTTCTACGACAGAAACCGAATTGGTTACTTACAAAAATGAATCTGTCGATAGGTTTGGAACTATATCTTTGTGCAATAAGCGTTTTTGTAAAGCTCTAAAAATTACAACTACAAGATTTCAGCATAGCCTCTGATGCTTTCCATTTCCAGACAACCGGTCAGGTACGAGCATGATTTTTAATTTCGACCAAACTCAAATACATTGTTTGTTGGTCCAAATAATGAGACACGTATTTTTTCTTTTGGCTCGGAAAAATTTTTCGGCCGAATTAAACGCGATTTTGTTTTTCAGGCAAAAATCGATTATTCGAATTGACAGTGAGAACTTTTTTTTAAAATGCCCATAACTTTGTCAAAATTTAATAGATTCCAACAATTTTTTTACTCAACTGTCAGTAATTCTAGTCACTTTAAGATAGAATGATATAATTATTGGTTTCATTATTTAAAATTTTTTATTTAACAATAAACAAAAAGTGCAAATTTTTTTTTTAATTTAATTTCTCAAAAGGTGTATTTTTTTTGTCTCTCAAACTTTTTTACCGGGAAAGAGACACTTTGAACTACAATCAACCCAAATCTCTAATAGCGAAAATTTTTTTTTTTCTGAGATGATTTTTTATAGAAAATATACGTTTTTGTGGTACATACTACAATATTCTTATATTGTTTAACTAAATGGAACATATGTATGTAATATATCAGCAAAAAGTACAGCCGTGATCATTTTTTGTGTATCAAATAGATATTAGAACACACTTTCCACCATACAGTTGCGAAATACAAAATCACATTTTCCCGCTTTTTATAATCGAAACTGTATGGTGACGGCTGTACTTTTTGCTGATATATTACATACATATGTTACATTTAGTTAAACAATATATTTATTATAACTCATATTAATTGATTAATCGCACAATCCGCTCTTAAGCGCTCGGCGCTAAAAATAAAATAAAAGCTATAATAAGTCGAGATCAGCTATTTCTACAAATGAAATTGCAAATTTCACATTCAGCGGGAGTTGTCACAAATGGTGG
>NW_023458556.1:70391785-70395658 GCF_013731165.1 Rhagoletis pomonella
AAAAACACAAATGTATTTCGGAAAAGACAAAATGAATTTCGGAAAAGCACACATGTATTTCAGTAAAACTCAAATGTATTCCAGAAAAGGGCAAATGAAATTCAGAAAAGCACAATTGTATTTCAGTAAAGCGCAAATGATTTTCAGAAAAACTCAAATGTATTTCAGAAAAGGGCAAAAGTATTTCAGAAAAACACAAATGAATTTCAGAAAAGCACAACTCTATTCTAAAAATATTTTTCTGAAATACATTTGTGCTTTTCTGAAATACATTTGAGGTTTTCTGAAATACATGTGAGTTTTTCTGAAATTTATTTGGCCTTTTCAGAAATTTATTGGGCCTTTTCTGAAATTCATTTGGCCTTTTCTGAAATACATTTGTGTTTTTCTGAAATACTGTTGGAAAAGGTGTAGTGTTATGACAAATGTGAGCAAAAATTTACTAGAGCAGTTCATAATAATAATAATAATAGATTGACGCATACACATATGTATGTTAGTGTTTGGCCGAGCTTCTCCTCCAATTTGTGGCGTGCGCGTTGATGTTGTCAGATAAAGGGGGCGACCTACAGTTTTAAGCCGACTCCGAACGGCGATTGTATTTTTATGAGAAGCTGTATGTGTATGTGAAGTAGTCACCAGTTCATCTCTGAGGAAAAAATATTTTATAGATTCATATAAAGATTTAGATTAAGAAGAATAGGAAGTTCTCTTACTTGATTTACATCCGGTTTCACCAGCAGTTTATATGGAAAATGATTTTTTACTTTCTGTCAATTTCCATATAAAATAAAAAAAAAAAAAAAGTAAGATCGCCTGGGCCACACTGGAGAAGTGAAACTTACGTTACATACATATCTATTTTGTCACATAACCAATATACATACATATGTACATACATACATACACCTGGTTTTGCTTAAGGTTATAGTTTTTGGCTTTTTTCTATCTAGATCCCTACCTCTACCCCTGTTCGTTCTAATTACATTTATGTTATTCGGTTTTCCTTTATCTTCATTTCTATCTGTATACTCTATCAATAACAAAATCGATAGTAACATCCAATAAAATATCGATAACAAAACCGATTAAAACCGATCAAAATCGATAATAATATTGGTAGCAAAATCTATTAGAAACTCGATAAAAATAACCATAACAAAATCGATTAAAATATCGATAGCAAAATCGATAAAAATATCCATAACAAAACCGATAAATATCAATAACAAAATCGATAAATACCGATCAAAATATCGATAACAAAATCGATAAGAAAATGTATAAAAATATCGATAACTAAATCGATAAAAATATCGATAAAAATATCCATAACAAAATCGATATATATCGATCATAAAATCGATAAATATAGATAACAAAATCGATAAATATCGATAACAAAATCGTTAAATATCGATAACAAAATCGATAAATATCGATAACAAAATCGATAAATATCGATAACAAAATCGACAAATATCGATAACAAAAACGATAGAAATAACCATAACAAAATCGATAAATATCGATAACAAAATTGATAAATATCGATAAAAAAAAGTTAAAAATATCGATTACAAACCCGATAAAAAAACGATAAAAATATCGATTGTTATATCGATAAATATCGATAACAAAATCGACAAATATCCATAACAAAATCGATAACAAAAACGATAGAAATATCCATAACAAAATCGATATATATCGATAACAAAATTGATAAATATCGATAAAAAAAAAGTTAAAAATATCGATTACAAACCCGATAAAAAAACGATAAAAATATCGATTGTTATATCGATAAGTTCCGAAAATATCGATAGCAAAATTGATAACAATATCGATAAAAATTTCGATAAAGAAATCGATAAACATCGATAACAAACCCGATAAAAATATCGATTATTTTTTCGATAAGTCCCGAGAATCCCGAAAATTTCTAAAAACCCAAAATAATTCCCAGATTGAGTCTGTGTGTCTCCCTCTATATCCTTTCCCCTTTAGTTACCTTTATTTTAATCTTTCTTCCCCTATCTTCATCTTTACTTTTATCGGTATCCTCATCCTCCTCTTTGTCTTTACTTTTATGTTTATCATTTTCTTCATCTACATATTTTTCTTGACCTATATATATAAGTAAAGTGTTTAAAATTACCTTGGTCGTCATTTTTACCTTTATCTTTACGCATCTTTGTTTTTTTTTATTTTTACTTTTGCCTTTATCCTTTTCTTCTGTATTGTTCTTTTTCTATTCTTTAACCTTTTATTAGCAAATTTTTGTTAAATTAATACCATATGCATACACACAATAAGCACTTGTTTCAGCCCCAACCATTTCCTTTGCATCATTTCCGTTGCACCATTTCCGTGTGCAATTTCCGTTGAATTTGAGAATTTACTCCCAACTAGAGATGGGCACGGGCCGGGCTTCGTAAGCCCGCGGGCACGGTCCGAAATATTTGCTGTCAGCACAAACTCGTGCGTGCCTGGGCGTTCGGTAAAATTTCATAAAAGCACGAATAAGCACGAAAAAGCCCGTTGCTAATACTAAAAATTTAGATGAGCTTTGGTTTTTATACAAAAAAAAATAGTACATATTTAAAACTCTTTTGATAAGAGAAAAGCAAAACAAGAAATATTTGGAAACCGATAGAAAAAATATGATACTTAGTAGTTTTGTTTACATACATATCTGTACATAAAATACCTTCAAATTTTTCTACTTCCCAGAAAATCTTCTATATATAAATGTGAATGTCTGTTTGTTTATTACCTTATAACTTCTGAACCGCGGCACGGAATCGCACGAAACTTTGCATACTTATTTGCTTTTACCCCGGGAAGGTTATAGGCATAGAGAAAAATGGGCAGTACTGGAAAAGTGGGCGTGGAACCTCCTATACTAACTAAAATTTTCATGTTGTATATCTCTTGAATTATTTGTGCTAGAGCATTGGAACTTGCTGTCGAGATAAATAGAACTAATTCCGTACTCATGGAAAAATATGGGCGGCATTGGAAAAGGGGGCGTGGCACCTCCCATAGGCGTGAATTATTTAATCAGCTCTAACTTCTGAACCGTAAGTCACATGAACTTGAAATGTGGTATGCAGACATATCTATGGTAGGTGCTTATAGTAAGTTATATATAAATGAGTTTGTAAAAGGGGGCGTAGCACTTAGGCTTGGAATTTTTTATCAGCCATAACTTCGGAACAACGAGTCACATGACCCCTGTAATTCCTTCTGACGTGGGGTAAAACCCGCGGGTAAAAGCTAGTATATTATAAAAATTTTCTGATGTAAAATATTGATTCGCTTAAGTAAATATACATATGGATATAAACACAAAATTAAAAATATGTACATATGTATACATTAGACCGTTCGTTAAAAAGAAAATTTGGTTTGCCGGGTGGAAAAAGATGTGTTTTGGTCTAAAAATGAGCTGTGCAAAATTTTATTCGAATATGATAACTCTAAGTACTTGCGCGTTGCATTTGAAAATTTAGAAAACCATATGCATTCTGGGAAAAAAAATTTTAACAAAATAGTTGAAAGTCGTGAATTTTATAGTCATTTGCTATGTAAAATAACTCACACAATCTGAATATGAGGTCAGAAATTAAAAAAGTAGAATAGGTTTTAAGAATTTGCGAAATTATCGTTTTTTTTCAAATTGAGAAAACAGCATTTTCAATTTTTTCCAAAAATATCCGGTTGTGATTACCACACCACAAAAAGATCTCCACCAGATTAAAGGTCTTTGAAATCCCTACGAACCTGCTATACAATGTTTTGCAATCAAATTTATCAGTTTAAGAGTTATCTGCCAATTTATTAGTGAAATCGGACACAATTTTAAGT
>NW_023458556.1:70395668-70396099 GCF_013731165.1 Rhagoletis pomonella
GCAAATCGATTTGAAAATAGAAAAGTTATAGCAAATTTAGTAAATGACATTGGATTCAAGCAACGTATCGATACTGTACAGCACATTTGATTGTACAATAAATTAAAATATCATTTCCAGTGGCATGTTATGCACATCGAAATTAGAAAAACAGCTGTTAATAGGTTTGTTTCATTAAGCAATAGTTTTAAATATTTTTTAACAATTGTTACAAATTATCATGCTTTGGCTAGCAAAAAAGTTGATAAAATAAGATAAATTGAGATAGCAAAATAACGTTTGATTTTAAGATAAGGTTTGGAAGTTTCTGCGGGATACATTTATACTTGTAAAACTGAAACAATGGTACTTGTTGAATGTATTATGTATTTATATTATGATCCTTATTTTCAAGTAATACTACGCTCAAAAGAATGTCTAATAACCGCTTG
>NW_023458556.1:70396199-70397891 GCF_013731165.1 Rhagoletis pomonella
CAACATAGGTCATAAGCTATCTCTGTGCGAAATGTAATGCAAATCTGTTCAGTCGTTTCCGCGTATTAATTTAATTAAAACTTTTTTAACAGGTGGCAACTCTTCCAAAAAATTAGCCTATTTTCCACTGTAGGTCATAAGCTATCTGCTTGCAAAATTTCATGCAAATCCATTCAGTCGTTTCCGCGTATTAGTTTACTGAAACTTTTTTAACAGGTGGCAACTCTTAAGAAAAGTAGCCTATTTTACAACGCTTTTATCAACTTGCAATGTTGTGCGTCCAGAAACTTTCAATGTTGTGGATCCAGAAACTTTCAATGTTGTGTGTCCGACACCAAAGCAAAGCTTTGAAAAGTTCCTATAAAAAAGCATAGTGCATAGGGCGACAGCTGTAGTGAATAGGGCGAGGTAGATGACATCTAGATGTCGCCCTATGTACTACGTTTGCTACAGCGGAAATAGACGACACGCCATTTCTTTAAATAAAATTAATTGGTGCTCGTTTGTATGTACATACATATGTAAATGCATGTGTGTGCACCTTTCTATAAATATCGTTGAATTATTTTAATATCTATTGCAAAATTTTATTCAGACAGGACTAAAAAGTAGAAAATAAATAATATAAAAAAAACTTTTTAATATACAACGCTTTTATAAATGGACTAAAAAGTAGAAAATAATATTTCTCCGTCCCATAGAATTTGTTTTGATAACTTTTGATTTTGAAATTTTAACAAAAGTCATTATAAACAATCTATGAAATTGAAAATGAAAAGCGTGGGGCGCATGTAATTCACTTGAATTGATATGAAAAGTAATATATGTATGTATGTATGTGGGTATATGAATAACGACCGCTTAAAATCGATTTCAAAGTTCTACTTTCGCTGTAGAAATTTTAGGTCTACGTTATGTAGTTTGACTATTGTCAATTAAATCGAATGCTTTGTATTGCATGCGCTCCACGTTTTTCATTTTCAATTTCATAGATTGTTTATAATGACTTTTGCTAAAATTTCAAAATCAAACGTTATCAAAAGAAATTCTATGGGACTGAGAAATATTATTTTCTACTTTTTAGTCCATTTATAAAAGCGTTGTATATTAAAAAGTTTTTTTTATATTATTTATTTTCCACTGTAGATCATAAGCTATCTGTGTGCAAATTTTCATGCAAATCCATTCAGTCGTTCCCGCATATTCAATAAATTAAACTTTTTTAACAGGTGGCAACTCTAAAAAAATAGCCTATTAACCAATCTGGCCCATAAGCTATCTGCGTACAAAATTTCATGCAAATCCGTTCAGTCGTTTCCGCGTGATGATTTCCCAAACATCCAAACATACAAACTTTCACATTTATAATATTAGTAAGATTATAATATTAGTAAGATAGTAAGATAGTAAGATTACAATCGAATATTGACAAAAAATGAGGAGCAAAAACAATTGCTGCTTCAATTTGCAGAAGCATATCGAAAAAAATATACATCACACAATAAATCAGCACTTGTTTATTAAAAAATCATGAAATATAGTTTTATTTTTTACAAGCTTTTTCTGAAATATTCTTTTCTTATCAAATTTTGCCACATTTTATTGAATTTGGCTACTGGGCACTAGGTTGACCAGATGAGCTTTTCAAGCGGTTATTAGACATTCTTTTGAGCGTAGTATTACTTGAAAATA
>NW_023458556.1:70397991-70398371 GCF_013731165.1 Rhagoletis pomonella
ATCATAATATAAATACATAATACATTCAACAAGTACCATTGTTTCAGTTTTACAAGTATAAATGTATCCCGCAGAAACTTCCAAACCTTATCTTAAAATCAAACGTTATTTTGCTATCTCAATTTATCTTATTTTATCAACTTTTTTGCTAGCCAAAGCATGATAATTTGTAACAATTGTTAAAAAATATTTAAAACTATTGCTTAATGAAACAAACCTATTAACAGCTGTTTTTCTAATTTCGATGTGCATAACATGCCACTGGAAATGATATTTTAATTTATTGTACAATCAAATGTGCTGTACAGTATCGATACGTTGCTTGAATCCAATGTCATTTACTAAATTTGCTATAACTTTTCTATTTTCAAATCGATTTG
>NW_023458556.1:70398471-70400665 GCF_013731165.1 Rhagoletis pomonella
ACATTGTATAGCAGGTTCGTAGGGATTTCAAAGACCTTTAATCTTTTGGAGATCTGTTTGTGGTGTGATAATCACAACCGGATATTTTTGGAAAAAATTGAAAATGCTGTTTTCTCAATTTGAAAAAAAAAACGATAATTTCGCAAAATCTTAAAACCTATTCTACTTTTTTAATTTTTGACCTCATATTCAGATTGTGTAGGTTATTTTACATGGCAAATGACTATAAAATCCACGACTTTCAACTATTTTGACCAAAAGACATCTTTTTGAGCCCGGCAAACTATATTTAAAAAAATAGTTAAAATAACGAACGGTCTAGTATACATACAATAAAAGTTGGCTCTTTATTTCCGGGCTGGGGCGTGTCCCGTCGTGCCGGGCCGGGCCGGGCCGGGCCTCACTAAAATTCTTAACGTGCGGGCTCGTGCGTGTTTTTGAAAGTTGATTTTGCACTCGTGCCGGGCCGGGCCTGAAAATTTAGGCCCGTGCCCATCTCTACTCCCAACCAACCAACCGCCGCTAAAGATGTTTCACTTCAAAAAATAAAATAATTTTTCACTTAAATTGCTTTCGTGAAATTGGCTGTAAATTTAACTTTTTAAATTAGCTTATTTAATGGAAAATGAAGCTCCAATTAGTCCCTTTTGATATCCCTTGAGATATGTCAAATCACTATCACCTAAGTATGAAAAACCATATGACTTGGTGAAAACTTGTATCAAACCTAACGCGAATACAAAAATTGTTTATGATGGTAAAATTTATCTGTCACTGTATATTAGGGCTGGGACTATCCGCATATTCGAATATCCGGATATCCATGCGGATTATCCGTTGACACGAATTAAATCCGGATAGTATGGATATCCGGTTAATATTCGTTTGTGAAATTATTCGGATATCCGGATTTACGAAGATCCGGTTAATATTCGTATTTGCGGATATGCAAAAAAAAATCAACAAACTGATTAATAATATTCGTGAATTCAATTATGCACACAACAGAGTGAATTAGCTCTTGACGGACTTGAAGTTGAGCCTTTGTTTTGTATTGTTTTGTCACAATATAAACAAATGGCACTATACTTGTCATGACTTTTTTAGAAATGCTACAATTTGGTAAAGCATTCACCACGACCAAAAGTATCGTAACAGCTTTCATTATTCTATCCATGATATTTTAAAGCCATGAAAAAACTCTCGCGATCAATTTTATATTTTTTTTTTATTGTTACGAAACGATACTTTAATTTCCCAATACCAGGCGCTCATGCATATGAAATAGCAAGTTTTCTATACGCATAAATTTGTTTGTTGAACTTTTTAATACGTTTGTAGAAGCCTTTGAAGTTCTAAAGTAAAATTTTGGAAATTTAAAAATTTATACAAACAGTTTTGTGCGTAGAAATAGAAAACTTGTTATTACACATTTATGAGCGCCTGATATTGGGAAATAAGAATATCGTTTTGATAACGAAAAATCCGGATATTCGGATAGCCGAATATTATCTTAGCTTCCAGAGTAACCGGATTTTTCTATTAGGTATCCGGATATTCGAATATTCGGTTTATCCGGATAGTTGAAAAATCCGGATGAAGTTCCCAGCCCTACTGTATATAGTATAGATACAACCCAGCATAACTAAACTAAGAGGAACAGAAAAATTGCGCTAAAATTTTATTGATTCGCTGGCCGTCTATTCCTCTCCTCATACCTTTGATATATGTACATTAGACTGCATCACTCCCCATAAAAAAAAAATCGGCACTGTTTTTCCATTAGAATTATAAAATCTATTATATTTTAAGACGTCCACCAAAATATTTCGAAAAAAATATTAAGATTTAAGTGAGCTGGACCGATTTGAAAATACCTCCAAAGATGGAGTTTTTTATGAATAAAAATAGTTTCTTAAAGATTTTTTTTGAAAAAATACCACCAAATGACAAAACGGTTTAAGCTTAAATTTGCGTAAAAATATTTTAAAAAAATTTAAAAAAAAATTTGGACGGAATCGTAATAATGAGATTTTTGATGCTGTTTTCACCTTTTTTCAAAGATTGGTATAAGAAAAACTTGAATAACTGAGCCTTAGCTCTCCCGATTTAGACTTGTGAGGTATAATTGGAAAGGTGTTTTCTCGCCCTTTTTATTTCTTTCCTAATAAACTCATTCAAAGGATGAAAGAGA
>NW_023458556.1:70400765-70404324 GCF_013731165.1 Rhagoletis pomonella
CCTTAATATAAGCCTAAGTGGAAGGTTCTAGCACCTTTGGCTTAATTTCGGTAGGTACTCAAACTTCCCAAAATCAGTTTTTTCTGTTCAACAAATGACGATAAGTGACCATCAAGCAAAGGTGCAGGAATTTGCAGGGATAGTGGTCGAGATTTTTTGCTTTAATCTACGCCTAAGTGGGACGTTCTACCACCCTTTGTTTCTTTGCTCAAATATTGCAAAAACGCGATTTTTTTACACTTTGACCCCGTTTTTCTTAAAATCTGGAGCTGATGGAAACTTTATGCTTACGTCAAAAAGAGCGTTAACATTTGCTGCATAATTGTTTTTCCTATTGTAGTTGGCCTGTGTAACAAGTATTGTTAAATAGCCAATACCCGCATGTTTCCGGCGCCTTCGAACTCCTTTCGAGCTGTAAAACAATGACTCAATGCTATTGTACGCATATGTATAATACAGGTATCGAATTTCCAGCAAATCGGACCATAAATAAGATTTTTTGGAATAGATCGGTCCCTGGCCAACTTAACGGAAAAAAATGGATCCTATATACTAATCTAGGCAAAAGACTACCTACGTACCAAATACAGTTTTTTACTCCTCCTACTAAACACCTTTCCAAAAAAAACAGCAACCATTCGAATCGGTTATGAAACATGGGAGAAAATTGTTCCCAATTGATTCATGCTCACTATGAATTTCACAATTATTCGAAATTTCCCAAGCTTCACAACGAATTTTCCACCTTTACATCGTCCAAAATCCTCAAATCATGCGATAAAATGCAAAATTCCGTCGAAAAAAATTCAAATTTTTCGCGTTCTTCCGGATTTATCCGAGTTTTCCACTTAGAATTTTCTATTTTTCCATTCGAAACCCATTCCGAAGGAATTGCACAAAAAATTCCATAAAAAAAAAATCAATTTTCGATTTTTCCAATTTCCAGACTTTCCCGGAAGGTTTTCCCAAAACTTTCTTTCGTAAATACCTTCTCCTGGCAATTGCGAACAACTAAAAAAAAATGTTGTCAAATCGGCCCAACCGTTCTCAATTGATGAATTACTATATATTTTTCACACCTTTTTTATATATATAGATAACTGATCACTTAATTTTTAATATACATATACGTATTTAATACATACATTCTCGCCACTGCTAATCACATGAATAAAAATCAAAAAAACGAAAATGTGACTGTTTAAAATGTTTTAGATCCATCGCGCACCATGGACTTTGTCGGCCGCCGATTTAGTTGGGCTTGCTAGTCTTTCCATTGCACCACAACTAATTGGTCGGAGCGCTTAAGTTGGTGTAGTGTGCGCACCTCCATACATCTTCATGTACATATTTCAAGCGAGCCCTACTATTTAAATAGGCGGCCGATAAATTCTGTGGTATGAGGTGGCTCCTATAGCTGCATTATTACATCTATTCCGTGTGTTGCAATAACCACGGAAGCAGCAGTTATGAAGAAAATGATTTAAAAATATTAGACAAATTCTCTACTTATATGTTTGGCTTTCCTTTGTTTTATTTTTCCAACGTCAAAAGCTGGACTTTTTTTAATTATTTTTTAATTTACAACAAAAAATACGAAACACGTTTTCTGTCAGATAGCTAACATGGCGGATAAGAAGAAGAAAGGGAACTACCTGGAAAAAAATAATCGTATATCCTAATCTAGGCAAAAAGCTAACTACGTACCAAATTTTAAGCAAATCGGACCATAACTACGATTTTTTCGAATAGATCCGTCCCTGGTCCAATTCCCGGGAAAAAAATTTCCTATATGCTAATCTGGGTAAAAACCTACCTACGCACCAAATTTTAAGCAATTCGGACGATAAATACGATATTTTCGAATAGATCGGTCCCTGGTCCACTTCCCGGAAAAAAAGCATCCTATATGCTAATCTAGGCAAAAAGCTACCTAGATACCAAATTTTAAGAAAATCGGACCATAAGTACGATTTTTTCGAATAGATCGGTCCCTGGTCCACCGGAGGGTTTTCCCAAATTTTCTTTCGTAAAAACCTTCTCCTGGCAATTACGAACAACTGAAAAAAAAAATTGCCAAATCGGCCCAACCGTTCTCAATTGATGAATTACTATACATTTTTCACACCATTTTTATATATATAGATTTGGCCTTGAACTTTGAATGTTGGCATGTAATCGCCTACAGATACAATTTTCGTTGCTCCAAACGAAGTCATTTGAAAGCAAGAGTTGTACTTGCGTATGTTTTTCAAAAAGTGGTTTGAAATAGGAGTTGTGCCAGAAAGGTAACTAAGTAGTGGTTCAGGTGTCTCAATTAACGATGACAAAACTATTTTACCATTTGAACAACACATTTCTCGAGCTTTTCTCTCTGTTTCGATTTTGTTGAAGTCGGACATTTCGTTGATCTTCCGTTTCCGCCGCACTGTATTCATTAGACTTTTTTGTTTTGAGGGTTTTTCTTCCAATTGATGCTTTCTTTGGTGGCATTATTTTATTTTTTTATGAATGTAAATAATAATTTCTGTATGTTGAACTGATCTCAGATGAAAAAGAATTCACTATCGTTTGCGCAGTGTCTACACTTGCTATGAGCCAATGTATTGGCTATGCGACCTTTATTAACACAGGCAAACAATATAAATATGTTTACCGAAGGTACCTTCCACTTAAAAAGATTAAAAATCCTTACATTTTATCTATGCTAAAACGTGTGCAAACAGAAGCTATTCTCTGCAGGTACTTTACCTGCAATAAATTTAAAAAAATCGGTAAACTTTAGCAAAAAAAATTTCTTTGTACGTCGGTATTTTCTTCAAGAATGTTGTGGAAAAATCCTAAGATTTATGAAGCCATTGTTTAGGTAAACTTGGGAAACAAAATATACTCTTGTAAGCAATATTTAACTGCCTTCAACCATAAAATAAAAACGAATGCTATAATTCTGCAGGTACTTTCCTCACAAATAATTTGAAATTTTTGAACCCTTTATTTATGTGAACTTAGGTAACAAAGTGTTTTCTATGTAGGTATTCTCTTCATGAATGTTGTGGAAAAATACCAAAATTTATACACCCAAATTTAGGAAAATTATGCAAGCAAAATCTCGTATGCGCATTAGGAAAAAATGTTACAACATTTTTTATTGCAAATTTTATTATATTTTTTTAAGCCTTGTTCAATAAGAAACAAAAGTTTTGCATTAATATTGAGCACTTTTTGGTTTTTAACTATTAAAAAAATTCCGTTTTTAAATTGCAACCTGGTGAAAATTTACACAACTCTGGCATTAACATACATACATATGTTGACATATAGATTTAAAATTTTGGATTCGGCGTTTTCTTTCTGGTAAGCTTTCGGTTTGACAGACTTTGAAGTTTATCACACTCTAAATCTTTGGTATTTCTTAAAAATATTATCCGATTTTATTTTCTTAAGTATGTGGACACTCTATACGATAATTGGTCTTAACTGAAACATTTCCCAATAGCTCCCGTTTGATACGTATCCTGCGAAATACTTTTTAATACACACATTTATGTCACTTAACTTT
>NW_023458556.1:70404424-70412892 GCF_013731165.1 Rhagoletis pomonella
CTTGTTGAAGATTTGTGTTTTAAAATTAATAGTGACCTGTCTGCAATTTCACAGTGGGCCCACGATAATTGTCTTTGCTTAAATGCTGCAAAGTCGTATGTGTTGGCCATTAGTAAACGTGTAGTACATGTGGAAGATATTCCCAAACTGTTTATTGGTAATAGCGTCCTGGTTATGACAGACAAGATAAGAAATTTAGGATTTGTTGTTAATTCTATGTTGAGCTGTTCTGACCATGTGAATAATGTTGTAAGTAACGTGTATGCTGTTTTACGTAGATTAAGAATGTCAGCGTCGTTTACACCCTTAGATACAAGAAGAAAGTTAGCTATTCAGCTTATAGTGCCGCAGATCACGTACTGTGGGCTAGTGTATAGCAAGTTTGACTCTATTTCGTTTCACAAAATTGATGTTGCGTTTAATAACGTTACACGTTACGTTTACGGCCTCAAAAGATATGACCACGTTTCTATGTGGAAAAACAAAATTCTAGGATGCAGCATTTTTGAATACCTAGCGGCTAGAAATTGTATATTTATGTATAAGCTTATAGAATTCAAAACTCCAAAATACCTTTTTGAAAAATTAAAATCAACAAGGTCTAATAGAAATCAAAGTCTGATTGTCCCCAAATATTCCTACTTGTCTTCAGCTAGGCTGTTCTTCATTAATGCTGTAAGGCTCTGGAACTCAGTTCCTGAATCCGTAAAAGCAGCGCTGAATCGGAGTAACTTCAGAAAGGTATTGCATAATTACTTTAAATCTGCACAATGAATGTGGTTGCGATTAAATTGTTATCATTTCTCTGTCTCTGTCACTTCTACTATTAAACCAAAATTTGTATGTTCGTATTTATATTTATATGCCTGACCTTTTATTATATCTGGCCTTAAATTTTAAGTCTTAATTTTAATTTTAATTTTAATTAAAAATACAAATGTTAATATTTTTTGTTGCCATTTGATATATTGTTAGTTTTAAGTTTACTTTGTACAAACATTGAATTTTACAAACTGTTGATGTATTATAAAAGACTCAAAGTCTTATAGATACAGCCTCATTTCTTAAATAAATATGAAATATGAAATATGAAATATTTGAACTTCAGGAAAAGCGGTAATTTCAACAATACCAATGCGTTATTACATTTATGTTGAAAGCAACCAAATCCTTCTTCCTATAGCGTTTAATTTCCTCTGAGACCTGAAATTTTCAACACTTGTTATTCTCGTTCTCGAGCTATATATAAAAATAATAAGTGAAAAATTTCTCGCCTGTTAATCATATTGAAAATGGATAATCGCAGTGCGCGACTTCCAAATATTTTTATTAAGAGCCGTTTTACACCTTTCTGCAAGCACTTAACCATAGCCTTTTTCTATTAGTCTAATGTGTATGCCATCTTACAAATAAGTGCCGAGCAAATTTATGTCTCAGACTGTTTATTCTTGCTTTCAGACCATTAATTTGTTAGCAGTACCGGATCAAAGCATAGACCGACAAAGCCGCGGCGCCACCTCATTCAAGGGGCCCCACATTACGATCACGGGGAAATTAATTGATTGACAATTCTTAATGTCCAAAACAGGTTTGTCACCAAACTTTTTGGTAGAATCTTAAAGAGCGTTTTTGTTAGACACAATGTTGCCATATTCACAGATTTAACTGTAAATCGCAGTTTTTTAGTCAAGCTTACAGTTTTTTGAATTACCCGCAGCACAAATTACAGTTTTGTCAAAATAATACCTTAAAATATCTCTTTCGGTTTTTTTTCGTAAGTAAATTTTTAAAAGTACAAGAGGGCATGGAGCTGCAGCATTCTCTTCTTTGATTATAAAGGAGTCAGCTGTATTCCAATATTACGGTTAAAACTATGTACATACTTTGTTTCTGTACAGCCTGTGTGACCCAGACTTCTCTTGACCCATTTTGTATAAATTGTGTCTGAATGAGAACCAAGTAGATTGTTGATATATAGATTATCGTGGAACACATTTGCGAAGAATGGACTCGCTAGGTGGCGCTTTATTCGAGTTATTTATAAAAGTTCTATTTATGAACCGAACACACTCAAGTATGTCATTTTTCCCCGTTATCTCAATAGATGCCGTAGCCAAAAATAAGCGTGAGTTCAAATCCTACGGCACGGAAGATTTTCTTCTTTTATGCTTTTATACCCGAGCGCACTTGTGCACAAGGGTATTATAACTTTGTTCACATAACGGTAGTTTGTAACAGGCAAAACGAATCGAGGTAGATATAGACAAATGTATACATAAATGATCAGAATGAAAAGGAAATCGATTAAGCGGTGACTGTCTGTCCGTCCGTCCGTCCGTCTGTGCACAGAATAACTTGAGTAAAAATTGAGATATCTTAACGAAACTTATTACGTGCACTTCTATCGGGCGTAGGACGGATGGTATTGAAAATGGGCAAAATCGGACAATAACCACGCCTACCTCTCATATAACGGTAATTTTCAGAAACACGAAAACTGCGATATTTTAGTAACTACTAAAGATTATTCACTCAAAATTGATATTTAAAATAAATTTTAGACGGAAAATAAGAATATTATAAATTTTTGGAAAATGGGCGTAGCCACGCCTGCTCATGGTTATATGTGTATATCTTGGTAACCGCTGCACCAATTTCTTCCAAACTTTGCACAGTTGTTAGCCTTGCTACAGTATACCAAATGGCCGAAAATTTTAAAAATCGGACAATAACCACGCCCACATCCCATATAACGGTAATTTAGAGAAATACACAATCTTCGATAAATCAGTAAATATTAAAGCTAATTTATTCTAAATTGATGCTTGCAACAATTCTTTACCAAGAAATACGTTTATGATAAAATTTTGGAAAATGTACCTCGGTAACCGTTTTACCAATTTGTACCAAACTCGGTATAGTTATTGTGCTTGCCACATAAAAGCAAAGCACTGAAGCACAAATTATTAAAATCGGACTAAAATTACGGCCGCTTTTCATATAACGGTAAATTTCAGAAATGCTTGAAACTTCAATATTTCGAACTTTAAGGACGCTAATTTACTCAAAATTTATACTCCTCGGCTTACCATGTAGCGGTAGCTTTCGGAAAGGTGAAAAACATATATCTAATATAATAATTGCGTGGGGTATTTAATGTTCGGCTCCGCCCGAACTTAGACTTTCTTACTTGTTTTATTAAAATATAGTTTTTTCTTGGGGAATTCTCAGTTTACATTAACATATGTGTATATATTTTAGTTTTATTTTACCATATTTATACCCGAGCGCACTTGTGCACAAGGGTATATTAATTTTGTTCACATAACGGTTGTTTGTAACAGCCAAAACGAATCGAGATAGATATAGACAAATGTATACATAAATGATCAGGACGAAAAAAGAAATCGATTAAGCCATGTCTGTCTGTCCGTCCGTCTGTCCGTCTGTCCGTCTGTCCGTCTGTCCGTCTGTCCGTGTACACGATAACTCGAGCAAAAATTGAGATATCTCAACGAAATTTGGTATGTAGGTTTCCCTTAATCCAAGGTAGGTTGGTATTGAAAATGGGCGAAATCGGACTTTAACCACGCCCACTTCCCATATAACGGTAATTTCCAGAAATACGAAAACTGCGATATTTTAGTAACTACTGAAGATAATTCACTCAAAATTGATATTTACAATAATTTTTAGACGAAAAATAAGAATATTATAAATTTTTGGAAAATGGGCGTAGCCACGCCCACTTATGGTTACATGTGTATATCTTGGTAACCGCTGCACCAATTTCTTCCAAACTCGGCACAGTTGTTGGCCCTGATACAGCATAAAAATCCGCCGAAACTTTTTAAAATCGGACAATAACCACGCCCACATCCCATATAACGGTAATTTAGAGAAATACAAAATCTTCGATAAATCATTAAATATTGAAGCTAATTTATTCAAAATTGATGCTTGCAACAATTCTTTACCAAGAAATACGTTTATGGTAAAATTTTGGAAAATGGGCGTGGCGCCGCCCACTTATGATCACATATAAGTATATCGGTAACCGTTCTACCAATTTGTACCAAACTCGGTATGGTTATTGTACTTGCCACGTGTAAGCAAAACGTTGAAAATTATTGAAATCGGACTAAAATAACGGCCGATTCTCATATAACGGTAAATTTAAGAAATGCTTGAAACTTCAATATTTCGAAATTTAAGGACGCTAATTTACTGAAAATTGATACACCTCGGCTTACCATCTAGCGGAAGGTTTCGGAAGGGTGAAAAAACATATATTTAATACTTGCGCCGGGTATTTAATGTTCGGCTCCGCCCGAACTTAGACTTTCTTACTTGTTTTATCATGGTTTATTTACAAGCGGAAACTTTCAATCCATTGTAATCAAACTTGACGCCGATTAAATTCTAGCAAGTATAGCGAGTTTTCAGCACCATACAATTTCTAGTACAACGTAACACTGAAACATTTATTTGTCATCAGCTGTATGCGAATAACTCATAACTTTGATAGGGCAAAAAGTTCTTGCACCGGTGCAAAAAGTAAATACAGTACATTTTGCTTAGCTGCCCACCAGTCTTTGCACGAAAAACTTCTGCGCTTAACCGAAAAAAGCGCTTAACCGAATTTTCTTTACTACTTCAATGAGGAAGGTATCCGAATCGCTATGAAATCAAATAATGGAGGAGCACTTACCACGTAGAAATTACTCCAAGCGAAATTGTTTCCGATTGGTATCTAATTATCTATATAACTTAATAAATTATAGGCGTTTTCGTTGTTCCGCGAGATGAGCAAAATAAATAAAAGCTTGTAAATCCGGGGTAAGTGTAGAGCCAGTGCAGGTAAACGTAATACTTTCTTAGATAATTTATAATAGTTGCAAATTTTTAAGGTAGGTATCGCTAATGTGCAGGTATGTTGAATGCATTTATCGGAGCAGTTTCCTTATAAATGTTAAAAATAATGCCGCTGATTCGCATTTTGGGGTAGGTATCTTAAATGTGCACTTAAGCATAAAGGCAGCAAAGCAAAATATACTGTAGTATGTACTACCTCTTCTTTGGCACATACATATATTCGAACGATTTTTAATATTTCTTCACAATTTTAGCCACACAATTTTTCCAGAAACACGACGTTGACATATCTGCAGGATTGCCGCGGTCAGTCATAGGACAATGTGCCAATCATGAGCGGCAAATGTTTATAAAAGAATGCCAGCCTTGGTACTCAAGATAATGGCAATGCAGCTTACATTCCATGCTGTGAATATTCCCTGATTTTAATCTGAGCTGTTTGAATTTTTCACATTTTTGACAACGCAATATCACATTTTGCGTACGTACTAAATTGGCAGCCTTGGAAATATTTACAATCAAAAATATTTGTGTGATATCGCAAATGTAGATGTTTACCCTTGTTCTCGGCAGAACATTGGTTCGTAGCCAATCGACTGCTTCTATTGTAACGTCCACCTCTACCTGAGAGACAATTCCAAAATCCGGCAGCCTGAACTTCCGATTTATTAGGAGTTCCTGACAGAAAACACCTCCAGCAACTCTCCCATCCAGCTCCGATCCATCCGTTCGCCTTTTGAAGGGATGGTGTGGAAAAGGATATGTTAAGGGTCAGCCTCGGGTAATTTCGATCCATTTCCTCCGGCAAGAAGTCAAAGCTTTTGAGAATTGTCGAGTGCTTGTACGCCGGGTTGAAGGAGAAGCCAGAGCTAATAGCAGAATGAGCTGCGGCGACTTTTTGCGCAATACCAACATGTGCGACCGTAAGTATAGCTTAAGAGCTAGAGTAGGAGTTCCCCGAGCCGAGAACGAGAACCGCTTCTTGCACTCGCTCTAGCTTACTAATAAGAGTAGACTGTTTTAGTATATTCCACCAACAAAGGGCAATACGATTAAAAACTAAGCAATTGCTTTTTTAAAAAATTCAGACGACCTTTTGCTTATTTAAATCAAGTTAAATTTCCAAAATTAAAAAAAAGCAATTCCTTAGTAACAAGAATGGCTATAGTGTGGTTTCATATGGCCAATATAACACTTTTAAAGAGACGCCTCATCTCTTCCCCATGCCTCGTTCCTCAATATATGGTCGGAGAGTTCAAGTGAGGAAAGCTGGAAGCTACGAGCTCCGTCTTTCCTGGGTATACATTCATATAGTCAATCCGCAGCTAGAAGATTAATTTGTGGCGAAGTTTAGGAACCCCTGCATAAGGTATTGTCCAAGAACTTTCCCCTGTCGGAATCCTCTATTATCTAACTCCTCCAGGACCTCATTTATCATACTAAGTACTATAAAAGAAGATCGACATGTTCGTCTGATTCTTCTCAGTTTAGTCAGGAATTTACTTCGCGAACATAATTTCCATGATACTGGCTTCATTGTTTTTTTTGTAGACGAGCGGCTAAAGAACGCTCAAACTCGGGTTAAACTTCCTTTTAACTACTTAAGCAACATATGATTAGTTTAATGGAATGTACTTATATACAAAAACCAATGGAAACGAGCAATTTTGTGAAATTTGTTCGTTGTATGTAAATTTGCTTAAAATACGCATGAAGCATAAAAGGAAACAAAAAGTACCTTTGTATCAACAATTCACAATAGAGCAGCTTTTTCACTCAACAACACGACGATTCAGGTTACGCATTTTTTAACCCACCTGGATGAACTCGAATAAATATTTCATTACTTTACCGAGTTTTCTTTTGTAGAACAGTTGCAAAAAATGCGCGTATTATTACAATTTTTGAAAGTCGAAAATCTCGAAAATAATCGATCCAGTAATATAATCTTAATATGCGGTTATAACATTACTAGCGCAAATATGTTGTAGATTTGACAATTTGTATTACTTTAGTGTTACGCTCTGATTCTAATTAAATGGTAGCACCGTGTTGGTATACAGTGTTGGAAAAAGAAATAGGGACACGAAATTTTAACAAACTTTTCCTATTTTTCCTTTGTTTATTTAATGTTTATTATTTTTTATAAAAGTATAGCTCATTATCTAACAAAAACCATATAAATTCGTATTTCAAACTTTGTGCAAAAATTATAAACGAACTTCCATCTAAATTTTGTGCTTTTTAATCAGATTTTTTTTTGGGTATGCAGCCCATTAAATTTTATTAGAATAAAGTGCTGGCATGAATATCCTGAGAAATTGCGTTGATTTTTGATAATTTTTATTCTGAATGTATTATGCACTTTTTTTCCATACAATAAATAATTGTCGAACATACTTATACTTTGTATGGAAGAAAATGCGTTAAAAAATGCCAAAAATCAACGCGATTTGTTAGCAACTTAAAACTTACACTCCATTATACTAAAATTGAATGGTCTGTAATGCTGCATACTCAGGAAAATTCTAAAAAATCATATTAAAAAGAGGAAAATGTAGATACAATTTTGCAGATTTTTTATAATTTTTGCACAAAGTTTGAAATATGAATTTGTAAGGTTTTTGTTAGATAAATAGCTGTAATTTTGTAAAAAAATAATAAATATTAAATAAACGAAAGAAAAATAGGCAAAATTTGAAAAAATGTCGTGTCCCTATTTCTTTTTCCAACACTGTATAAAACACGGTGCTACCAAAAAAATCACGAAATATACCCGAAATAATATACTTACAGCCCCATTCTGTGCACTTGATAAATTAAAAATTTTTATAATTTGTGAACTTTTTATAATTTATCAAGAATTGGAGCTCTAGCGCAGAAATCACAAGCTCTTTTCTTGATAAATTATCAAGATTGAAAATTCTATATACAAGCATTTACAAATTGAAATTTCATATGAAAATTATAAATTTTTTATATTAAAAAATTTATTTCTATCATTTAAATACTGCATGTTCCGGGCATTGAACCTGCGACACTCAGGGTTAGAGCCGACATCTCTACCTATGTACTCGGCTACGGCAGTCAAAAGCCTTTTTGATTTTAAATTCATATTTTTCATATGTGAGAAAGGAATCAGTTCCACTCATGTGGAAATCAGTTCCGCCATGTGGAAATTGTGGAGCTTTTTATTTTATAAATCTATATATATAAAAGAGGATGTATGTATGTATGTATGTGTCTATGCAGCTTATAGACTCCGAAACCACTCAGCGGATTTTGTTAAAATTTCCAGGATAGCTTCATATAAATCCGGAGAGTGTTCCTGTGAAGTTTCGCTATTTTTGAAAGAGTTGCCACCTGTCAGAAAAATAAAATTTATTTAAATATGCAAGTAAAGTATTACGATGTAGATATCAAATGGAAGGTATTTGGGAAAGATATTTAAGAAAATTTACATCAAAAAATATTTTAATTAGTGTTGCCACCTAGTAAAAAATTGAAAAATAATGAATAATGCAATTCACACCAAATATTACAATATGCGTATCAAACGGAAGGTATTGGAGAAAGATTTACATAATTTTGAG
>NW_023458556.1:70412992-70415899 GCF_013731165.1 Rhagoletis pomonella
TATACCACAAAATCGGTTCATTGCTCGCAGTGCCACAACAAGATGCAAATTTTCTGCAAATTTATTTCACTGGAAATGATGCACTGGAAGTAGACAAATACATGTGTTTTTCTTTGGCGTAGCAACGCGCGCCGGGTATTGCTAGTTAAAATATAAAATAAATAAGTACTCAGTTCAGCATAAATTAGAGTAGAAAAGTAAAGCATCCTTATGAGCCATAGTTTTAGCTTTATCGTACTTCAACTAATAATATATCGACCATCACTGTCTGTACTAAAAATATTGTTCCATTATTAATATAAGGTGGATTAAGATAACGATAGAATTTCTGAATTAAAATTAGTCTACTATGGTACATTCCGTTTAGCTTCCTATTCGCTTAGCTATTGTAGGGCCGGTTACTCAATGTCTGGTTAACACTAATCTGCGGTTAAACATCGTTGTCGACCTCTTCGACTCCATGCATACAACAGGGAGTCGGTAACGTCGATAACTATGTTTAACCGGAGATTAGTGTTAACCAAACATTGAGTAACCGGCCTTTTGTATAGCTGCATATTTCCTGTAGAATGCTTATTTCAGAAAAAGATTTATTCATTATATATGCACATGTTTCGTTTAACAGCATCGCGGGATCAATAAAATGAATGATAAAGACTGTAAGGTTTCAAAAAACACAGTTTTAAATAACCGAGTTGTCTAATAGTTGTATACATATTTATCCCCCTTTTACAAACACATTTATATATACTTTATTCTAAACACCTCCCATACATATGTCTCCATACCAATTTTCAGGTTCATGTGACTTATAGTTCTCAATTTATGGCTGGTTAAAAATTCCACGCCTATGGGATGTGACACGTCCCCTTTTATAAACCCATTAATATATATATATCTTACTATAAACACCTTCCAAAAATATGTCTGCATACGAAATTTCAATTTCATGTGACTTATGATTTTAAAGTTATACTTAGCTGATAAAAACTTCTACGCCTATGGGATTTGCGACGCCTCCTTTTAAAAACTCACTTATATATACCTCTTTATAAGCGCCTACCATATCTATACCTGCATACCAAATTTCAAGATCGTGGGGTTTATGGTTCCGAAGTTATAGCTGATGAAAAATTCCACGCGTATGGGATGTGCCACGCCCCCTTTTACAAACTAATTTATTTACAGCCTACTATAAGCACCTACCATAGCTAAGCCTGCATACCAAATTTAAAGTTCATGTGACTTATGATTTCGAATTTATAGCTGATAAAAAATTTTACTACTACGGCGGGCCACGCCTCCTTTTACAAACTCCTTCATATATACTTTCCTATAAGCACCTTTCGTAGATATGCCTGTATACCAAATTTCAAGTTCATGTGGCCTATGGTATCGAAGTTATAGCTGTTAAATATTCCACGCCTATGGGATGTGCCACGCCCCTTTTACAAACTCATTTATATATATCTTATTATAAGCGCCTACCATAGATATGTCTGCATCCCAAATTCAAAGCTCATGTGACTTATGATTTCGAAGTTATAGCTGATAAAAAAACCACGCCTACGGGATGTGCCACGCCCCCTTTTTTAAACTTATTCATATACACCTTACTATAAGCATCTACCGTAGCTGTGCTTGCATACCAAATTTCAAGTTCGTGGGGCTTGTGGTTCCGAAGTTATAGCTGATAAAAAATTTCACGCCTATGGGAGGTGCCACGGCCGCTTGTCGAATCCCGATTTTTTTCTCCCTAATATAGGCCCAGGTGTCATGGCAATACTCTGTCCGAATTTCGTTCGATTCTGTCCGTCGGTTTAGGCTGCAACCTGGCACATACATACATACATACATACATACTTCCAGAAATATATAGTAGATATATATCCTTCTCTTAGCGTAAAATAATTTTTGAGAATATCCCGACCCCAGCGCCTCCTATCGTGTAATTTTTTAGTCCAAATATTCCTTTTCAATTGGCTAACTTATGTTCAAAATATGAGTCAAATCGGCGAGTAAATGCAATTTTTAGGAATATCCTGATCCCAGCGCCACCTAGCGCGCAAATTTTTGGTAGAAATATTTCTTTTCATGGTACTGATATACGTTCCAAATATGAACCAAATCGGTTCAGACTTTTAGTAGTTTGGTGACATTTAATGTACACAAAACTCTATGAAATTGTGAAATCGTGACGTCTCGGCATTCTTCATTTTTCGGCGACAACAACAAAAAAAAAATCAAAATTTTTAAATCGAAAAACCTTCCACACAGAAGGTCCAAAAACGTACGTTTTACAGAATTGAAATCGGTTCAGCCGTTTGGTCAGGCATCGCGGTCATACGAAAAGCATTTCATTTTTATATATATAGATAAAAGATAATTTGACATCCGTCTGAAATAAAAAAATTTTAAATCAGAAGGATAAAATGGTATTGTGTTATTAATTCAAAAGTAAATAATTGTAGTTCAATGACGAGGGGCTACTATTTCACTGCCCGCCTTAAATGCCGTTCACAACAGGGGATACTGTTACCGTAGCTGTTGAACGGTTTGAAATTTGCATAGAGTTAAATCATACACTAAAGATGATAATTAAAAAAAAAAAAAACTAGATTCCAATATCGCGTAGTATGCGACATCAAGGGCATAATGCATCTCACAACTGCGCACTACTATTTCAGTGATCGTAACTGCATGTATCTTACGTTTGGCCGCGCTTCTCCTCATACACACATACATATAATTCAAGGCCGTATTTTTACTTAAATTGCTGAACTTCCAAAATCTGTATGCAATTGCATTTGGTGAGGTATCAATTTATCCGACTGTAAATGTAGATAAATACTTTATACTTAGGGCCATATTCACAGTGCGTAGTTAACTGACAATCAGCAGTTAACT
>NW_023458556.1:70415999-70427046 GCF_013731165.1 Rhagoletis pomonella
TGAAAATGCTGTTTTCTCAATTTGAAAAAAAACGATAATTTCGCAAAATCTTAAAACCTATTCTACTTTTTTAATTTTTGACCTCATATTCAGATTGTGTAGGTTATTTTACATGGCAAATGACTATAAAATCCACGACTTTCAACTATTTTGACCAAAAGACATCTTTTTGAGCCCGGCAAACTATATTTAAAAAAATAGTTAAAATAACGAACGGTCTAGTATACATACAATAAAAGTTGGCTCTTTATTTCCGGGCTGGGGCGTGTCCCGTCGTGCCGGGCCGGGCCGGGCCGGGCCTCACTAAAATTCTTAACGTGCGGGCTCGTGCGTGTTTTTGAAAGTTGATTTTGCACTCGTGCCGGGCCGGGCCTGAAAATTTAGGCCCGTGCCCATCTCTACTCCCAACCAACCAACCGCCGCTAAAGATGTTTCACATCAAAAAATAAAATCATTTTTCACTTAAATTGCTTTCGTGAAATTGGCTGTAAATTTAACTTTTTAAATTAGCTTATTTAATGGAAAATGAAGCTCCAAGTCCCTTTTGATATCCCTTGAGATATGTCAAATCACTATCACCTAAGTATGAAAAACCATATGACTTGGTGAAAACTTGTATCAAACCTAACGCGAATACAAAAATTGTTTATGATGGTAAAATTTATCTGTCACTGTATATTAGGGCTGGGACTATCCGCATATTCGAATATCCGGATATCCATGCGGATTATCCGTTGACACGAATTAAATCCGGATAGTATGGATATCCGGTTAATATTCGTTTGTGAAATTATTCGGATATCCGGATTTACGAAGATCCGGTTAATATTCGTATTTGCGGATATGCAAAAAAAATCAACAAACTGATTAATAATATTCGTGAATTCAATTATGCACACAACAGAGTGAATTAGCTCATGACGGACTTGAAGTTGAGCCTTTGTTTTGTATTGTTTTGTCACAATATAAACAAATGCCACTATACTTGTCATGACTTTTTTAGAAATGCTACAATTTGGTAAAGCATTCACCACGACCAAAAGTATCGTAACAGCTTTCATTATTCCATCCATGATATTTTAAAGCCATGAAAAAACTCTCGCGATCAATTTTATATTTTTTTTTATTTTTACGAAACGATACTTTAATTTCCCAATACCAGGCGCTCATGCATATGAAATAGCAAGTTTTCTACACGCATAAATTTGTTTGTTGAACTTTTTAATACGTTAGTAGAAGCCTTTGAAGTTCTAAAGTAAAATTTTGGAAATTTAAAAATTTATACAAACAATTTTGTGCGTAGAAATAGAAAACTTGTTATTACACATTTATGAGCGCCTGATATTGGGAAATAAGAATATCGTTTTGATAACGAAAAATCCGGATATTCGGATAGCCGAATATTATCTTAGCTTCCAGAGTAACCGGATTTTTCTATTAGGTATCCGGATATTCGAATATTCGGTTTATCCGGATAGTTGAAAAATCCGGATGAAGTTCCCAGCCCTACTGTATATAGTATAGATACAACCCAGCATAACTAAACTAAGAGGAACAGAAAAATTGCGCTAAAATTTTATTGATTCGCTGGCCGTCTATTCCTCTCCTCATACCTTTGATATATGTACATTAGACTGCATCACTCCCCATACGAAAAAAAAATTGGCACTGTTTTTCCATTAGAATTATAAAATCTATTATATTTTAAGACGTCCACCAAAATATTTCGAAAAAAATATTAAGATTTAAGTGAGCTGGACCGATTTGAAAATACCTCCAAAGATGGAGTTTTTTATGAATAAAAATAGTTTCTTAAAGATTTTTTTTGAAAAAATACCACCAAATGACAAAACGGTTTAAGCTTAAAAAATTTGCGTAAAAATATTTTAAAAAAATTTAAAAAAAATTTTGGACGGAATCGTAATATGAGATTTTTGATGCTGTTTTCAACTTTTTTCAAAGATTGGTATAAGAAAAACTTGAATACTTGAACCTAAACTCTCCCGATTTAGACTTGTGAGATATCATTGGAAAGGTATTTTCTTACCCTTTTTATTTCTTTATAATAAACTCTTTAATAAACTCATTCAAAGGATGAAAGAGAAAGGTAGGATGAACGAATATCATTCAAAGTTGAATTAAGATGTGTTGATATTTGAAAAAAAAAGATTGGGACACGAATGACTTTTTGTGCACATAAATAAAAATAGTGGGAAAATACCTTCTACTTACTTTCTACCGAGATCCCATAAGTCTAAATCAGAATAGTTTTGGCCCAGTTATTTAAGTTTTTCGTAAATCAATCTTTGTAAAAAGTAAAAAAACAGCATCAAAAATCTCATTATTACGATTCCGTTGAAAAGATTTTTAAATATTTTTATGCAGAATTTTTAAGCCTAAATTGTTTTGTCATCTGAGGGAACTTTTTTCAAAAAGTTCTTTAAGAAACTATTTTTATTCATAAAAAACTCCATTTTTGGAGGTATTTTCAAATCGGTCCAGCTCGCTTAAATCTTAATATTTTTCCGAAATATTTTGGTGGACGTCTTAAAATGTAATAAATTTTGCAATCCCGGCGGAAAAACCGCAACTTTTTTTGGTGATGCAGTCTAATGTACATATATCGGTTTTTTTAGTTTTCAACGTTCTCCCATTCGCTTTGCTTTTTATTTATTGCCGTAGCGGATGAAAAATTTGTTATTTCCTGCGCTGATTGATTCCAGTCGTGTTGCACCTCAAGAACCGCTTGCCAAAGATCAAATACTCGCCAAAAGTTAATTTATTTTTGATGAAAAAAATGAAAAAAAAAAATTCAAACTTTAACAAAGGAAAAATTAAAAAAATAACATATTCTGTGTCAATTTTTTGCATTTGTGTTCAAGCCTATTTTGGTAAAAAAATCAAGCTACTAATATAGAAAATCGTTGGATAAATAAAGAAAGAATGAGTGGTCAAATGAAAATGAGCGAAGATTTTTCTATGAAAAAGAGCAGAAAAGAATGTAACGTATACGCCATGTATACCTGAGTAACACTGTCTTCTGTTCATGTTTTACAAAAAATGCTAGCGCATTTCCATTTGATTTTCGCAATCACCGAGGAATTCTACATAGGAATTGGATAGTGGCATTTATAGAAAATTTTTGCTGCAACCATTGTTATTGTTCATAAAAAAAAAAATTGTTTTTACCATATAGAAAGTGAGTTCATACCAGGGTGGGGCAAGTTGCACTAAATCGAAATTTTCACTACCACTAGGGCTTTAGTGGTAGAGCATTTCAAATTTCACTACCACTACACGAATAATGGCAATGAAATGCTCAGTGAATTAAGAATTTAGTGCACCGTGCCCAACTATTCTATATACATATGTATGTATTTATAAATATGTATATCCAAATAACCGATGACTAACGATTAAAAAATGTTTGTCATTAATCGTACAGATGAATTAATTTTAATCGTTAACCGCGATTAATAATTTAATCGTTAATCAGATGAACATTTTGCCAACACTGTAAGTATGTATCTATTTATTAGGTAGCAAGGCGAACTCATTTAAGGTCGGGTTACCAGACCAGCAGATTTTTCGCCTCATTGGTGCTTAATTTTAAAATTATGTGTTTGTCGTTACTTTACTAATTCTTACTGCCATTGTGGCTATAATGTATTAATGTAATTTTTATTTTTGCTCTGACGCTACCATATTGTATGAATTCGGTTTGATATTTGAGCAAAGAAAAAACTTTACTGATGAGCTCACATGAGTATTATATATTTAAGTGACTATAAAAATGACTTTCTCGTAATACCGAGCTTCCACTAGGCATTGAAATGACAAAGAATATATGACATTTAAAAAAATGCCATGTGGACATGAACTTAATGCCTATTTTTTAATGTAACGACACGATTTTTTTTTTAATGCCCGACTTCGTCATTTGTCATTTTTAACATTTAATGCCTAGTGGAAATGCAGCATAAGACTGCGAATTTACCTCCAGAATTCACCGGCGACAACGCACAAGTGGGAAACAGCTGCGCTTGTAGAAACTGCACACGGCCGCCTAAGCCTCCAATTTCCATTGCGCTCAAGTGCTAAGTTTTGATCGAAATACAAATGATTTTTCATCTGTACACCTTTCTCTAACACAAGTTCACATATGCACTTGCACGCTTTTAAGTAAATATTTGCAAATACTTATGTACTTGCCGTGCAGCTTTTAATTTTCAGATTTACAAATATTTTATAATTTTTTCTGGACTAAAAATAAACTTTGCACTGTGAAATTTGAACTTTTACACGCTGCTAAGTGCTGAGCACCTTTTGAACTTTTCTTGCGCTTCCATCAATCGCACAAAATTGCTTGTAAAATGGTTTATGCTGCTTTTACAACTTTTATTTTCATCAATGCGTTTCTACTGTATTCTTGCACTTGATCGGATTGCTCTCAACCATCTGGTGGCATTCAGTAAGATTGACGACGTCGCTTTTTATCAATTTTATTTCTTCAATTTATTTGCACTTAACTTAGACAACTTGAATTGATGAATTCGTTTGTTTTCATTACATTCTCTGCATTATTTATTTGCTGGAAATTACAAGCTCATTGACTCTCCTGCTTTTGTTTATTCTTTAACTTCGTTTGGTTTCTGTGCCAATTTTATTTCAGCGCCACTCTTTCAAATGCGTCTAACATTTGGCATCCTCAAACCCCCAAAAAGGGGCTCGTATTGACTTTCCGATTTGATTTATTTGCCAGTTGCTCTGGCGTGCACTGCAACTCGTTGGTTCAATGATATCGCTGAAAGCTTGAACTTGCAAAGGAGACTCATTCAAGAATTTGTGTGGAAATAACATCGACGATATACTAGAAAAACTTCAGACGTCTACATAAAAAGGTACTTGTGCACTCATATATGTACGCACATGCATGCATATATGCACGTATGTACGTATGTATATGATGATCCTGTTTGTATGAACATTTGCGCGGAAGCGTTGTATGAGTAGCCACCGCGCGCCTCCTCATAATCTATGGTGCAAACGCGCCATAAAAAACATCAAGTTAAATTACCAAAAATGTATTCAAAACACTTTTCAAAAACTATTTAACGCACATACGCACCATTATCCGTGCAATATCTATATTAAGGAATTTTTATTCTTAGTTTCAATTTCTGCATATTATCAACGCCAAATAGTTTCAACAACTTTTTTTGAGCAAACTCTAAAAAAGACTGACGAAATTCTGCCGAAAACCATGCACGAAAAATATACGCATACATTCTCAAAACACTCAAACAAAACAATAATTTGCGACTAAAAGAATGCAACAACAACAGTTGTGAGGATATTAGAAGCAAAGGAAATTCGTGCATTTTTGCATTTGAATTTTCATAGGCTTAGGCCGTCAGGTAAAACATGTCTGGAAATCGTGAAAACTGCGGTGGATACCAAAACACACAAAATACAAAAAAAAACTAAAATGCCGTTATACATGTACATTTACATCGAAACACCGAAATCCTTGGAAACCATTCAAAGTGGCGGCGGTGGTGGCATAAAGAAGAGAACGCCACCAAGCCGCTTGACAACAATTCTTAGTTGCAATAACAACAAGTGTAAGAAGTAAATTAGCAAGTAGAAGATATTTCATAGGTTTCAGACAGCAAGTCAGTTCAGCCAGACGGACAGACAGAGAGTCACTTTGTTAGACAGGTGACGTTTATGCATGTACATATGTACATTAGACTGCATCACCAAAAAAAGTTGCGGTTTTTCCGCCGGGATACATTTTATCTTAAGACGTCCACCAAAATATTTCGGAAAAATACTAAGATTTAAGTGAGCTGGACCGATTTCAAAATACCTCCAAATATTGAGTTTTTTATGAATAAAAATAAATAGTTTCTTAAAGAACTTTTTAAAAAAATTCCCCTCAGATAACAAAACAGATTAAGCTTAAAAAATCTGCATAAAAATATTTAAAAATCTTTTCAACGGAATCGTAAGAATGAGATTTTTGATGCTGTTTTTTTACTTTTTTCAAAGATTGATTTACGAAAAACTTGAATAACTGGGCCAAAACTATTCTGATTTAGACTTATGGGATCTCAGTAGAAAGGTATTTTCATACTGTTTTTCTTCCTGTCCAAAAAATCATTCATGTCCCAGTTTTTTTTTTTAAATACCAACACATCTTAATTCAACTTTGAATGACGTTCGTTCAACCTACCTTTCTCTTTCATCCTTTGAATGAGTTTATTAGCAAAGAAATAAAAAGGGTAAGAAAATACCTTTCCACCGACACCTCTTAAGTCTAAATCAGAAGAGTTTAGGCTCAGTTATTCAAGTTTTTCTTATAGCAATCTTTGAAAAAAGTTAAAAAACAGCATCAAAAATCTCATCATTACGATTCCGTTCAAATTTGTTTTTAATTTTTTTTTTTAATATTTTTATGCAAATTTTTTAAGCTTAAACCGTTTTGTCATTTGAGGGGATTTAAAAAAAAATTTAAGAAACTATTTTTATTCATAAAAAACTCCATTTTTGGAGGTATTGTGAAATTGGTCCAGCTCACTTAAATCTTAATATTTTTTTGAAATATTTTGGTGGACGTCTTCAAATATAATACATTTTATAATTCCAATGGAAAAATAGTACCGATTTTTTTTTGTATGGGTAGTGATGCAGTCTAATGTACATATTAGAGATGCCAGATCGAAATAAAGAAAATCCATTTTTGAATCGATTCGAAACGAAATAAAAATAATCGATGTAGGAAGAAATCGTCAAAAAATAAATCAATTCCCCAAGATCGATTCATATATTTTATTTAATTTTTATAAAGACACACCGATCTAACCAACACTGTAATTACAAATATTTATTGTAATTAATTGTTAAAACTTACATTGTTCAAAACGGTTTCAATATCCATATTTATCGAAAAGCTATCAGGTAGCTAACGATCCGTAAATAATTAAAAAAGCCAACGATATGAGCATTCATTATAAATTTCAAAAATTCACGAATAGACAAAAACTCGAATCGAAAGGGCTCAATTAATCGATCTTCAATTTAAACGATTTAAAAACGGCATCTCTAGTACATGCATATGTATGTATGTATATGCGTGTGTGGTGTCTATAACTAAAAGTTATTAAGCAAAAAAAAAATCACCTTAGTTTTCGTGCACATCGCTTGCTTTGCCACAGAAACGCATATTTATGTCTACAAATTTAATATTGTTATTTCCATTTGTTGTTTCGCTAATTGATTGATGTCGGTGTTGATGGCAGCATTCTGTATTTTTAGCGAAATTAGGTTTATAGCATGACAATGTTTGTGGTTATAAATAGATATTGCGTTCGCGACCCATCAATTCTTTTCTACGCGAAAACGTTATGTTTTTCCAATTGACTGCCAAATTGTATTCGTTAAAAAAAAAATCAATCAGTACATGGTAACAGGGAGTAATTTTTATTTGTCATTAGTGTAATGAGTTGGAGTGTATGGAGGTTAAGCAGATGTGCAATTTTCTATTTAAAGTACCAGTTTGGGTACTAAATACTCAAATACTTAGTAAAGAGATGCCAAAAACTTAGGTATTAATGAGTTTGCTAAATACTCAAAAAAAAAAATCACTTGGGTATTTAATAATAATACAGGTTTACAAAAAAATAGTTTCAGCATATTGAACCAAACCTCTAGCTCCCTATGTTATTCTACGCCCTGAATGCGAAGCCCTTATCACGTCATGTTCGAGGTCATTTGAAGGTCAAGTAGAAACAAATTCATTGAGTAAACCTAAAAATGCAATACAATTCTTCTGAATTTTACCCAGGGATGACCTTGGAATGACCTCTAGATGACCTTGAAGAATCAAGCGACCCCCATATTCGGATTCAGCGACAACAAAAACCCATGTATGTATGTATATGCACACACAACTCACTTCACCTTACCTCAAATCAACTCACCACACACAAACTCATCACACCTTATTTAAATTCCCCAGACCTGATCCTATAACACCGAAATTTATGAAACCTTAACTCACCACAACTGAACTCATCACACCCGTTCTTACCAAAACTCAATTTAAAAACTATTTCGGATTTCAGAGATTTACGGGAATAAGTCAGGATTTTCAAGACAAATTCGAGTTTCTCTAGACTATTTCGGCATTCTTGAGACTATTTCGGGACTCTCGCGACAATTTTGGTATTTTGGAGCCTACTTTGAGATTCCCGGGACTATTACGTGATTTTCGGGACTATTTTGGAATTTTCATTATATTTCTCGAACAAATTAATCGATTTTTTAATCGATATAGGTATTTATCGATATTGTTATCCATATCGTATAGGCAACTCCTTTTAGTGCTGTTGAATGCGGCTTTAAAGTCGACAAATAGGTGGTGAGTGTCGATCATTTTCTCGCGGGTCTTTTCCAAGATTTGGCGTATTGTGAATACCTGGTCTATGGTGGATTAGCCAGGTCTAAAGCCACACTGATAAGGCGGGTTCAGTTCATTGACGGTGGGCTTCAGTCTTTCACACAATACGCTCGATAAGACCTTGTACCCTATGCTTAGAAGGCTGATCCCGCGGTAGTTGGCGCGAATGTCGGGCTCGCCTTTCATGCGGATTGGGCAGAGCACACTTAAATTCCAGTCGTCGGGCATGCGCTCATCTGACCATATCCTGCATAAGAGTTGATGCACGCATCTTATCAACTCCTCGACACCGTACTTGAATAGCTCAGCCGGCGGGCTGCCAGCTCCAGCAGATTTATTGTTTTTCAGCCGCGTTATTGCTATTCGTACCTCGTCATAGTCAGGCGGTGGAACGTCGACTCCGTCATCATCGACTGCGGGCTCGGGTTCTTCTTCTCATCCACAACTAGGTCGCCATTGTTGTTCTTACAGGAGTACGCCCTGGTCTTGAAACCTTCCCTAAGTCGCCTAACTCTCTGGTAAAACTTTCGGGAATTCTTACTGTCGGCCAGAATTTCAAGCTCTTCGCACTTACGTATCTCGGCCCCTCTCTTCTTATTGCGCTTCTCACTTCAGATCCCTGTAGCGGTCCCACATAGCGCGCGTTGCGCCCGATCGCAGCGTGGCCCTGTAGGCGGCATCTTTTTTCTCTGCAGCTTCCTGCCACTCCTTATCGTACCAGTTGTTCTTTCGGGCTCGCTGAAATCCCACGATGTAGGGAGACAGAGGTGGCGCAATCAGCAGTACCGCTACTTTGTTCTTGGCGAATTTGACAGAATCAGCTGTTCGTGTGACGTCATTTTAGCAAACTGTTTGTATGTATGCAGAGATGTTTATATGTATGTAAATATGGCGACCTCCATGGTTTGACAGTTAACACTCTTTCTCTCCTCCATCTCCAATTATTCTTTCCTATTCGTTGCTATCTTGACGTCATCACCCACAGGAATGCGCAATCTTATATTCTATCATTCTTGCTGAAATCCGACTACTTCTTCAGCGGCGGTACTTAATGTGCGGGAAATGTGGTTCCGTTGCTCGCATATGTCGGTTTGTTGAAGAGTTCTCTCTGAGAGAAGGTGTGAGAGTCGAGTAGCGAAAGCACTGGCTGTCTGTTGTGATTGTAGCTTTTCGACGTTAAGCTTTCCTTGCATATTTGGGCGCACATTTTTTGATGCACAGAGGCGGGGGAGTATCTTGGCTGCAACAATATAGTGGTCCGAGTCGATGTTTGGAGTTTACGTACGCCTAAAACACTGGAAGCATGCCTTCCGTCTATCACAACATGATCGATTTGGTTTCTCGTTTTTCGATCTGGAGACAGTCATGTAACTTGATGAATCTTTTTATGCCTGAACCTAGTACTGCATACTACCATGGTTCGGGCCTCAAAGCTCCCTCTCTTTCTGCCGTCACCCAAGGCTCCACTCTAATTGGTTACCGCATCTCGCCCATGGCTTGTTCATGTTGCCCAGAGTGCGCGAACGAGGACACGAGTCGGGATTGAGTATACCGTGCAACTCGATTAGACGGCTGCTAATCCACAAATTCATCAAAATCAAAAATTAATCAAGGCGTTTGAAAAATTTATCCTGTGTGTTGTTTTCTACAGTAATTTGCATATTGAAGCCACTGCTGGTCGTACCAATGAACGTAAATGCTCCAGCTCGTAAAGTACAAAACGTGGCACCTGCTTCACCTGGAAAACAGAAACAGTTGGCGTTAATTTTTGGACTAGGCCAAAATATCTCATCTGTTTGCGGCTGCTGTAAAATGCTGTTTTTTTAACACTATCGATGCCGCTGTTCGCTCTTGCATGAAATCCACCGAAGCCAAACAAATTAGCTTGTGATGTCAGCGTGCTTTTGCAGTGCTCTTAAATATTAGTGTTTTTCCTCGGAAATATCTAGAAATTTGCCAAAAGTTGCTAATCTACCGGTGTTCGCGTGTGCTGCGAGTTGTTCCTGTTGCGGATACCTACGCACTGATTCACCTGACTTATTTTTACGCTTACTTCACCTGATAGCTTAAAAAGTTCGTACAAACATACACACATATGATATCAACACGAAAAAACCCAACAAGAAAACCTGCATCCCCCTAAAACTCCTCTCACGCCGGCATCAGCTATGTTTGACAGGATGGAGAAGAAAATAGAAGAGCAGAGAGACTCAATCATCCAACAGTTGACTGCGGTAATGAAGAAATCGGAAGAGAGGGTTATGCAGAAGATTGGAGAGCTGGCTGCTGAAACGGCAAATTTAAAGCTGTCTATAGCAGCTATTGAAAAAAGGGTGAGTGCAGTCGAGAACACGTGCACTGAAGTTCTAGCGCTCCGCAGTGAACTGATATCTATTCAGGCGCAGCTCACTGCTCTCGAAAGCAATGCAGTTTCCACCGATGTGATAATAAACGGGATCCCTCAAGCAGCTGATGAGTGCTTGTCTGAACTCTTCGGTAAAATCTGCGGTGCAGCTCAGCATAAACCTCCGCCTTTGCGTGATGCTTTTCGGCTGCGTAGTGCAAAAAGTAATGGGCAAAAAA
>NW_023458556.1:70447046-70452772 GCF_013731165.1 Rhagoletis pomonella
TGGCCCTTAGCAACTTTCATAGACATTTTTGAAAAATTGAAAAAATTAGGAAAAGTAGAGTTTTTTTTAAATTTCACCCGAAGTAAACTCACAACAATCTAAGTGTAGCAATATATTGTTATACATTACTATACATAATTTTAAATGATTCTTCACAAAACATGTCCGATTTTTTACATCGGAAGAAAAATAGTCAAGCTGTTTTATTTAAATAGAACAAAAACGAAGGGTTCAGGACAGTGGCGTAGCCAGGGGGGGTTATGGGGGGATAGATCCCCTCCCCCTTCGTCATTGAACTACAATTATTTACTTTTGAATTAATAACACAATACTATTTTATCCTTCTGATTTAAATTTTTTTTTATTTCAGACGGATGACAAATTATCTTATAATTTTATAAAAGTAAACCATAAATTAAAAAAAAACACGTCTACGACAACAAGTAACATCCGAACTGTATCTTTTTTTATTACCTGAAAATTTTTTATAAATAAGAGCCTCATACCATTAAAAAAATAAAATTGCAGTATGGTAGATTTGCAAATTTTATATTTAAACAATTTAATATTGCAAGTTTTGAAACAGTAACTTTTACATAGCTAGCTTTTTTTAGCTTTTCGCGTTCTCTCCTCTAGGAAGATTGGTTTACTTCTTTTTTGCGACCTCTTCCACTAGGCACCGAAACTACCACGTTTTCTTGCAGTTTTCTAAGTTCATACGAAGAGGAGACATTTGAAAGTGTATAAATAAGTATTATAGCGACTTTTGCAAGAGTAGTTAACATTTCATGCTATTTTTTTCAGAATATAGAAAAATTTTTCACTCTGCTGTTAGTGGACATAAAACCCACTAAAAACTAAAAATCTAAAAAAAAATTACATAGCGCACTTTGCAAGTGGACTACTCAATTGTTGAACATGCTATCTTATTTGTCCCTTCTTTTTATACAATTAAGGAGCGGCTGAATGGTTTAACGATGTTAGCGGTACATAATGATGTGCCGATTACAAACAGCAATTACACAAGAGTAATTGAAAAAATGTGTGTTAAGCAACGAAGATTAAAAATCGCTTTATAAGTAATAAGATTTTGCAGACTTGTAGATAAATAAATGTAAATAGATACGTGTAAATATATAAATATGCAGCTATATTCAATGTGTAAAAACTGAAGTGTATACTAACGAAACTTCTACAAAACAAAACTGGACTACACACTAATTAATTAAAATGGTGTAGTAATTTAATTTTTTAAATTTAAATAAAGCATGAATTCCCCATGGAATAACCGAGTAGACAAAAAATATATAACGGTAGAAATGGCACATACATACATATATGAAAGAATGCCCACAGGCGACGCACTATAGGCAAAACACAAGTTTTTGTTTTCAAAATCGTAGATCTTCGCTTAGAAAAGAGAAATGGAAGAGATAAAGGAAAAAGGTTCTCAATATGCTTTTGAACGTGCTTTTTCTCATGTTGATATAGATATTAATCGTAGAAAATTTTTCCATAGTAAAATAATAATAAAAAAAATAAATAAAAAAAATAAAATAAAAAAATAAAAATATTAAAAATAAAATAAAAAATAAATAAAAAATAAAAATAAAAATAAAGTACGTTGAAAACATATTGAGAACCATTTTGCCTCTGCCTTGAAAGGGTTAAAAAGCGTTTCATATATGACAGATTCTACATTAAAGGGTTAAATGCTGCACTTTCGTAAAGATATCGACCAGTATAACCATGTTTGTTATATACATTTTTTTGTGAAAGCTGATAGTTTACGAGTTATTAGAGTTTAAAGGTAGCTTTTCTTTTGCCAATCTGGCCACTCGGGTACAGCATCCAATGTCCCAAGAATCGAGTCTTAAGATAAAATAAAGAGAAATCTTTCAGAAGCAGTGCTAATGGTGTATTAAATATAGTGTTTTCTAGTAAAATGGGAGCCAAAATCCAAAATTAAAAAAAAGTGACAGTTTGAACGGTATTTTGAGGGTTAAGTTATTGTTGTTGTAACTTCTCTATATTATATGATCATTTATCTTCACGATAAAAAAAATTCATTCCATTATCTCTTTTCTAAGCGAAGATCTACGATTTTGAAAAAAAAACTCGTGTTTTGCCTATAGTGCGACGCCTCCAGCCATTGTGTATCACAACTTTAAGTTATCGACGCAAATTTTTTTTAATCCCCCACCCCCCTTCGCCAAATCCTGGCTACGCCACTGGTTCAGGAACTATAAGAAACCTATTTCCCTATCTACAACCTATACCAAGTTTTGCTTCTGGTGTATTTCGTGATTTTTTTTTTGTGTAGAAACGTGTTATCACACCAATGCAGTTGTGGTTGAAAAAAGAAAATCGAAGAAAACGCATTACATTTAGTCTGCAGGTAACCACCTTAGGGCCCCAAACTTCCTCCGGCCGTTGAAGCCCATCACATGTTAATCCGGCCCTGTTTGTCGTTTAATACTGCTGGCCTTGACCATTAAAATATGCGCTCATTATTTTTCGCTGTTCCTTTTATTTTCTTCGTGTATTTGAATTTAACCACCTCTGCATTTCGAGGTGGAGAATTCAGTCATTCACCTGTTCCCGCAATTTCTATTTCAAGTTACAAAATATGTATATCTATCAAACAAATGGATATGGATGGCGGCAGCTGAAATCTAGAGGAGGCGTTTAAATGGCCATTTCCTACACATGTACATATGTACATCAGCAAATCGCATTTGAGTATTTAGCTTCCACATGCATATGGGGCGTTCCATACCAAAACGGACGTGGTTCACACTTCATGTGTTTGATCTGTTCCAAATTTTTAGGGTTGATGCATAAACATAAATAATAAATAAATATGAAATTTGAGCTTGATTAATATATTTTTAAAAACTTTACAGCACAAAAACAAAAACAAATCGATTTATTAATTTTCCAAATATCTCGAGAACGGGGCGAGGAAAAAATTTGAAAAAATAACACATACACACATCAAAATTCTCTATGAAAAGATATATGTGACCTGATCTACGGAAAGGGGGCTTAGGTGTCAAAAAATCAATTTTCACTTTTTGGTTGATTCGGATGGAAGATGAGATGCTTTTTCACGTGGTGAAAAGCAGAAAATCCTAACTTGCTTAGAAGTGTACTAAAAATGTAGAGAAAGAAGAGTAAAAACGAGTAAACGAAACGAGTTGCTTACTTTTAACAGCTTTTTTCACAGAAAACTAGTTTTCGCACGTAAGCTCCCTTTTCGTAGACCAGGTCACATATGTTAAAAGATTTTTTTTCTTGAAAAAATTTCCACAAAAAAATTTTTTGATAAAAAAAATTATTTTTTTAAAATATGCCATTTCAAAAAAAAATTGGAAAAAATCACAGTGGTTAGTCTGAGTATTGCGCAGTATTTAAGTATAGTATTATGGGTGCACTCTACAATGATTTGAATGATAAATTCTTTTTACAACGAAGTTGAGTAAAATGTGTACATTAAAAATTTACAAATTTTTACAATTTTTTTTAGATATTTTTTGAGTATGCAGTTCTGTAGCCCATTAAATTTTAGTTCGGCGCTAATTTTTTATTTAATTTTTTTTCTTTGAAACCGGTTTTGCGTATTTTCTTCCATAAGAAAAAAGTGCGAAAAGCCGTCAGAACAAAAAAATATTAAAAATCTACACAATTTTGCAGTAGCTTAAAACTTGCGCTTTATTATAAAACTTAATGGGCTACAGGGCTGCATACTCAAAAAAATTCTAAAAAAAAAAACATTTTAAAACATTTGTAAATTTGTAATGTACTCATTTTATTCAACTTCGGTGTAAAAAAATTCATAACTCAAATTATTGTGTGAACCCTGCCCGTTTTCGTATGGGACGCCCCATATATATGTGTAGGTATGTATGCATTTGAATAGTGTATTGTTTATGTCTTTAATTTAGAATAAAACCTGTCGACAATTTCAGTGAATGTTCTGGCAGCAAGGCATATTTAATTACACATTCGAAAGTTTGACAATTTATGCTTGATTTTGAGAAACACAGCTGCCATTTAAAGAGCTACATATGTGATGTATTATGGAACGAATTTCCGTCATCCCTTGTCAAATTTGGTTTGAATACAAACCGGTTTCGGCGTTGTGCCATCTTCAGTGTCATTTTTCGTTCTGCATAATTTTTGTTGGTTGCTCGTATTTATACTCCTTGTTAACTACCTCTTTCTTTTGTTAGGTACGTCTTTTTAGTTTTGCAGTGTTTGCGGTACTCAATAGGTAGATGGATTGTTTGGGCTCGTTTTTGACGGCAGGTAGAAGTCCGTGATTTTTACCCCCTTTGTTTTTGCAGTCGGTGTATTCCCTTCCATATCTGTCCTTAATATTTTCTTGTTGTCATTCTTCTTCTTGTACAGTAGTTTTAGAGGTTCAAACAGTACGTCCGATGCAGTATTTATTTGCTCATTTATTATTTGCCCTTTGAAGGTCTTCTGTTTATATATTTCCATGTTTTCTAATATATTCAATCTTTGTCCTTTATGTTGTACACGGAGAAGTTCTGTTGTTTGTCCAATCTTCATTGGTGTGCATTTATTTTTGATCATGTGATGACACACAAACCAGGCACCCCGATGAGACCTATCATTAATTACAAGTCTGCTCCCGGATACAGACTCTCCAAGCACCTAAAGACGCTGCTGAAGGATAGTCTGGATCTACGCAATAAATATACTATTACAAATACAACGGAACTAATCGAGAAGATGAAATCGTTGAAGATCAACGAAAACACTAAATTCGTATCATTCGACATCAAGGACCTTTACCCATCGATACCAACAATAGAAACCATAAAGACCGTACAAGAAATACTGATGGGAAAAATGAAAAGAGAAGCTGGCACGGAAATAATAAACGCGTTGAAGGTCACATTAAAACAAAACTACTTCCGGTTCAACAATAAGATATAGAGGGAAACAAAGAGAAACAGACACTAGACTATCTCAACAAACAACACCAGAATATAAAATTCACCATGGAAACGGAAGAGGAAAGAAAGATTAACTATCTGGATTTAACAATTAAAATAAACGATACCACGAACAAGATAGAGTTCGAAATATACAGAAAACCAACAGCCACAGACACAATTATACACAATAGCTCAAACCACCCACAGCAACACAAAAATGCTGCATTTAAACAACTAATAACGAGGCTTGAAAGGACCCTTCTAACAGAAGAATGCTACAAGAAGGAACTGGATACAATATATGCCATTGCGGAAAATAACGGATATAGGAGAGGCCTGGTTGAAAAGTTAAGAAAGGACACAAAATCGAAAAAGACTAGCAAAAAGGAAAACAATAAAAAAACTTGGGCAGCTCTAACTTACACAGGAAAGACATCTTACAAACTTGCCAAATTCTTTCATAAGTACGACATCCAGACATCATTTAAAACAAGGAACACAGTGGGAAATATATTGAAAGAGAAAATAAGCGAGGAAGACCCGCTAGATAAACAGGGTGTTTACAAGTTAACCTGTGAGTGCCGACACAGTTACATAGGACAAACAGGGCGAAATATAAGAACAAGGTATCGAGAACACATAAGGGATTATAATAAGAAAAAACGAAAACCAGAGGCTGCAATAGAATCGAACTTCGCGAATCACATGATCAAAAATAAATGCACACCAATGAAGATTGGACAAACAACAGAACTT
>NW_023458556.1:70452782-70505223 GCF_013731165.1 Rhagoletis pomonella
ATCGGACGTACTGTTTGAACCTCTAAAACTACTGTACAAGAAGAAGAATGACAACAAGAAAATATTAAGGACAGATATGGAAGGGAATACACCGACTGCAAAAACAAAGGGGGTAAAAATCACGGACTTCTACCTGCCGTCAAAAACGAGCCAAAACAATCCATCTACCTATTGAGTACCGCAAACACTGCAAAACTAAAAAGACGTACCTAACAAAAGAAAGAGGTAGTTAACAAGGAGTATAAATACGAGCAACCAACAAAAAGTATGCAGAACGAAAAATGACACTGAAGATGGCACAACGCCGAAACCGGTTTGTCTCCAAACCAAATTTGACAAGGGATGACGGAAATTCGTTCCATAATACATCATACACCCACCCTGTCGGAAACAACAACAACCAAAAAAGAAAGCTACATATGTGCTTTCAAATCAAAACTATTTTACGTTTCATAGAGAATCAAAAATGGTACGTGAATAAAAGGTTGGAATGTAGTACGAAAATTGTTCGCTAAATTTTGCAAGCGGTTTCTGAAAACAAGAATTTTTATACGTATAAAAATCTTGTAGCAAAACTATAAAATTTATCATTAAAATATGGCACCAAGGCCAAATATAATTAAAAACGTTGTTACGTGATTTAAATAACGAATCGTTAAAATAACAGCCAGTTTCACGAAAGTAATGTAAGTGAAAAATTATTATATTTTTATTTCAATTTAATATTAATATGAAAACTGACAACCGGAAAATGATTTTTTCTATAATGTCAACTTTATGTACGCAAATGCGCGTAATGGGCTACTTATGCATATGGACTCTAGATCGCCTAACGCTCGAGCAATATGATAAATAGACATTGAAATTTTATGAAATTGTATTTTTTTGAAAGAGGAAAGGCGTGTAAAAAGCAAAAACAATATGAATAATCATATTAACTTTACTAAAGGCCTGAAATCATAAAAATCGCTTCAAGGAAATGGCAGAATTGAACTTTGTTGCAAGTTCACATGGGAAATCTGCTTAGGACGTGATTGGAGGAAATTTTAAGAGACTAGCAGCTAGAGCAAGTGATGTTACAACAAATTCGTACACCCGAAGAGCTCTACCAATGGGGTGCTGTATGCACCTAACTTTTCAGTTGACTTTATTTCGACTATGACTACGTGCCAATTACTTTAATCCTATTTTAAGCTAGTTTGAAAGGTTAAATAACATCAAGTTAGGGAACTTCATATCCTTATTTAACGAATCTTTAAATCAATAAATAATTTTTTCTTTTTAGTTCTTCTTGTTATTAAAGCGTGGTGTTGGTTTTTTTAACTATAATTTTATTACTCATTAAGTTTATTTTTTTTACACACCTTTCCTTTCCTTGTTTTAATAAAAGGACTAACCTTGAAGCTATCATTGGAGGTCTAATAATCTTTTGCAATGAGTGTTGTTCATGTTGATTTTGTTGATGTTTCGGTTTCATTGCAAAAGAATATTAGACCTCCAATGATAGCTTCAAGGTTAGCCCTTTTATTAAAACAAAAAAAGGAAAGTTGTGTAAAAAAAAATTAACCTAATGAGTAATAAAATTATAACTTAAAAAAACGAACAACGCGCTTTTATTACAATAAGAACTAAAAAGAAAAAAAAATTTATTGACTTAAAGATTCGTTAAATAAGGATATGAAGTTCCTTAACTTGATGTTATTTAAACTTTTAAACTAGCTTAAAATAGGATTAAAGTAATTGGCACGTAGTCATAGTCGAAATTAAGTCCACTGAAAGTTTGTTGCAGTTATTTTTTACAGGCATCCCGTTGGTAGAGGGCTTCGGGTGTACGAATTTGTTGTAACATCAGCAGTTGAAGACTTGCTCTAGCTGCTAGTCTCTTAAAATGTCCCCCAATCACGTCGTAAGCAGATTTCCCATGTGAACTTGCAACAAAGTTCAATTCTGCCATTTCCTTGAAGGGATTTTCATGATTTCAGACCTTTAGTAAAGTTAATATCATTTATTCACATTGTTTTTGTTTTTTACACACCTTTCCACTTTCAAAAATATACAATTTCATAAAATTTCAATGTCTGTTTATCATATTGCTCGAGCGTTAGACGATCTAGAGTCCATATGCATAAGTAGCCTATTACGCGCATTTGCGTACATAAAGTTGACATTATAGACAATGTGTTTATGTAAAAATTAAAATTTTTAAAAATGCTAGAATCAAAAAAAAAATCAAAATGAAAAATTTTTACTTAATTTATTTTTGTTTTTCATACGTTGCACATTAATGTAGAAATTGTACAATTAAAGCCCATAACAAGACGGAAGAAATACATTTTTTTCATTAAGTTGCGTTAAAAGGTTTCCAAGATACAGCACTTTAAAGAAAAGTAGGTACGACGCTTTCTTAAAATTTAAGTCCCGTGTAAATAGGCAACCCTACATCATATCGGCAAAATATGCTGCACGTATATTCATGTCACCTAGACCTTCAATCTCTTCGACTTTCATCCAAATCCCTAGAGGTCGCGTACAGAGGTGGCCGCGGTGACAAGAAATTCCTCTTTTTTGATTTTAAGTTTTCTATGTATTTGATTTTTCGGTTTCACGACGCTGCACGGTGCCTCCTGAATTCAAAAATCCCATTGGTTTTTGATAACGTTCACAAACACTTAACTCTAAATGCGGTTTGAAGTTGAAAATTTGTGTTCTTGTCATCGCTTCTTATACTTTTATTGAATTAAATTTTAGTTCATTGCTACACTTTTGTGTGAAAGTTCTGAAGTGCCTCTATTTTCTTCCAAATATGGACTATTTGCAAATAAAGGTAAATGCATATATTTGTGATAGATTAGGATTTTTAACCAAAAGGATAAAAATATAATACATGTATATTGATATTTCTGGAAAGTTTCAACCAAGAGCAAAAAAATAAAATTTTGCCTGGACAAAGTTTACAGATTCCAATCGATAACTACATATTTCGTCCTTCATCCACCAAAATATTAGACTAATTGGTCAATTCCATTCCAAGATATTTGCGCCTTTCCAACTACACTCAAATTTTTTTTTATTTCGGAGAAATCATACCTTCCAGAAAGCCTTCATAATTTTGGTACACGATTAAAAAGAATTGGAACTCTATAACCCAAACTCTTACCACAAAAACAACGTAAAAATTTATTTATTTATTATTAAGTTAAAATACAGATTGTGCTTTTTTCAAGCGTTCGGGCGCAAAATAAACTTTACATGCAAAAACAAAGGTTTAACATCTACTTTCTTTGTAAAAATTTTAAGTTACTCTTGCCAGTCGCATAAAATTTTTTTTCGGAAAGGATTACCGATTGTAATGTAATTAAAAATCGGAACGTCCGAACGCTTCAAATAATTTTTGTTCATATTGCTTCTATGTAGGTATATATGTAGATATAGTACATACTTCTGCTTGTACGAAGACATGACTTCAACGAACATTAAAACCACGGCTGAGAGAGCAATAAATTCGAGACGGAATTTAAAGAAAGAATAAGAAAAGTAGGCGGAATATAAAAAAAAGATAGATCTAAAGAAAAGGACTATAGAAGAAAATAAAAAACAATCTTATCATGGCAAAAAAAGCACCAAGATGCGAATAACTTGCGCTAAAAAAGATTCGTTGAAAACAAAAAAACAGGGATTAGTTTCTTCAAGTTTTGGCAAGTATAAAAGTAGACAATAGAGCCATAAAAAAGGTGAAAAAGCATTAAGAAAAAATTATTAGTCAAATATTATAGTGAAAATGAGGAGGCGAAATGCGAAAATGAGGACCCTAAATTAATAAAAATTGTACAAGCAGCAGGAAGAAAAGAAACATTGTTAAGTAAGGAAGAATTGCCTATACCAAAGCGCTCCATGGCTTTGAGAGTAAAGGGAGCACATCAGCTTTTTAAAAGGGAATTCAAGGATTTTGACAAAAAGGAATTCAAGGATTTTGACATTAGCAAACCAAGATCATTGGCGAGCAGACCTAGATCAACGGCAGTAAGGTAAATAGACACTATTTCGTATACTGGTGCGAAATGAAGTAAATTGACGTTATTACCTTTTCAAAAAGCGAAATAAAATCCATAGACATTATTGCTGCGCCACGGTCGAGCCAAATTTTTGTTGACTTTATTTCGCTTTTGGAAAGCAAATATGTCAATTGACTTTATTTCGCATCAGTGTGCGAAAAAGTGTTAATTGACCTTATTTCCGTTGATCTTGTTACCTGTCACCCACTAGCTACTCAGGCCTTAAGTGTTTTATATTATTTACAATAAAACCTCATATTTACATTAAAAAACGAGTTGGTTTAAATTCTTAAACAGACAATTTTATCTCATTGGAAAAAATCAGAACGTCCAAACGGGAACGTCCGAACAACTTTGCCCAGTTTTTGACAGTTATTAAACATCGTTGACGCGGTGGTTATGGCTGCTTATTATTCTAACAACCATTCATACATCATGTTTGTGAACCTTTAACAGATTCGCAGAATTTTGCAAGAATCATCAGTTATTTTCGATACGAGTTCCATTTTGGGAACATCCGAACGGGTTCTTTTAATCGCTATGCATTTACCATATAACATTTGAGGATAATATTTTTATTGGTCTCAGATAAGTATTGATGGTGACTACTCATGACAAAAATTTTGTGTTCATTCAGAGCCTACTTTAGTTTCGATGATGAAAAAAGTGTCTTCAAACTGAACGTCCATAACGCAGGAAAAACACATATGGTATTAAAATAGTTGGATATTGCAGAGCTTAACTAAAGGCCCAGTGCTACCAACTATTTTCGGGTAAAAAAATCCAGATGAATGAAACGCTCGAAACTGTAAGAATACATTGATTACATGCCGTTTGAGTATTGTGCATGCTCAGATTCCTTAAATTCAAAAAAAAAAAAAATATTTTTGGTATATACTAGATTTGACCCACATAGGACAAGGGATAAAAACGGATAATTCAGGAATTTAAATAATCTGGGTCTGCATAATACTTAAGTGGCATGTAATCAATGTACTCTTACAGTTTCCAGTGTTTTCATTCATCCCAGAAAACAGGAAAGAACTCATTTTCTTACGTGTAATTCCTATGGGAAAACTAAAGGATCGACGCGGGACCTCTTAGAATTGTCCTAGTGAGGGGAAATTCATGGAGGATCATTATTATACCAAATGCTAAAATTTGAGTCTAATGCCGGTCGCATTACAGGATTTTTTTCTTTGACATACATATCGAGCCCTATTTTCGATTTTATCGTAAGCGACAAAAGGTAATAAACTTTACAGGAGAGGTTTACTTAATTCCCCCTTAAACAGTGTAAAAATTTATTTGAGTTTAAATGGACAACAGTAACAGCTGGCTTTTGGATAAGACTGTAAACTTTTTCGTATCTTAATATTTAAAGGTATAGTGGCGCTTATGATACTTTTCGTGAACAAGCTGAGAGGCAATTTTTCAAAGTATTGGCGCTTACGATAGTTTTTATGTTGTGTGTTCTAGCCATTTAAACAAAAAGGAGTGCGGATACTTAAAGGTTTGTTGGAATAAACGGAGTTTTAAGTCAATTAAACAGTTGTAATTCGCTCGATCTTAATTGGGCATGCATTTTTTATGCGATTCTCAAATATCTCTTCGCTGGCATTTTCAGCTATGGTCAGTGCTAACCCAGCTTGGCTATCACACGGTGCTTTACGCATCGCTCCCACTCCACTCCCGGAGTAATTTTTGGTATGGTAGCAAGCTACGGCTTGCAAGCCACCCTGGGGCGCTGCATGAATGCACCCTTAATAAATCCCAGCTCATTGCACATCAGCCTACGACAGCTAGAGCATGACTCCTCCCATGGAGTCCCCCAATAAATAAATGGTAAAAGGTTTACCGGCAAAACTGTTGATTATATAGAAAACGTTATATCCTGCGCTACCGCTTCATCAGCCTGCCCGCATATCTCTCTCTCTCTCTCTCTCTCTCGCATAACAGGCATGGAGTGCATGGTTGACTAGATGTGCACTTATAAACCACATGGGCTCATTGAGCTCGATACATAAACATTCCCAAAGGTATTCCCTACCTCCTCTGCTCCTCTAACTCGATTACAACTCTAAGCCAGGTCTCCCGCTCTCCCTCAGCTACACACAGTATTTATGGTCCGATTTAAAATATTTATTTTTACTATTAACTTATTTTGTGTCATTTTAGCGTCCCTACATTGTTATCTGGCGCTTGATTAATGAAACATAAAACGTACTTTTGCAACGTGATTCAATAATAAAAGGTTTGCTTAGAAGCAAGACACTGTGTGTGGGTTCGTGTGTGTATGCAAAGCTTTTATATGGGAGTTATGGGAGTGTCAAAACTCTAATGTCAATGATCGGGAAGGGTTCAAACTACCGGGGAAAGTTATATCGGTAAAAAAGAAGTTATACGTGTCCCGGCGTTTCGCTGGGTCACGTCTAGGAATCGAGATATATATATAACTATCATATAGGGGAAATTGTCACCTTTGGTGGTCTTTTTTTGACAAAACTCGAGAACCACTAGTCCGATTTTGCTCAAACAAATTTAAAAAAATTAAAAATTACAATTCCTTTAATCTGTTCATATAACGTTTTTCTATATAATCAACAGTTTTAAAAAAATTTAATATTTTAGGCAAAAAATATTTTTTTTCTTCATACATTTTTACCGGCAAAACTGTTGATTATATAGAAAACGTTATATGAACAGATTAAAGGAATTGTAATTTTTAATTTTTTTAAATTTGTTTGACAAAATCGGACTAGTGGTTCTCGAGTTATGTCAAAAAAAGACCACCAAAGGTGACAATTTCCCCTATATGATAGTTATATATATATCTCGATTCCTAGACGTGACCCAGCGAAACGCCGGGACACGTATAACTTGTTTTTGGCCGATATAACATTTCCCGTTGGTTTCATCCCATCCCGATTTTGACTCTCGCATAGTGTTATTGAATCATGCTTTTGCAATACTATCAGGTTTTTTCTTTATAATTTTTTTTTAATAGAAATGATTTCTTGCAGCTAAAAAAAAAACTTGACGCAATCACACGTTTTATGCGACTGAAAGGAAATCAGCTGGTTTTACTTCATAGCTGTATAGCAACCCTGTTTTATTTTAAGTCGTCACATGTTAAGGTGTTAACAAACGTTGAAGACTAGAAGGCTAGAATTTAAGGTGACACATTGCACTCTTATACCACAATACCCGAAGTTCCTCTATAAATAGAAATTTGTGAACTTACCACCGGGATACTCAGTCAGTATGAGAGATAAACTCATTTCCATGCAGTGCTATTTTCACACAAATTCTTATTTGTTTTGCTTTCACTTTGGCTAAACACTTTAGCCAATATTTGTTTAACACTATCGAAACTTGAATCACTAACACACAAACGTATGTACAGAATCAAGCCATTAAGTAGTTATAACTCAATAGCAAGTTGTAATGTATGAACTATTGTGGCCAATTATAAGCACTTGATATGTAAATACGTCAGCAAGTGTCAATCTGATGGCAGAAGTTTTAAACTTAAAGGGGTGGAGTGCTTCTGTCAACGACTGCACCATTAACCCCAATTACATTAAGCTAAAAAAGGGATACAAATCGACTAGAACTACAGTAATTGACAGAGTAGTCGATGGTATTCGATGGCTTATAGAAGTTTTTGCAAGCGAAGTTGTAATCTAAACAAGTTTTTTGGTTTTTCTTATTTCCCTAAGTGGATATTTGCACAATCTCAATTGGTGTTTACAATTCAAAATATTTTTTTTTTTTGCATTTCCATCAAATGTTCATTTTCACTTCCTATTAGAAATGCCCATACATATAGCACAACTGTGTAAGTCACACCAAATTGCATTTAATTCGATTTCCTTCTATTTGTTTGCTCATCAATTTTGCTCCATACGTTAGCTGCTCGCCTTATCGCCAAAACTGATTTTCACTACTGACTGCTCAGCAGGCAACCGACGACAATTGGGAGCCCATTTTGGAGCATGTTTTATGCCATCCCATTCATGGTTGAAACTTTTTTTGGTGAATTGGCTGTTGTCAGCGGAACCGCCATCGGCCCGTTCCGACCGAAAGTTTGCGAAATCTTTCCTCATTTCACAGTGGAGAGTCATTCGATTTAGAATAGAATACAAAAATATGTACATTTAGGCACATATCCCTGCAAACCAAAGTTCCTGAAATCGTAACGAAGTCTTTAGGAGTATCTCATTTCTGTAACGATTTTTATATGAATCTACAAATATAACTGTATGAAGAAGTTGACACGAACTCGTAAAGAAATTTCTGTACGAATATTAAAGAAAATTCTGAAAACATTCTGCAAGAAATTCATCACATAGCAGCATTATCTTCATTGCGTTACCGATTTTCTTCCGAAATTTCGTAATAGAAATTTCATTTTAGAAGATTCGGCAAAAAATCGGATGAGATATTTACGAATTCTTAAAAATTTCTCTACAATTCAGAATACTCTGACAAAATGGTTTGCAGGGATACTACCTACATACATATGTACATAAATATGTAGTGGTATGCATGTATGTTGCTTTGTAATAAATGCAGCCAATAACTATCGTTATTTCCGGCAGCCGTTGTCATTTGCAATTTTAAAATGATTACCTTCGGCCTCCTCGCCACATAGCCTCGGCATTGTTTGGCACGTGTTTATTATTCATTTGTAATTTTCTGTTGTGTGCATTTAGGCGCACACGCTTACCATTACCTTTTCTATTTTTTCTTTGTTTTCCATTCAAACTTCGTTACCTATTTCTAATGCTGTCATAGCCAGTTTGGTAGTAGGGTCCTTCTCTCCCTAATGTCATTGTCAGTTTTTCGAATTATTTTGATATTAGGCTTCAAATATTTATTTATTTTATTGTTTGTTTATTAAAGTCAATAACATCTTTGTGTTTTTATTTTGTTTCTTTTTTATTGCTCCTTTGTTTGATGAAATGCTTTCGTGGCAGCTTTAATTCTTAGATAGTATCTTTTTTTATCAACGGAAACTTCTTCGCTGTTGCATAATGGCGCCGGGACCCACTTGGGAGTGCTAAAAAGATGGTTGTCTATGAACTTTTTTATTGGAGACAGAAAAACAGCATTGCAGGTGGTAGAATATTTGTTTTGTATTATTGCAACTTATACGCTAGGTATTATTCATGTGAATACAAGTGGGTGATTCCATAAAAATGTAAACCAAAAATTAAAGTAAATCAGTTAAAACGACTTTTGTTAGTGTCTGACTGAGCTTCTCCTCCGATTTGTGGCATGCTCCTTGATGTTGTTGCACAAAGTGGAGGAACCTAGATTTTTACGCCAACTGCGGTCGGCGATTGTATTTTTTTTAGGGGCGACCGCTATTAAAAAAAAACTTTTTTGTGATAGTTTTTTTCAGACATTTTCAAAGACATGGACGCGGAAGACGGTTTTACTCTATTTCGGGTATGGGGAATCGACCTGCACCATTAGTTTTTTAAAGTTTTCTGTGCGCCTTCATACAACTTTTTATTTTGAAAGTTTTGCCTCCAATGGAAAATTTTCAGGTGTTATACCCTATTTTATGGTTTCTATCTTTTATCTGGTTGGCTTTGTCGGCAAAATTTCTATGACAAAGTTGTTTAGAACGTCTCAGGCCTAAACTTTCGGGAACATACCAAACTCCAGAAAGTAGGTGTTGGACACTTTTCGGTGGAAAATCCGAAAGCAGTTTTATACTAATTACACAGGAGAACACAAAAAAAAATTGTATGAACCAGACGGTAGACACCACTATTTCTAGGTTTTTAGGGTCGCTGACCATTACTGACCGCTACTACCCTGTTACAACCACCCCTGGGGATTGAAATTTAATTTTTCATGCAAAGTTGAGATGTATGTGTATTCGTATGTTTTTCGACCGTTGAAACAGAAAATGACTATAAAAAATAAAGTTGTAAGGTTGAAAATGGTTTATTCGTAAGCAAAAATAATGACTAAATAAAAGAAAAATTAAGTGGAAGTGGATAGTTTGGTTAATTAAAGATAGCTGCCGCAAGAAGTACTACGTTTACTTGTGAAGCTTCCACAGAAGACAACGACGAACTTTATTAACACTTTCATCCCTCTTGCCAATCTTCATTACTAATAAAATTTCTTACCATTACGTCTATTCGAAAAATGTTTGGTTTTCTGCTTTTTATTGTGTGAAAGATTATAAAAATAAAATTTTATTCACGAATCGTTTAACCGTTCACTTTATATTATTCGGTTAACCGTTCATTTTCGGCTAATGAAATATTTTGAGTTCGAGTGCTTTGCACTTATACGTACATAAATATATATGAATAGTCTTGTTACATTCGTAATATTTATGATTTCATGTGCAATATTAAAGCAACCTTTTTTTTGAAAGAAATAAAGGTCATACACTGGCGATCAAAATCGAGTGCATGTACGACATTGTAGTACTTACTAAACTTAAACAACAAACAAGCGACAAGCTGCCACTAAAATTTTGTAAAATACACGAGAATTGGAGCTTAAATGACTAAAAAGGGGTACTTTGGTCTGATGGAACGAAAATGAATTGTTTCCAGATCGATGGAAAGCAATATTTTTGGGGAAGACATCACCAATATCTTCTAAATGTCTAACATGGTGGTGTCAGCTTAATAGGTTTGGGGTGTTTTAATAGGTGGCATTTTGTGCTGTTAGTTAAAATTAAAGGAATAATGAAGAAGGAAGTCTATCTCCATATTCTCCAAACAAATTTGCCGGACTTTGTTGACAAAAACGCATACTCTGTGGAAGAAGTCGTTTGCCAGCAGGATGGAGATGCAAAGCATTCTGAAAGGATTCGACACCGCTGGCTGCTTGAGCAAAATTTTCACGTGGCCAGCACAAAGTTTGGGCATCAACGCCATCGAAAAATTGTGCGCTGTGGTCAAGAGGGGATTGGCATAGTACGAGCGAGCTCCGAGTAACATGGGAGAGCTTTGGAGGCGATTAAAATTACAATCGGATAATATTCCAAGCAAAATCATAGAAAACTCAGAGGAGAGCATTCACGGATGGATGAAAATCCTTATTAAAAACAGTAGATATCTCCGTTCTAAAATCTCAAAAAAGAATAGTTCAAATCCGAGTGAATAGACTTGCCTTACGTTTTTGCTGTGAATCGCTTGTTTAATGTTTAACTTAGTGTTTCTGTATATGAGGCTTTATTCCTTAGATAATAAGGACTAATTGCTGAAAAATTCGAAGAAATCCGCTTATTATTAAAACAATTATGTCACTATAAGTAATATAATATCGTACATGCACACGGTTTTGGTCCCTAGTGTATATAGGTAATGGCCCCGCCTCTCCCAAGTCCACCTCAACAAACAAATAAAGCTGATCAGCCCTGCAAACGCACCTTTGACAACTGTCCAACGCGTACCTATTACGGCTGGGACATGCTTATTGAATTATTCTTAACGAACTATGTGGAAACGAAAAGGCAAATGTAAACATTTGCAATGAATTTCTAACATTGTGTAACATAGACGAAACACAACCTCAACTTCTTTAATTAAATAAAACAACTTTTATCTTTTATGTCACGGGTGGGACAAGGCCAATACTTCTTAATAACAACTCATAATATAGATAAAGCACTCACACAATTTAATATATAGCACAATTTTATTAAAAGCAGATGAGTTCTACTATACATTTAGAATTGAATTATGAATTGCAAATTATTAAATAGACAGTACTTTCAACACAATGTACTTTAATTTCACTAAAAAAATTTACTTATGCTGAATTTCCACTGGGCATTAAATGACAACATTTTTAATGACAATGTTGGGCATTAAAAAATATCCGTGCCATTACGTTCATAAAGTCATTGGGCCGTATGACTAAAAACTAAGCAATTGCTTTTTCTTAAAATTTCATACCTTTTACTTCAATTTTGTTTGAATAAATTGAGTAAATGAACTGAAATTTTGAGAAAAAGCAATTGCTTATTTTTATTCATACGGCCCATTATGTCTGTTTCCACATGGCATTTTTTAAATGGCATACGTTTTTTGTCATTATAATGCCTAGTGAAAATTCGGCATTAGTACTTGATTTCCAAACGTAAAAAAAGCAATAAAAATGTATTTAAAGCTTTAATAATTTAATAAAATTAACAAATCTACATGTTTGTTAGTTTTATAAAAATTATAATTTTTGCACTGAGGTTCAGTTTCTCATGGCTCCTCCCATATGTTTGTAAGTGTGTAAGTACTTACTAATAAACTGCAACGTCCCTGCAAACCAAAGTTCCCGAAATCTTTAAGAGTATCCGAATTCTGTACCGATTTTTTTATGAATATTGAAAGAAAATTATATAAAGCTCTGTACAATTTCGTAAAGAAAATTCTGAAAAATTCTTTACACCGCACAGTGGTCGGCGAAACCGCGTTTTACGCGAAAAAGGCATATATAAAAACTGTGATAAATTAACCGAGATTAAGCTATTCTTATTCAGAAATGTCCAACTAACTTAAAACTGATTAGTATTTTCAATAATATCTGCTGAGCAAGCCGTTGAATCCGCTTAATTCAACGAATTCGGTCATGGGACGTTGTAAAAGTTATGAGTCGATGGCTTTAACAATTTTGTTTTTATGGAAACTTTCAATTATAACAGTAATTGCTGCTTTGGTGTTACGATTTCTGTGAAATATTACATAATAAAACTTGGTTGCTAGATTATCAACACCTAATAACACGGCTTATTTTTCAAGAAATATTTTCTTCAAAAAGGTATAACTAATTTGTAAGACCGAGAAGGATCTTCATTCCTCTACAGAAAAATTAATCCAAAGGTCCCTTTAACGATCTACGAAAAAAAGCCGCGCATACTCGCGCCGAAAAGAGTGGCGGCCAATTTTGTTTCACTAGACCAAGCTTAGAAAGTTTTCCAAATAACATAAAGTGTATTAAAATATTAATGTAATTTATTCTATATTTAGCATCATATCATTTATAAGATGTGCCTTAACAAAGCTATACTCAATTTTCAAAAATGCAATAATGAATCCAATATGGCGTCCAAGAATTTAAAAAATTACTGAATTTTCATGAAATTTGGTATTTAGAGGTTCTTAAGTTCGCTCATTACAAATTTCAAACTAGTTTTTGAAAATTCAAAGTGCAAAATCCAATGTGATGTCCGAAATTTCCAAAAATGCAAGCCTGAATAACTTAATTTAAAAATAAGAAAACTAAAGTTTTGGAAATGAATTTCGTATAAAATGAAAAATCTTAAAAAAATTATTGGGGCTGAAAATATAGCAACTATCCCTAATTTATATATATAATTACTGTTATTATTTCATAATTTGATCATAAATTTATTTTAGATATGTTCCCTCGTATATAATAAATAAAATTTTGATTAACATATACATATATTGTGTTACTCAACTGAAAATTACAGTTTATTTGACAGTTGTCAACCGAAAAAGTTTGAATGTGATACAGGACTCGAGATCAGGTTACGTTTAATTCTTGGGAAATTTTCCTCATTTCTAGAGATATATAGAGCCCCTTCGACAGGTTTTAATTTGACGTAAATTCATGATTAGCGCGTCTAAGACCCTTATCAGTCGCTTTTTTAAAAATATTGTCCTATTTTTAGAAAAATTTACAGTCCATTTGACAGTTGTCAATTGTCAAGGTTTTAATTTGACATAAAATTCGTGATGAGCATGTCAAAAAACGTCATCAGTGGCATTTTAAAAAAGATTTTCTTAATTTTAGAAAAATTTGCAAATGTCAACCTATAAATTTTATGGCATATTATTTAGCATTACAACAATACTACGATTCCGCAGTTTTATTATAATCGTAACAGCCCTTCTGGTTTTTCCCGTAAAACATGGCTTCTTCGACCACTGTGCACCGTAGCATTTTTTTCATTGATTTACCGATTTTCTTTCGAAATCTCGTGAAAACATCAAAGCGTGCGCAGTATATTCAAGTCAAAAAGTATAAGTTCGGACGAAACCGATCTTTATATACCCGACGCTGGTATTAAATATTGGCGTTTAAATTTTCTCTAAATTACCTTTGCATGATAAGCAAGGAAGTTTTTCAGATTTCAAACGTTTTCGAAAATATGCTGAGTGGGACTTAATAATATATTTGAACCAAGATTGATAGAAATCGATAAACCGAGATATGTAAACCTTGGAGTGGGCGGTACCACGCCCAATTCCTCAAATTCTATAGCACTCTAAGTTATCTTAAGAGATCGTTGTAACTATTAAATTGGAGTAAATTAGCGTCCAGAGTCATTGAAATATCGGAGTTTTCGTATGTTTGAATTTTAGCGTTATACGGGAAGAGGGTGTAATTTTAGTCCGATTTGAATAATTTTCAATTGCTTTTCCGTATCAAGGTTATTAAGGTTAAGGGCACCGAGATACACATTTGTGGTCATTTATGCGTCACGCCCATTATCCAAAATTTATAATAATCTACTTTTCTGCCAAGTGTTTATTGCAATAATCGATTTTAAGTGAATTAGCTTCAGTAGTTATTGATTTATATCAGTTTTCGTGTTTCTGTAAATTACCGTTATATGGGAGGTGGGCGTGGTTATTGTCCGATTTCAAAGATTTTCAACCAATTTCTTAGCTGCACCCTATGCAAGGCTCGCACCGAGTTTTAAGGATTAGTGAAGCGGCTACTGAGATACAGCATTTCATCATAAGTGGGCGAGGTCATGCATATTTTCCAATTTCATATAATATTATTTCTTAGCAAAATTCTACTTCACATACTAATTTTAAAAAATTTGGATCCAATATTTACTGAAATATCGTAGTTCTTGCATTTTTCGAAAATATCGTTTTACAGGCCGATTTCGTCTATTTTCAATACCACTTACCTTGGATAAAGGACAACTTACATGCCAAATTTCGTTGAGATTTCTCGAGTTGTCATGAACACGGACGGACGGGCGGACAGACAGTCACCGCTTAATCGACTTCTCTTTTTATTCTGAGCATTTATATATACATTTGCCGATATCTATCTCGATTCATTTAGGCTGTTACAAACAACCGTTAATTGTTGCCGTGTTTTTTAGGTATGATAGACTGGGTTGCCCTAATGCTTGTTTCTTGGGTTTTGAACAAGAAAAACAGGTTGCATAAAATTGTCCGCATGTGGACCCAAAAGAGTCCAAATTGAGCCTTACATGAAGCCAATAAGAGTCAAATATGCATATATGTATATCTCATTTCACATACTTATGTACATATTATGAATAATTCTAACATAAGTAGACTTTCGCAAAAGGGAACAACTTTCATTGTGGACTCCTATATGAGTCCATTATGCGGGTAAATTCTGCGAAATAGTACTCCTTTTTAACCGACTTCCAAAAAAGGAGGAGGTTATCAGTTCGTCGGAATATTTTTTTTATTTATTTTTATTTTATTTTTTTTATGTATGTTACCGCATAACTTTGGACCACTTCAACCGATTTCGATAATTCTGAATCGGAAAGGTAGTGTCTCAGAGGTGGTCCCATACTAATCTGGTTGAGATCCGATCAGTGGATCAGATATATATATATATATATTTTTATTTATATGGGAGTTGAAGTCGGTTTTTTTTTGCTAAAAATTACTTGTTGCTATAAATGTTTGCTGGGATGCTGCACACCGTTCCACTGACAATAAAACTGCATGCGGTAATTCACAATCATGAATAATCAACAAATAAAACAATGGCATTATTGCGTATCCGCAGGTGGCAAGGATTCCCGGAAATTGGGTGGGATATAGCAAACTAAGAGGCATATTGTTTTTAGTTGTATTCGTAAATGCTCGAATTTGTTCCTTATTTACGATGGCAATAAATATGTAATCATAATTCCACTAATGGACATTCTTACCCGAAGTACTCATCGTATTTGTGTTACTATGGGGAATTCCTTTGCAACATCGATACCACCAATAATTTATATTTTGACTTTTATGAGCGTCTAGAGCTATATGTTTATTTCACTTAAGGATATTTGTTATTATTATCAAGCCACACACACAATTTTCAACTGATCAATTTTAGTCACTACAATTCAATCCACAAGTGGCCTTTTTTGTGCTTTGTTGGATTTGCCCGATGACCACGTGACCTGTTCGATGCTTCACAGTTCAAAATGATTGTATTTTGAAACACCTTAAATAATTTGCTTGTGCCAAAAGAATCGAAGGACTTTTAAAAACGAGTTGATTAGATGCAGCAATTTTAAAACTTGAAAGAGTAGACAATAAAAAAAAAATCGAAAAAATTTGCGCTTTAGTCTGACAATTTCAAAATTGAAGTTGTTTTTGTAAACTGGGACATGAATTGCTCAGAAGAATTTTTCTATTCCATAAAACAAAGTATTTTTTAATTTCATGCACAAGGTGAAGTCAACATTCTGAAGATGATTGGAATGGTGTTTTTTAAGGATGGTTTTTTTTTAATTCTCCGCTGCTCGTATATTCGGTTTTGGAACAAGGAAAGAATATGCCTTCAACCCACGAATACGATCAGGATCATTACCCTCAATCAACCAAATCTTCGTTTGACTTGCCGCCGTTTTGTTGAAGCGGCTTTTGCATTTTCCGCACTAAACCAAGTGCAGCGAACACACGCACGCTCCTGTGTTGCATTCCCGCACTAAACCAAAACACCCGCGATTCGCTCGTTCTTAAGTCGATATGCACTTTTTATGCAATTCACAAATTCCTCTCTCCTCGCCACCTCTTCTCGCTGAACACAGTGAAGTAATAAATCTGTGGCATTTCCAGCTATGGTCAACGATAATCCAGCTTGGTTATCACAAGCGGAGTGGCCAGATTTGGCGATTTTTTTTTGGATATTTGCGCGTAAAAATTTAGGAAATCGCCATTGCCGATTTTTGGCGATTTTTTTCCTTCAAATAAATTTTTTCCAATTATAAAAATATACAAAACTTACTTTTCCACGATAATTTTACAGAAGAGGCTAATGAACTGCGTGATAAACTTGACTTAAGAAGCATATTAAAAGACTGTTAAAAATGTTTAATCACCCTAATCGAAGAACTTTTGAAACGATTTAGGTAAATTAAATACTTTTAAAAAAGCTTTGATTTTGTCACCAGAAAGGTGTGTGAATCACAAGAGGGCGAGTTTCAGGGACCTGCAAATTCACTATTTGACTTTGAAGTAAAGAAAAGCAGCGGAAACTGAAATTTAAATCTTTTAATTTAAGAATTTTGGATAAATTAATTTAATAATAAAGAATTTTGGATAATTGCTTACGGAGTGAAAACCGCAACTTGCAATAAAATATTTGGAAATATAAGTATCTAAATTCATATTATTATCCTTGCCGCACTCACATGCTTTGTTGAGCGCGTTTTTCCGTAATGAATTCAACAAAAGCTAAGATTCGAAATAGGATGAGGTTGGAAAATCTTAATTCAACAGTTCGAATAAAGAGTTATATGAAGGCTGCTGAAAACATTTCCAATATCAAACAGTATGTTATCAAGGTTGAATAGCTCAATATCTGACAACAACAGAAATATAAATCATTCAGACACTATAGGTGATTTAGAAGAAATTGTGGAAATAGCTGATCTTGCCTTAATGTAGGTTTTTATTTAAATTTTAGGGCCGAGCTCTTAAAAGCGGATTGTGGGATTAATCAATTAATATGAGTTATAATAAATTTAATAATTGCGCAGTCCTATTGCAAAATTTGGTGAAACAAATATTTTTAAAAAGTATGCGTATTTTTAAAGAAAAGTGTTTGCACATCACTATTATATAAGTGATTTGTGTTATTTATTATTACCCTCTGAATGTATTATATTCGTTTTTGGTTTTAAAAACAATATTATAACAAGATCTCATTTTTAAAATAAAAGATTTGTTAAATCGATTTCGTGAATTGCATTAAAAAAAAATTGGCGATTTTTGGCGATTTTTTTTTCAGAAATTGCGCTTTAAAAAAAATGGTTCCCAATCGAATGATACTTGCGCGTTTACGTAAATGTATGTCGATGTAGCCCTTCCAATAATTGCCACCTTTCGCCATAAGTACGGTATTGATAACATATCGTCCCGTTTCTGCAATAGAGGTATTTTAGAGAGTGTAAGAAAAAATGCTTAATTTCTTCCCCTAGGATACATAAACGCATTTTTAACCGACTTCCAAAAAAGGAGGAGGTTATCAGTTCGTCGGAATATTTTTTTTTTTTTTTTTTTTTTTATGTATGTTACCGCATAACTTTGCACCACGTCAACCGATTTCAATAATTCTTTTTGCAACGGAAAGGTAGTGTCTCAGAGGTGGTCCCATACTAAATTGGTTTTGATCCGATCATTGGATCATGAAATATATAGATATATATATATTTTTTTAAGTCGGTTTTTTTTTGCAAAAATTACTTGTTTACTTAATATTTCTGGTTCCACTAACAGTAGTGAGCACCCTCATTAAATCTTTGTTCTATTTTCAGATAGTGTGACGCTTAAACAGCTGTTATAAGTGGTAATATTAGTTTCCCCAAAAATTGTAGATACGTGGTTAAGGCAGAAACGGGACGATATGAGCTGTGTTTAATTTCAGGACGTTAGCGTAGGCGGTTCCACAGACTGGAAAAAGTTAATACATTTAAATACCTAGGAATAATGATCGACGATAAACTAAAACAAATGGACTCTATATTTCCAATTAGAGCTCTAGAAAAATATCGGTGAAAACTGCATTTAATTCCATACAATTTTATTTGCGTGATGCGCTTACAAATATACAGGCAGACAGTCCATAATTATAAAATTTTATATTTGGCTTCTGTTGATATAACAACGTGCGACAAAAACCACAAATATTTAAAACACACGAAAAAGTCAATATATATTCACAAAACTAGGGTCGGGTCTTCGAAAAATTTAAAACCTTATATTTCAAACATTTTTGAACTGATTTTAAAAAAGGTGGTATCGTTGTAAACGTGATTGGACCCCCTTCTTCTCTTCTAATATGCATATTTGCATACTTTGTATGTAAAAATTTGAGAAAAATATAATACCGTTTTTTTATAAAAAAAAATATTTTAAACAAACAAATAACTAACCGATTTTTTATACTGATATTGTTTTTAATGCAATCAAATCTTCTTTATTATGATATGCGTATTTGTATACCTCGTATATAAAAATTTGAGAAAAAAACAAAAGGAAAAAACATTTTTTATTAAAAAAAATGACAAAGAAATTACTAACCGATTTTAAAGAATTTGGTATCGTTGTAAAGGCGATTGAACCGCCTTTCTTCTGGCAAAAATATTTAAAAAAAACTGTTTTGCTGTGCCACTAAGTGCATTTTAAAATTTTCAGGCATTAGCCTTATGTGATTATCGATTATATTTTTTGTTGTTTTTGTGAAATATTTTATTTTTATCAGTATTTTTCTTTTAATCAAAATATAAAAGTGAAAAAAAAATATTTTGCCATCTTCCATTTCTTTCATTCCAATGCCATTCGCATCGTCGAACGTGCCTGTCAAACACTACCGCAGTCATGCTTTTCGGTTTGGCAGGCACCGCTGTTAGAAAGAGAATAGACAAAAGGGGGTATAGGATTTCAAAGTTGTAAGTATATGCGATGATATAAATAGCTTAGAAAAAAATTTTCAGCAAGTATTTTGGCGGTTACGGCTCGATATGGTCTGAGTAATTAAATAAATAAATACAAGTTTTTATTGCGAGTAGGAGCTGATTTTGGATCGAAATAAAGTATCGGAGGGTAGCTGGAGCGGTACGATAGAATAACACTTTTTCTCTGAAGCCCTGCTCTAGTGTAATTATGGAAATAAAGTAATCGAAAGACTTAAGATACGAGCTTTTCTTGCACAATAAACTAAAAATTGTTCCATAAATGGACGGTACACACAAACGATTTGGAAGTTGAAATGACCCAGACTTCCACTGGCTTAGAATTAGCAATCTTGGTTCTCACTGAAATGATTGTTTATTCCAACACGCAGTTAAGTTCTCAAAACTTTTGATCTCGTTTTGTTCTCTAGCAAAACGTTCCTCAGACTTTCGTTCGTATTAGATCTACCTTGAAAACGTTCTCGATACTTTCGTTCTCATTGGAAATGTTCCCGAAAGTTTTTTCTCATTCTGTTCTTCTTAAAAGCGTTCCAAAAAGTTTTGTTCGAATTTTGTTCTTTACGGAAATGTCGACAAACTTTTTTTTCTCATTTGGTTCCCGTTCTGCTCTCAATACTTTAGTTGCCGTTTAATTCCTTTGTGGAATCGTAAATACGCAGAACTTAACCAAAACTAGAACGCGTTCTAGGCCCCTGATATTTTCATTGAGGAGATGGGAGTACAGTCAATTTGAACCATTGCTGGCGAGATACTTTATTCCTTCCCACTGTTAATTCCTGCCTTGAAAATAATGGTTAACAATTCGAAAATTATTAGAAAGCTAACATTTTTTCAAGTGGAATAGATCAAATAGTATTCGATTTGAGAACTAAGCCATTCTCCAGCAAAACGGAACCCTCGTTATCCAATGTATTTTCTCCTCGTTATGAATTCGAAATCCAGCCCATTATCGAATTAAAATATTAATGAGAGGGAGTGATTTTCTTATATTTTCCTTCGAGAATGAGGTGGATTTCACTATCTCGTTTGTGACTATGGTTTCAATTTTTTTTCGAACCCATCTCGAGTGTATTCCAAATAAGCTATGAATGCTGGAAAACTAAGGATTGTTATCGAAGATAATTTTCGAACGTTCGCCAAAATGTTTATAGGGTTTGCATAGTTCCTTTTACAAAAAATTCCCATGATAAAAAAATTGCAAATTACAGCGAGCGTTAAAACTTTAATATTTAACTTTTACTACAATTTCAACTTGCGACGGAACATTCGTCCGCGTAAAGTGCTAACATACATACATTTGTACTTTTTTAAACACATCCCAGTAGAAACTTTATGCATACGACATCGCTGTTGGTGGCATGAGTTTGCTGTTGTGTATACATGCCAGTATAAGTGAACCTTCATTTCCATTTAACACGCGTGGTTTCTCAGAGCGTATGCGTACTCTTACCATACACTTGTACTACTGCTGTATGCGTATGGCTGTATTCATGTCTGAAACATACAAAAATTCATGAATGGAACAGTATTAAAGCATTCTTACAAGATATGTATCCCCATATATAAATGCTACTTTTCTGATACATTATAATATACGGGGACATACAAAAAAATAGGATTTACATATGTATGCAAATGCATATCTTGTAAAAGCGCGTTTGCGCTGAAAATAGTATCGCACAACACGTCCGTTCACTAAAATTTTTGTACAAGACTGAAAATATTACAAAAATTCCACTTAAAATTTATCAAAAAACGTACTTAAAACCAGGGTACGAAAATAAACTGTACAAAACAATTCCCATTTGCTCATCGATCATCATATCATTTGTGGTTTTGTACAGTTTTGTACATAGTCAGAAACAAATTGTAAGATTCACTGTCATTTTCCCCAACGAGAAACGTTTGCTTTTCGTTTGTGACAATTGTACCATAGCGTACGTTTTATATGTATGCAAACGTTTCAATTACGTGAAAAATATTTTTTTAAATTTTCATATCCAATTCAATCAAAAAACATGTACTACATACATACATATATTTTTCCCTGCACGATTCATTTCGTTTGTGGTTTCGTCTGTAACTACTAAACTACTGTAGTGTACTATCGCAAAGAGAACTCAGCCGTTTTGTTTTCGTATTGTACCGAACTGTTGAAGTAATAAACGAAACGAAATAGTAACGTACAATATAGTTTATTTTTGTACACTGCTTAAAACAACGACACCGTACATTCGCTTGCAATTCGCTAGAATTTTAATTTATTTGTGGAAATTCATGACTACGCATGAATTGTTCACACTAATTCACTCATATATGTAGCAAGCATTCTTTATGAATGCATACAACCGATTTCTACTGGGTATATAGCTACACTAGAGTTCAATGAATTCTGCCTTGCCTGAACGCATGAAAATAAAGCCTTTCTAACTACGTACATATGGGAATATATGTATGTTTATGTTTGTATTTCGTATGAATGTATCATTTTAAACAGTTTCCATACCTCTTGAATTAGCATACATGCGCGCGTAGTACCTAAACACATGTACTATATACAAATGCATGCATGTAGTATCCCTGCAGCAATTCAGACTCACCCTAGGTTAGCCCTCAGATAGTTCCTATTGTTACCAGCACTAGTCTCTCATAATTTCCCTGCCAATGGATTCAACTGCCAATTTTAGCATAGGCGTGTCATTAGATAAGGACCGGTCCACTCAACAGTGACTGTAAGATAGTCCTGGACTAGACCAATTTTGGAGATTTTTTTCTTTGGAACACGATTACGTTCTGCACTTCACAGATGCTTTTTCATATTTCGGAAAAAAAATATTTTATCATTTTACAACCATGTTGCTTCTAACGGCATTTGAACCCGGACCCTCCTGAAAGCTAACAAATAGTGGCAAGCATCTCTGCGCACTGAGCTACAGCCACACGTGTAAATGAGTGTTCAAATGTACACTTTGAATCAAGGCCAGACGAAGCGAATGGGACATTTACAGGGTGGTGTTCTTTAATTTTTTGTTTATTGAATTGCAAGACAACACCACCATGTCACTGCCAAACTGTACTTTTTGTCTATCTCTAGACCGACTCCTTGGGGTCTGGTCGAAGGCTGACATTTTCGATGCAAGCAAATGTCCAAATTTTAACCAGTGAAGTACTAGTCCTTTACGGAAAATTGGACGCCTTATTGCTGCAGGGATGTATCTATGTATATAAATTTCTTATGCATATGCAGAGGCATGCATTTTATAACAATCTACTATTGGTGGGGAAGACACACACCCGCCCCTGGTATTTGCTGCCGGAGTTCGCAAATCAAAGTAGCGGCTTCATTAAAACAGAAAACAATAAATCGCGGCACATGTATTATACGAGTGCGCTGCATAAGTAATCGCTGGTGTGTACATACATACATATGTACTACATATGCTTGAGTGCTTGTATGCTGGTAGCTTTTACGCGTTTGCTCCTTATGTTGAGGATAATACGTAGAAAAAAGGATAACGACTGGTGCCTGGCTGGGCCATGGCAGGTAGCGCTTAGGTAATAACGGCGTGCATGTTTATAGGTGAGGCATTATTTTTCTTATCGCACACCAAACTTGGTATCATGTCTCCGATTCGTTTCAAATTTCCTTTATGGGATCTATACGTGAAATAAGCTAACACATATTCGAGGATTTTTTTTCTTCGGAAATAGGATTTATCAAAGATTGGATTTTTTCGTGTTTCTGAGTAATCATGTTATTCTACAAATCGTTTTATCTCCGGTTCTGCTCACCTGCTTCACCTTAACGTCATTTTAAAGCTAAACAAACGGGCTTAATATTTCTGTATATAAGATGCTCATGATTGTCCTAAAGCAGCCCTGGGCAGCATCCGCCCGGCGGACGTATTCGCGTCGGATCCGGGTACCTATACATGCATGCTCTGATTGAGAAGGCAGCGATTGCTTTATTCAACTGCACGACTGGTTCGCATGCACACAGTGAAATATAGTTTGTATAGCAAAATTTTTCTTTAAGGCCACAAACCACTAGAAATGGCCGTGCCAATTTTATAACCTTTTCTTCGTCTTCTTATTTGGCACATCAACCGTTTGACCATTTGGGCCGAGACCATAAAGCTTCTCCAATTGCTTCTCTCATGTGCGAGTTTGCGCCAGTTGGTTATCCCGAGCGCAGACAGGTCCTTCTGCACTTGGTAATTCCATTGCGTTCGTAGGCGCCCTTGCTTTCGTTGTCCACCCATGGGTGCGGAGTTGAAGGATCTTTTCACCGCAGCGTCGTCATCATGCGTACAACATGTCCAAACCAGCGCGATCGCTGTATTTTTATGCGCTTAACTATGTCCATGTCGTTAAAAAGTTCATACAGTTCGTCATTCCATCTTCTCCGACACCCTTCGTCTACGAAAACAGGGCCGTAGATCTTGCGTAGAATAGTTCTCTCGAAAGCCCCTAAAGCCTTCTCATCTTTGTTCGACATCGTCCAAGTTTCTGCGCATATAAAAGGACGGGCATGATGAGAGAATTGTAATGCGTCATTTTCCTTCGTCGAGAGAGGGCTCTGCTTTTAAATTGCCTACCGAGTCCAAAGTAGCACCTGTTGGCAAGAGTTATTATTCGCTGGATCTCCAGGCTGACGTTGTTGATGGTGTTTATGCTGGATCCTAGGTAGACAAAGTGTTTCACTACTTCAAAGTTATATCTGCCAACAGTGACGTGTACCCAGGAGGTATTTTGTCTTGCCCTCGTTCACCGCTAGACCAGCCTCTTTAGCTTCTTTTTCTTAACTGGAAAATTCTGCGCTTACGTCCCTTTGTTTCAGACCTACTATATTGATATATTTGCATACGCCAGCAGCATCGTTCTTTTGATATATATTGTACCGCTGCGATTCAGATTGGCCGCTCTTATTACGCTTTCCAGCATCAGATTGAAAAAGTCGCACGAGAGTGAATCGCCTAGTCTAAAACCTCGTTTGGTCTCAAACGGCGGGGAGAGGTCCTTCCCACTTTGGATGGAGTTGAAGGTTGTGCTCAACGTCACTCTACATAGCCGTATTAGTTTTGCGGGGATCCCAATTTGGGCATGGCGTCGTACAGGGAGCTCCTCTTTGTGCTATCAAATGTGGCTTTGAAATCGAGATAAAGATGGTGTGTGTCGATTTGCTTATCCAGTGTCTTCTCCAGAATTTGACGTACTGTGAAAATCTGGTCAATGGTGGATTTATCAGATCTGAAGCCACACTGATAAGGTCCAATCAGCTGGTTCGTGACATAGTATCGTAGACAGGACCTTGTATGCAATATTAAGAAGGGTTATTCCGCGATAATTGGCGCAAACGGCGCCTTGTGGATTGGGCAAAGCACACTGAGATTCCAGTCTTCGGGCATGTCTTCATAAGACCAAATTCTGCTTAAAAGTTGGTACATACGCCACTGGCTTTAAACAGCTCAGCCCGTATACCGTCGGCTCCGAGGGCCTTGTTTGTCTTAAGCTGCTTTATTGCTGTTCTCAGCTCGTCTTGGTCGAGTTGAGGGACGTCCCTATACATTGGTTCGGGTTCTCCTTCATCAAACGTCCCACCTGTGACGCCATTAAAGAGCGTTTAAAAGTGTTCCCTCCATATCTCAAGTATACTCTGGACATCTATTACCAGATTTCCATCTTCATCTTAGCGGGAGCTAGCCCCGGTCTTAAAACCATTTGATTGCTGCCTTATTTTCTGATAGAATTTTCGGCCGCTTTCAGCATTTCAAGCTCTTTGCACTCACACCTTTCTGCTTCTCTTTTCTTTCTCTTGAAAAGGCGTCTCTCTTCCCTCCTTTTCTCCCGGTATCGCTCAATTGTCGCGCGTGTCACCATTGCCTGCAGGGTATTTTTATGCAGCAGCAGCGTGGTACTCTTCGTCATACCAGGTGTTTTTGCGCGACTGGTAGTAACCAACAACCTCTTCCGCAGCGGTACGAAGAGATTGGGAGATGGAGTCCCACTGCTCATTTATATCCAGGCGATGAGGAGTTGCTTGATTAAACAGGATTGAGAGTCGGTTGCTAAATTTTCCGCCTGTCCGTTTCGACTGCAGTTTTGCGATGTCGAACTTTCGCCGCGTTGCCTGACGCACGTTTTTTATTGCACAGAGGCGTATGCGGACCTTAGCTGGAACAAGGTAGTGATCCGAGTCGATGCTGGCACCTCGGATAGAGCGCACGTCAAGAACGCTCGAAGCGTATCTTCCATCTATCGCAACATGATTAATTTGGTTATTTGTTCTTTGATCTGGGGACACCCAAGTTGCTTTGTGGATGTTACGATGCTGGTGTCTGGTACTACTGACTACCATGTTCCGTGCCGCGGCGAAATCGATCAGCCTCTCTCCGTTGACGGAGGTGTTGTCGTGAAGGCTGCATTTTCCGACTGTTGGACCAAATATGCCTTCTTTGCCCACCCTGGCGTTAAAGTCTCCAAGCACAATTTTAATATAGTGGTGGGGGCAGCGCTCATACGCTTCTCCTAGATGCTCATAGAAAAGCTCCTTAGTCCCATCGTCCTTCTCTTCCGTCGGGCGTGCACACAAATTATCCTGATGTTAATAAATTTTGCCCTTATGCGGATTGTGGCGATTCGCTCACTGATGGGCGTGAACCGGGAGACAAGGTGTCGGGGTCTCCGTCCAACGACAAATCTGATGTCGCATGCTGCAAAGTTTTTGCAGACATGCTCCGCCCATCGCATTTCCTGAACTGCGGTGATGGTATTTTGTGATGACATCCAGCAGTTGGATAGAGGCACCTTCGCCATAGAGGGTCCGGACATTCCATGGGCATATCCGTAATTCGTAGTCCTTGTTCCGTTTGCGGGGTTCTTCAACGCATGGGGATGCAGTTTTCCGAAGCTTTTTTAGTTTTTTCATTGGATATATTTTTTACGTGGCGGGTCCCAAATCCAGCGCACAACCATTGCTGGGGTGGATGGTTTTTCAACCGGATACACATTTTGGGCCGCTTGCTCCAAGACAGACGCCCGCTTGCAGCCGCACCTCCAGGTGAGCAGACTCTCCAGACTTCAGTGAGCCCTTAAACCGAATAAGTCGGAGTGGCCCCACCGAAGCTCTCTCTCTTTCTGCCGTGACCCAATGCTCCAATCGGGTTGGCTACCGCGTCTTGCACATGGGCTGCTCACGTTTCCCAGAGTGTGCGATCGAGGACGCACGAGTCGGGATTGAGTATAGCCGTGCAACTGTAACTGCATACCCAGCACAACGACTATACCCCATTGCACTCCGCAGTTTTAGAACTAGAGTTAACAAAACCAAAATTTAATTTCGTATTTGGGCAGTATATCTACAGTGACCATATTAATCAACGTAAAATAAAGGGCTTTTTTCAAAATGATTTGAGATATTTACATACATACATACAACTTGTATGATAACAGTACCTTACTCATATCGTAATTTAAATCAAATATTTACCAGTTAATTATATTATTTAATTGTTTAAGGTCCCCTGCTGTAGTGAAAAATTAAGCCAAATCCTTTTCAAGGACTTCGCCATCCTTTGCTACCAAAATGCGTTTACCATAATTCATACTGCACGACGAAGCCAGCACACAGTGGTTCAAAATTAGAATTCAATGTTCATAATCCACCGGAGCCTTCATTTTTCAACCAATTTCTATTAAAAACCAAAAAAAAATATTTATTTTGGTGAATATTTTTAATAACATTTCACTTTTTTTTTGTGTATTTTTTTGTTTTGGGAGAACCATACAATTGTTTTCAACTAGTTTTTGTTATGTAACATTTGTTAGCTGGAACAGGAGAATACATTTACTTCAAAATTGCTTCTTTTTCTGCATTTTGCACTAAAAAATTTAATATAATCAAAAAATTCAGAAATCAGGTTCAACTGGTCTCTTGCAAATATTGTAGGCTTTCATAAAAAAAAATAAAAAATAATCAAATTTAGTGAATGAATCCCAGTTTTGAACCACTGTGCAGGAGGGGGTTCATTGTTCTCTTTTAGTGGAACTGGAAACTCAGCGTGCAACACGATCTTGGGCACAACTTTCCCTGTGCTTTATAGATTGCATAAAAATTACCGATTAAATAGAAACCCTTAAGTGAGGTGAAAGTTTTGATTATATTTTATAAGGGACATTTTTATTTTACTTATTCTGCGTTTAAAAATTTACCTCTGAAAATGCAGAGCCGATTTAAAGGAGAGTTTAAGAAATAAAGGACAAAAGGCGTCCTTTATTTAAAAAAAAAAAATTATAAAGGACAGGGAGTTAAAATAAAGGACTGTCCTTTGAAATAAAGGACGGATGGTGTCCGTAAGTATATCCCTTTGTTAATAGCTTTTGCTCCCCAACCACCAACCAGACATGGGCGCGGCAATTTTAGGACCAAAGTTCAAAAGTTTAGATCTCAATGTAGATTTCGGCAGAAATCTGCAATAAAATCTCCGTTTTGGTAACTTTAGCTATAAAATTGCCACGCCCATTTCTAGGGGTATGTTGCCTTAAAGAAAAGTCCTCCAAAAAAAGTAATTTTACTAAATAGGTTGTCTATCAGAATCCGCAAAAAGTTTACATTTTTGCAAAAACACGATTTTTGACATCTTGCAAAGTATGTACGATCCCTCATTATATCTGCGTACGCCTGTGCTTTTTAAATATTCACAATGCTTTGCAAGCTATAATTTTGTTTGGTATTTTTGTACAAAATTATGGTTCATGCTATAAACAAAACCACATACATAAATCAAACTTCAAACTGAGTATAAAATTAAGGAAAATTTAATGAATTTTTATCAAAATTGTAAACTTTTTACTCAGAGTTTTTTAGAAAATTATGCATGCAGTTTTATAGCCCATTCAATTTTAATATAACAGTGTTAAAATTTTAACAGGCTAAGAAATCGCGTTGTTGTTTAATACTTCAAAATATTGACAATGAATACTTCTCCAAAACACATCCGAAAAGTTATCGAAGCGCATCGCTAGAACAATCAGCGCATCATAAACAAAATTGTTGCTTCGTTTCTTATTGGTTACCATTGGCGTTTTAAAAAATGGAAAATGTGTTCACTGCTGTATTGAATATTTAAATTATGCAGTGTATATGGTTGCAATGTGTCGCAACTCTGCATATACAAACAGTTTGAATACCGCAGTATAACAGTATCCAAACATTGTATTGATACGTTATGGAAGTCAGCCTATCTCATCATAGGTTTTGGAAAACAAATGGCGAAAAAATGAAGTCTCTCACAAAATAAAAAATCTCGTCACATAAAACAAAATATTTTAAAAATAGTTATTGAAACCCCCTCTTTTTGTATACATGGTTTTTATAGAGAATTAAACAAGGATTACGACGGTATGATTCTATATCCTTAATTTAATAGTTTTCACTATGTAAATCAACTTCAAAAAGTTCAACTGTTTTTAGCTTTGATAACTTTGGGACAATCATGCTGGTTTCTTTAGCTTTAAAATTACGTTAAGACGAAGTCTCTACGATGAGTAAAACCGGAGACATAACGATTTGCACAAGTACATGATTCGTGAAAATCATGCAAAAATCCAAACGTGTAACATACATATCTCCGAAAAAAGGCGAAAAAAATACTCGAGTATGTGTTAGCTTATTTCACGTATAGAACCCATACAAATTTTAAACAAATCGGAGACGTGCCATATTTTTTTTTTTACGAGGTCCGTCCGACTTAAAAAGGAATGCCTCAGGTACACTATGTATGCAGATATGTATGACATTCATCGGATGGTCCCACTTTAATCGCTGTACACCGTATGGCTCCGGGACGGCATCGCTGGGTGCAATGGAACGCATTTGTTTGAGTGTCACTTCGTAGAAGGCAGTTGCTGGTTAAATCGTGAATCATGTCGTCGGGAATGCTATGAAATTTACGATGCACTTTTGGAATACGCTTGCAATAATATACACATACAATATGCACATCGCGCTTAAATTTTTTGTTTTTTCTTATTTGGAAACTTTTCTGGCTGGTATCGTAGTCCTTGGGGTGTAAATGTTTCGCAAAATAATTTGCAACACAATCGCGCCTTTGCATAAAATTGCGATGGCCCGTGCTTTAGTAAAAGTTCCCACACAAATTTAGCACTCTTCTTTTGTTGTTGTGCTGTCTTTTATCCTTTGTTCGCCTCTAAGTTATTAGTCAGCAAAAGGGGAAAGTTTTAACTTTTGCCACTATATGGAGGTAAATCATTGAACTTTGTGAGTGCATATATAGAATGTATAATATGTACATCTGTAAGTACTTACATACACACTTTGAATTAAATATCTTTTATGTTTTTCTTAAGAAGTTCGCAAAAAAATGTGGAATTAATTACTTTCTTTCACTACGCTCTTTAATGCGCGTTCATTGAGTTACTACATTTTCAGTTCCACAAAATAAACGACAAAGTACGCAATGATAGTTTTCGTTGTTACATTGAAATATTTTTCGTTGTTATATTGAAACCATATATAACCAAAAAGACTATACTGGTCTCAATTTGATATTGTTAAGGGTAAAACTTGTATTTTTCTTCATCAAATTAATAACCAAAATACAAATCAAATATTTTTCAATACTCTGTTTTTTATTAGGCGTGTTTTACTTGACGAGAAATTTAAGCTATTAGCTTATTTTGTATGGAAACATGGGCGTAGCCAGAACGAAAGGGGAGGCTTGGCCTATACAAACTTTTTTCCCAAAAACAATAATTATTACTAAAAAGTTGTTTATTATAGCTTAAAATTATTGTAGCCCATAGAGGTATGTTGTACAAACACATAAATAGAAGTTCCCGAAAGTTGATATAAAACTATTCGTCGATTTAAATAAAGTACCAGGTTGACCGAGCTTTGCCCGGAGTGCATATACTTTTTAAAATTTTCAAAATTTGGATAGCTTTAAAAAAATATTTTGGAATTGAAAAAAAAATGGACTTCGATATCTAGTAAGTAAATTTCTTACTCTAAAATTTAGGTGGCAACCCCATTCCGAAATACGCTGGAATCAATAGTACAAGTCTTAAGCGTATATGTACTGTGTATACTTACAAAAAATGCTGATTGAAATTAACAAAATACAAATTTGTATTACATAGAAGCAACCTTGATCGAAAATATATTCTGACCAAAGTTCTCAACAATACCTGATATCCATATTGCGATGTCTTAGATAAATTGTGAAGAATCGAAAATAAGTGGCAACCTTACACTTTTCCTAGGGGATAACATTTTGTATATAGGGAAAGCATTGTTTAAGAATCTTCTCTTGGTGCCCATGAATAGTAATATTTTACTTTTTTTTCTGAACAAAAAATTAAATAAAGATGCGATTCAAAATAGGTGGCAACCCCCTTAAAAATATTTTTGAATTAGGTATCTTTAAAATACCTTCCATTTGATACCCATATTATGATGTTTTAATTAATTTGTAATTAATTTCGAATAGGTGGCAACCTTATACGAGTCTTCTCGGAGATAATGCCTACACAGATGACATTAAAATCCAAAACATTATCTGTGTACAAAATTTCATCAAAATCGTTAGAGCCGTTTCCGAGAACCCTATGGATATATATATATATATATATATATATATACAAGAATTGCTCGTTTAATGTAATAAGATAAATTTTTACTGCACAGGTTTTTTTTTACGAGGAAGAAGCATCGAAAGCTTAACCCCATCAGTGTGAGACTTTAACCCAAACTAAACCTTCTACCGTCATGTACCGTTCCCCCCCAGTACCACCGTCCAGGATTTCGTCGCGATAATAACACTGTGTGATTGATAGAGTTACAGATCTAATGATGCACAAAAAATATGCATACTTAGAATTATGAATCCACCCTCAAAATCGGGACCTAAAGTATAAAAACGCGTTTTTCGTAGGTTGAGCCTTAACTTAATTTCCGATGAAAAATATATACAGTGCATATACGGTAAACGCAACCCTCAATTCGTGCAATTCCTTGATTAATGCAAGCCTCTAAAACAAAACTTTGTACCCTTTATAAATGCAACTTCAAAACAATTTAACCTCCTACCTACAACTTTCTTTGTTTATGCATGCCACGCACACAAAATTTGAATTTGTTGCCTTCCTTTGTATTCTGGAAAAACTAAAAAGGTATGTTTCAGTTAAAGTGATGTGTGATGAGCAGGGTCGAAGAAAATAAGCAGGAAAAAAGTAATTTTAAGCGCTTAGATAAACATTAAAACATTAGTAAATATGCTTCCAAATAGGGATGTTGCGAATGTGGAATTTTAGACATCCGCGGATGCGAATACGGATGTCAAATATTTTTAAGAAATAATTTTGGTGAGTGCATTAGGTGATTTAGGTAAATAAAAAATGGAAAAGTTAGTAATTTTTAAAACTGTTTTTTTATTTAGTATTTACATTAAAAAAATGGCAAATTGTATTTAAGAAAGATTAATTTTGCTGCCTTTTCGGGTTACAGCCTGATTCCTAACGGGTCGTAAATAAATACTAACAGCAACAAAATAATTTGTAAATTTTTTATTATTTATCAAGAATTGGTATTCTAGCACAGAAATCAAAAGCTCTTTTCTTGATAAATTATCAAGATTGAAAATGCTATTGACAAATTGAAATTTCATGTGAAATATATAAATTTTGTATATTAATAAATTTGTTTCTAACCTAACAATTAAATACTCCATGTACCGGCATTTGAACCTGCGACACACGGAATTATAGTCGACATCTCTATCTACTCGGCTACGGCAGTCAAAAGCTTTTTTGCTTTTAAATTCATATTTTTCATATGTGACAATGAAATCAGTTCCACTCATGTGGAAATCAATTCCACTAATGTGGAAATGGTAGAGCTTAGACTAATAAAAGGAAACACGGAACTTAAGCATAATAAGTTTTATGAGAAAAAAAATTACACTTTCCTAAGAAAACGTAGAAAAAAACTAGCGATGCATCCAGTTTTTCAACAGACCTTTGACAAATAATATTCGACAGTAACATAATTCTTACCTAATTAAAGGTAATCTTTTAACGCGCAAATAGTCGACTCTCTTTATGGCCAGCCGTTGAACATTTCCGCTGGAAATACCTACTATTACCTTACTCTTTGACTTTAAATTACGACAGAAGGGGGACGTAGGTGGACAGTCTTAACGTAGTATCTCCCTCCACAGGCAAAAAATGTTGGCAAAAATTTTTTGTTTTCCAGATAAACGTTTTATCGGTGCACTTGCACAATATTCGCATTCGCAAAAGCTCCGCATTGATTATTGCGAATGCGAAAGCGAATGCGAATGTAAAAATTTATGCGGAAGTTCCGCGGTTGCGAATGCGAATGCGCATATTCGCAACAACCCTGCTCCCAAATATGCTCGAAAAACAACAAAAATGTAAATACAGTTTAATGTTTCTTTTTATTCAGTTTATTTCAGGGATTGGACGGAACTCGACACTTTTATTCCAGTGGTGTTAATGCATCGATTTAGTTGCCACTTTTTTACTATTATTAAAAAGTAATGAGGATTACACTACACTAAGATATGAATCCTTACTTTCGTTACAAGACAGAATTTAATTGTTTTCAAATATTCGTTATTCTCCATTTGAGTTAATGCTTTTTAATCTCTTCAATAACACCAATGCCTTGCCGTAGAGACAAACCTATAGTTTTAAATTTTTGTATTTAAGCAGGACTGGAATTGAAGTTACGAGTTAATAAAAACCAAATCGGTTTTTATGTTATTACTAGCAGACCCGGCGGACTTCGGTCCGCCCAAAATTATTATCTTTTTTTAATATTTGGTCCAACGGTTTTACCAACAATTCACGTTCACGTTTGGTTTTGAAAGAGTTATATCCGTGAAGAAGTTCTTCTGGCAACAATGATCTGGGCCTATGGTGAATCGTCCTTGAATCTATATAATAGAGTTGGTGGCAACTTCAAAATGCGAAAGTATCATTAGTCCACAGAAATCCCATGTACATACATAGATATAGTATGTTGGCTAAGTCTTCTATACAAAATAAAGTAATAGCTTACATTTCTCATTAAATAAATCACGCCTAATATAAAAAGTGTATTAAAAAATATTAGATTTGTATTTTGGTTACTAATTTGATGAAGAAAAACACAAGTTTTACCCTTAACAATATCAAATTGAGACCAGCAAACCAAATTGAAAAAAAAAAATAGTTAATACAAAATTCCCCGCAAAACGCGGTCCATGCCCCGTTTCCCCGCAAATCGTGGAATTTCCTACAAATTGGCTTCCCTGGAAACATAATACACTCAAAAAAAGTATCACTATTGGTTTGATACACGTTTTGTTAAAATGAAACTTCAAACTTACATCGTTTTCGGTATCAATATAACCATTAATAACACGATGCTACAATAAGGTCATTAAATACACCCGAAACAAAACCTAGTGTAGGTTGTAGGTATGGTCGAGTACAGCATGAAAATAGGTCCCGTATAGTTCCTGAACCCTCCATTTTTATACCAAACAAAGCATTATTTTCGTACTTGATGCACTTATTTATTAATAGTTTAACTATTTTCCATCCGATCGAACAAGTTTCGAAAAGAGTATTTATAGGCCTTTTAAACCATGTATAACAATATATTGTTAGGCTTAGCTTGTTGGGATTTTCATCGGGCAATTTTAATGAACCCCTATTTGTTAATTTTTTGAATTTTGATCATCGATAATTTCAAAAATTTCTATGAAAATTGCCGAATATGTGGTATTTGTCTAAAAGAACGTTTATTTTCGAATAAATTGATATCTTACCCAATGTAATTACATAAAAATTCAAGGAAAAATACGGCCTTGAATTTACATATATGTATGTGTGTATGTACCGGAGTGCAGATTTTTGAGCAGTGTGGCCAAGGGGTTTGTGGCAACGCCAAAGGCGCTATTTTATCACAAGCTAAAATGCAACCTTGCGCCTATCGTTTGTTCGCTTCGCTCTCTCTTCTGGTGACCGTGGACCCGGATGGACTGGTGTGCAGAAATTTCAACTTATAAAAGGCACTTGAATTAAATCATACATTTTAGACATTTATTTGTAACTTAAACGTTAATATACCTTTCTAATAAATATTGTTAATACAATATAAGAACCCCTACAAACTGGTGACCCCGATAGCAGAACAACATTCGCAACAGAAGTACATGGTAGGGAATCACATAACCGCAACTTGGCAAAAAAAACGTACTCCCTGTGCTGGTACTGGAACTAAATCTGGTTACATCCACTAATCTGCGCTTGCAAGTGAGTAGGTTGGGACAACCACAGCCTTACAACGTGTCACACAACCTATCCTATCAGCAAGTCTATCTTTGTGCTATCAATTAAACGCGCTTTCAACGCAGCCCGCCACCACTGACAAGACACGGCCCTACTGGTGTCGACTGCATCACCTATTTACGGCTACGACGTCGCATTATCCGCGAACAGCCTACTGCTCGCGGTGGTCCTACATATTACAAACCATCTTCCCATTTCCTTTTTCGTGAAATGCCAAATACCCAAGAAAACCTGGATGGTGCCGTCCCTGACAATAAAGATACATCAACCACATCAGGTACCCAAACCACTGACAACGCTGACGTTAACAGCTTTTCCGATCGCGTACAAATCCCACAACTCAACGCATTTTCGCTACAAGGAATCGAATCATCGTTCACCCGACTAGAAGCTTTGTTTCGAATAAACCTCTCGGGAAATTGAACCAGGAAGGACGAGACAGTACAAAGTTTAACATAGCCGTGATGTACATGAATGAACGGCTGCACGGGCAAGCATACAACATAGTACGAAACCCACCAAACAAGGACAAGTACGAAACATTACGCCAAGCGATTTTAAATAAATTTTCAGTATCGCCAATCACGCGCCTCGAGCAGCTAATATCGGGTATCCAGCTAGGTGACAGAAAGTCAAGCCACATGCTCACGCAACTACAACGCACAGGTGTGACTACCGACAAACAATTAATTAAAGACTGTTGGTTACAGAAACTTCCTGTATCCGCAAGAGCAGTGATAACTGGTATCGACAAAGCGAATACCGACATTACTTTGGAGGAGCTGGAATCAATCGCCGACGAAATAATGGATGTTGTACGAGCCAATTCGACAAACGCCGTTACAGTTCGTAGCGAACAAGAGCAAACTACCCCAACAACCAAGCTAAATGGCAATTCCTCAATGGAAACTGGAATGTCGCGCATTGAGCGAGCACTCGCCAGAATCAAATTGAGCAACAGGCGACGCCGGAGCAGCAGGCCTCGCTCACATAGCCGTACTGGTGAGACAGGTCACTCATCAGAAGGTATGCCGCAAAAAAATTGTTGGTACCACAGACGTTTCGGAGATAAAGCATAAAAATGCGAAACACCATGCAATTTCAAAACAGCAAAAAACTGCGTAAGTCAACAGCGCCCGCAGCTACATTCGTTGATATATCCTCCAACCCACGCTGCAACAGCCAATATAGCACAATGTTGAACAATAGACTTTTAATTTACGACCGCAAATCGAATAAACGACTTTATACTAATATACTAGGGGCCGATTTTTTAAGCAAATTTAACATCGTAGTGGATATGCGCAACTCAACAATCAAAGACGCCCAAACGTAGTTAAAAAGCCGAGCCGTAGAAGCAGTTAATGTGCAACAATACGCAATCACAACCTACGATATTAATAGCAAGTACGCAGAATTACTACGCGAATATTTACTTAAAATTTATATATACAATGGCTCTTAAGCAAAAAATTTATTTTTCATAAAATTTAAGGAAAATGGGCGTGGCACCGCCCTCTTATATCATATATGCGTATCTCAAAAACTACTAGACCGATCTCGACCAAATTTGATATACACACTGAGCTGCACCTTCTTAAGCGGCCGCTGTGGTGTAGTGGTAAGCAGTGCGCGCTTCCACTCCGCAACTCCTGGGTTCAAAGCCTAGTCAAAGCCACATCGCAAAAAAATATAGAAAAAGGTTTTTTCTTAACAGCGGTCGTCCCTCGGCAGACAATGGCAAACCACGGAGTGTATTTCTGCCATGAAAAACAGCTTCTCATACAAAAAAAATACAATCGCCGTTCGGAGTCGGCGTAAAACTGTAGGTCCCTCCGCTTTGTGTGACAACATCAAGGCGCACGCCACAAATCGGAGGAGAAGCGCGGCCAAACACTAACATATGTGTAAGCGCCAATCTATTATTATTATTATTATCTTAGGCTCGCCCAAGTCCATTACAGTTCAATCTGCTCAAAAAATAAAAATTAATCAATACATTAATTAATAAATTTTTTTTACTAAAATTGCAAGTATCTTCGAAAGTATTAGTCCTACATGTGTAATTTGGTATATTGACATTTTTTGTATAGAATCGAAGTAAGCCAAGAAATTTTTTTTGTACTTGAACTTTGAAGGACTTCGGCGAGCCTAAGATATTGACCAAAAATTGTCATCTTTCACACAGATTGTATTTAGAGCATAAAGGAACCATATTTATGTTATCACCAATCAAAATTCTAAAAAAGCGGATTTTCGGCCCCCGCTAATGGACAGTGTTTTGCGGGCAATTTTGTATTAACTAGTTTTTTTCATAACACATTCGCATTCGCAAAATCTCCGCATTGATTATAAAATTAACGCGGAAGCTCCGCGGTGGCGAATGTGAATATTCGCAACAACCCTGGTATATAGATATGGGTTATTCCATACAATATTTACACATCAATATTTGTTTTGGGGTGAATTATATATTTTTACATTCTTTATCGAAAAAAAGAAGACACCTATTTTTTTATTTCGTCATGATATTCGAAAATCTCAAAAAAAAAATTCCCAAAATTTTGAACTAACGGAGAAGTATCTTTTTTTATTTGTTTGCAGTTAATAAACTATTTGTCCGAGAAAATCAGTTAAGGTATCAAAATGTGCGTAATTACCTCGGCTTCCATGAGAGTGTGAGATAGATTAAAATAAAAAAATTGATGCATTAAAAAATCTAATTTTTTTATTTTTTATTAACTTTACCATGTTTGATTTTTATTTTTTTTTAACCTCAATAGTTGTCAAACTTTATGGAGTAAGCTGTAAAAATGTGAGAATGGAAACACCAAAACTGTGGAAGTTACGAGTTTTTTCATACTTGCGTACATAAGGTTCAATTCTCATATAAAAAAAAAAAATATATATATATATATATCTCATGATCCAATGATCGGATCTAAACCGGATTAGTATGGGACCACCTCTGAGACACTAGCTTTCCGATGCAAAAAGAATTGTCGGTTGAAATCGGTTGACGTGGTCCAAAGGTATGCGGTAACAAACATAAAAAAAAACAAAAAAATATTTGGAATTCGGTTAATAATCTCAGAGTTAACCGATAAATTTTCGGTTTCCAACCTAGTTTTATCAATTATTTCTGCGAAGAACAGGAGAAATGTGATATGTAAAAGTCAACAATGAAAAGAGGTTTGTAAAAATATTTTTAATAAAATATTAAGTTAAAATATATTTAAAGTGCTTAATATATGTAGCAGAAAAAAGTGATCAGAGTGGCACAGAGAAGAAAACTAATTTTTCCTTGAGATGTGAGAACAACAAAAACAACAATTTTGATAGCTAATAATCTGAGATTTGACTGTGTACAAGGAGTGATTAAAAACGAGCTTTGATTGAGATTAGCGATTAGAGTGAAAAGTTGGTAGGAGCGCTTTTTTTGAAAACTCGTATTTCTATATAGGAAGCAAGAAAAATTAAAAATGCAAAGTTTCGAAAAATAACAAGTTACTTTTTTTAACTTTTTTTTTTGCAAATTTTCAAAAGAGGCAAATCCTTCCGATTCGTATGAAGTTTTGCTTTGCCTTAAGCACGCACAATTTTTTTGTTTAAAGTTTTTCGAAATATGTACTTGAAGAAAATTACTATACGCAGTTTTTTTCCTTTCCTGTAAAATTTGTGAAAATAGACTAAGCAACTTTTTACCCTAAGCTAGCGATATGTTATATGTAAATATGGAAACAGAAAATGATTTTTATTTTATTTCAAATATCTTAAATTTTTGCTAGTTTTTTTGAATACAAATGCAAATTTTCGTTAAAATAACCTGAAGCGGTTTAGTTGAACTCATTTAGAACGGGACATACCTCTTTGTTATAAGCCTACTAGACGTTTTCAAATAAAACATTTACTTCTATGAGGCGGTTAAAGCAATTGCAGCAAAGCTGCCTTTTGGCCAGCCTTCATACGTTTTAGTATATCGTCGCTTGGCGTGCAATGCCGCGTATAAGAGAAATACCAAAAAGAAGATTGCCATTTCGTGTATGTTTTAAAAATGTTTTTTTTTTGTAGTTTGTACGACTTTTTTGTTGAACTATTGTTTGTACATATATTGTGAGCCAAACCTAAATCTAATAAGTTATTTGTTTTTGCTAAATTCGCTATTTTGAAATTCGAAAAACTGACTTCAGATTCCTAATTAGCAACCCTAGAAGCCCCCTGGTAACAAGTTCCAACCCATGACAATACGTAAATCGTTCAGCATAAACGTTTTAATTTTACTAGTGTCTTTTCGATAGCATATTTTCGGGAACTAGACCCATTCTAATTGTCCAAGACAGGTGTGTAATTAAGGGAAAGTTCCCCAATAATACCAGAGTAATTATATGTAAAAACCACATTTTTAGCTGCATTTTAACATGTCAAGAAAATAAAAAAATTGAGAACATCAGCGTTTTTATAAAAAACCGACCAGCGCGACCTCTAAGAAAACTTTGTTTTTCAAAATAAAAAAATACGTGTTTTTTTTTTTTTATCACAAATAACAATATTCTGATGTAGCGTTTATGAATTTCCAAAAAGAGTGTTTTTATGAACCACTCTAACGCACACTTCACCGGTAACTCCCTGCTTCGATTTCTCATTGGGACTTTTTCGTTGCTATTTATAATTTATATCGATTTTGGATTCTAATTTTTGTGCAACAGACTTCCATTGACTTTATTGGCACTTCCGGCAGAATTTTAAGTTACCATTGTTGACAAACAAAAAATGAAGAAAAATTATTGAAAGCGTAACTGCTCCACCCAACACATATGCATTTATTGATACTCTGACGTTTGCTTGCGTAAAGCGAAGTTTTGATGTGCCGGCTATTTTGAAAACATAATACCTGAAACCGTCCATGGTCGTGTACAAAAGTTTCGTTCGGCTCTGGCTACGGTAAATTAATGGTCGAACATTGGCTTACACTGTTTAATACATTTCATAAAAGTTTAATTATATACTAATTTGATTATTATTATCTATAATAATATAAGGCGGTTAAAAAACTCTGTAAAATATCTTAACTCTGCCCTGACTGCATTTTTTTTAATAAATTTTCAAGTAATTTGTTACAAAATACTTATTCGAAAATTATATCTAATAAAACTTTTGTATTGGTTATAATTTTCGAGGAAGTCTTTTCTAACAAATTACATGCAAATTTATTAAAAAATGTAGTCAGGGCAGAGTTAATATATTTTACAGTGTTTTTTAACCGCCTTATATTTTATAGGTAATAATAATTAAATGAGAATAAAATTAATATTTTATGAAATTTTTTAAACAGTGTAAGACAATGTTCGGCTATTAATTTAATGGAGCCATGTAGAACAGCAGAGCTTAGTTTTTATCCACCTAAAATCAAAATATTTTCTCAGCCTCGTATACATATGTATGTAGTACTAATGCCATGGATTTTATATATAAAAGCAAGGGATGTTAATTGTAAGTACAGAATTTGGAGAGCACTATCAGTACAAATGGACTATTCTTTAAATAAATTAAAACAACTTAACTGGAATGTATATCACACCACCTAACAGCCTTTATGCCCGGTTGCAAAAATCAATTTTAAATTTATCATAGCCTATTTCACCAGAAATTTAAATGGAAAATGATTTTGTATTTTCTGTCAATTACCATATAAAAGTCAAAAAATTAGAATCATTTTTCACTTAAATTGCTTTCGTGAAATTGTCTGTCAGTCTGTTAAAACTTAAAATGACACAATTTTGTTCGGAAAGTTTGTCATTTTAAATTCTAAAAGTGAAAGTACATACCATCCATTGCGACAGAGTCACCGCCACCGTCACCATCACCGTCAACCATGCTTATGCGTCAAGTTACACAATGCCGGTTGACATTGCGCCCGAAAAATCATAAATTCGCTGATATTTTTTGTAAAATTTGCATTTTACTTTTTCGCTTCTTCTATTATTTAGATTTTCCTCCATTATTTTTAACCTTTCGTTTTTCCATAAATATTAAAATTTTCACAAAAATTTACGTTCAAACATGTAAACAAAACACTGAATAGTTGGCATTTGACGCAATCGCATAAGCACAATTGAGAGTTGAGCTAATTTGTGCGGCACCGTCACCGTCAGCTTCTTCATGTAACTTACTTCATACAAATACACCGAATCAGATTTTTTGACAACTGCCGGTGACGGTGACGGTGACGGTGACGCAATGGACGTTATGGACTTTCACTGTAACAGTCTGATAAATTTTAAATTTGATAGGTGAAACTGGGTATTAGTCCGGTAAAGTGCAAGAGATCATAATATTTACATATGTATGTATGTATGTATATCCTTTTGGTATGCTGATGAGTTTTGAAAGCATAATCTGAATTCGCAAGAAATAAACATTGTCGTTTTATTGCTAGAAAACATTTGTTTGATTTGGTTGGGGCGAATAAAATTAAAATGCGCCGAATTTCGGTTTTGTTCGTCTTTGGCATCATTGTGTGATGCTCGGTCGTTTTCTAGTTAAATTAATGTTTGTACATAAGAGAGAGACTATGTACTAGGGCTGATGATACCCGGGTAAATCGGGTAATTTCCGGGAACCTGTGTATGTTGATGCCGGTTAAACGAAAAACACTCGGGTAATGCGACATAAAGCTTCTTATTTAATCTTTTTCGTACATGTGTACATATGTATGTGTGTACATTTGTATACTTTAAAGAATATTAAATATTAATATTTTAAAAGCAATTTTAAGCATTGCCAGACACTTCTCGACAGCAGTAATTTCTTCCAAACGCCTCAAAGTTTGCAAAAAGAACATACATACATACATACAACCTATACTTTGAGACTCAAAATTTTACGGGGTTACTCATACGCTCTGCCCAACAACTTAAGCACAACTGTGCATATAGACACCTGAGTGGAAGAAGGACCTATCTCGGCAGCCAGTTCAAAAACTACCTATCTTAGAAAACATTTCAAGAACGCCCTACTTCAGTATTTGATTGAATAACGCCCTATTTCAGAATTTTATTGAAAACACCCTATCTCAGAATTTGGTTGAAGAACGCTCTATCTCTGCTGAAAATATATTAAAAATGTGCTAAGATAAGGCATTTTTGAATCGGCAGCTAAGAAGAACTATAAAAAGTCTGCGAAATTGCATCTAAATTTTCAACTTTTTCATCAAGAAAACTCTCAAAAATCTGATTTAAAAGTTGAAAATTTCGATGTAACTTTGTAGAGTTTTTATAATTTTTACACAAAGTTTGAACGACGAAATTATATGGCTTTTTAGATGATGTGCTATACTTCAAAAAAAATAACAAGTACTAAACAAAAAAAAAATAGGCTAAACTTAATGAAATGACCCGTCCGTATTTATTTTTCCACCACTGTATGTAAATAAAATTTCAATTTGAAAAAAACGTCCGTGACAAAAAAACGAGGCTTCGTGAGCGTGCGTGAACGTGAGCAAAAATCACTCACGAGCACATTCGAACATATGTATGTATATACGACTATGTATGTATGCATATTTACAAAAGTTGCAAAAAATATGCAAATTCTTGCATCGTTTTGTCTTTAGTCTTGCTTACGATTGACGGCCGTGACAGCTGTTTGAAAAGCAATTACGAGTATGTGTTGCAATATCGAAGCAAAAACGTACGCGCGTACATACATATAAGTATATGTTTTGCCCCACAGGAAGACGGTGGATACTTAATATTTTTGTGTACGTTTGCAAATTTATTTAAAATGTGTGGAAAAACTCACTGGAAAGTGTCGAGAAAGCAGTGAAGCGTTAATTTTTAGGTATACGCAGAAAAGCAAAGATTTTCTAAAATCAAATTATTTGGCGCAAATTAGCGTTAGATAATTAAGGAAGGAAAATTGGCCACCGTAATCGAGTGGTTAGAAATGGAGGATTAAGGCTGCCATCAGATGTGTTGGACTGCAATTCGGCAACGGGCAACTTGGTTCCGCAACCTTTCTCCAGTTTGGCCATTGATGAATGAGTTGGAATTATTCAATACGGCGGAACATTATATCTTCGATACTAGAAGATCAATATTGATCTGGCGTTTGCGTCCTAACTTCTAAGTAGACCTCAGGCCTAAGTAGACCTAAGTAGAAGACCTCAAAGTTTTTGTGCTAGGCATCCCTGAAACCTCATGGCCTTCGCCTTCAAAATTAGTAACGTAAATATCTAAGTTGGAAACAGAAAATATTCGGCGGCTAAATTTACGTTGAAACGTGGTAAACCGGCACCATACTAGAGAGGCCTGCCGAATTCTTAGCGAGAACTGTAAGGAAAAAGTTGTGATCAGCCTGTGTTACAACTAAATCCAAGAGGTTCTAGGAAAACCTCTAGAAATCTGGTATACTGGTGGGATGAAGGAGTAAGACCAGACGGTCTAAACTTAATATATAAAGGCCACAATACTGCTTTAAAGAAAGCTATAAATTATGGAAAGCAGACGTTAAAGGGAAATTGAACTCACCCCCAGATGCCCTCTTTTCTGAATATCTTAGTTACCACTTGGCTTAATAGAGATGATTGCATCAGACGATAAGTCAGATATTCCGATGGACATCTGTCGGTACTCTTCTTTTTTTTAACCCAATGCACAACACAAAGCTAATCGGCTAAGCCGATAACGTGCAGTCGTAGCTCTTCTTTAGGCCGTCCGTAACGACGCCATAGGGAAAGTTAGAAATGTACGTATGAAACAAAAAAAAACTGGTACTTAAGCAGAACATTAGGGAAGGAGCCTACCGCGCGGACCTGACCGAGGATGAGTCATTATTTAGAGGGCTGGGCAGATGTAAGCGTTTATTATGTGATGTCTGTAATTGCATACCCATATCGAAACTTTCAATAATTTCCAAACTATTTGAAGCCATCGCCAAGGAGAAAATGTATTTCGCAGCAAAAAGTCTAGTCTCACCCAATCAACATGGTTTCGTCCCCAACCGATCTACGGTTACAAATCTCGGCGTCTTTACTGAGTATTGTATTGTAGCTCTCTCGGACGGTTTCCAAGTCGACTGCATTTACACTGATCATGCTAAAGCATTTGATAGTGTTTCACATAGGTTGTTGGTCAGTAAACTAGCCTCTTTGGGTTTCCTCTCAGTATTTTTACAATGGCTCAAATCCTATTTGTCGAATAGGCGCTGCGTGGTCTCTGTTAATGGTTGTTCTTCGAATTTTTTCATAGCCTCATCGGGGGTTCCTCAAGAAAGAAGTGATTAAAAACTCGTATGATGCGCTTAGACTTCAGTCCGAGATCAATAACTTACACAGTTGCTGTCTCTGCCTTTCTCTAAATATTAAAAAATTCTTTCAAGCTACTTTTTCCAAAAGTCGCAGTATTGTTTCGACGTCTTATGCTATCTCTCAAAATAAACTTCAAAAAGTTCAAGAAATCAAAGACCTTGGTGTTATTTTCAGCTCTAATTTCTCTTTTAATAGTCATATCAGCCACATCATTTCTAAATCTTACGCTGTTCTTGGTTTTGTCAGGCGTCAGAGTTCAATGTTCTCTGACCCTTATACACTTAAATTGTTATTCACATCTTTTGTTCGTTCTAAGTTAGAATATGCTTCTTTAATTTGGAGGCCATACCATGCAAGCTTAATTAACCCTCCGTTTGAGTATTAGTCACCCGGGTGACTTTTCACTTTTGGTTTGCAAATATCTTTATGTTTTAATTTAGACAGGATGTTGGAATTTCGTGACTTTACTACGATTTTAATTAAGTTAACTTTAAGCCATATCTCAAGTTTTTAGCTCATACCTGTCCATACAGGTTTACCTGAAAATTCATTTGTAACCCTTTGTTGTAGTATTAGTCACCCGGGTGACTACGTATATAAGCACTCAATCTATGGGAACAGGACTAGGAAATGAGAGAAATGTTTTATATTTTTTTTTATTAAATATTATTTTAAAATAAAATTTGATAAGTTTTTTGATGCATACAGCAAAAAAATTTTGGAAACCATGATTCAATAACACAAGGTTATGTAATTTGTGACAGCTAAAAGCTGATACTTCTTTATCTAGATTTGTATTTTGGAAGTAGGAGAAAGGAGAAGAATGTGATCGCCTTTGGCGAAAACGGTAGTAGAAAAGTACTAAAAAAGTGCGCAAAGTATACAATTAGAAGTAAAATGTGTATTATTAATTCAATGTGAATTTGCAATATATTTGGTTTTTTAATGGAAATACTAAACAATACGTAAAGATATAGATTTTTAATTTAAGTTATTCGTCATTTCCTGGAACAAATCTAGAATACCGACCGTTCTGCTATGCAAAAACGAAAAATGCAGATTAATAGAACTTTTTACGCTCATTTCAACCATGCTAAAATTGTTTAGCGCAAGTGAAATATAAAGACGTTTTAGAAGGTTAAAGTTAAATTTTTTGATTTTTTTTTTAATATTAATATCTTATGAACCACTTAACCGATTAAAAAACTAATAACGTCACCATAAAAATAATCAATTAATCTTTCAGCTGATATACATAATGAAATTGGTTTTTATATATTTAAACCAAACCTAAGAAACGAACAAATGTTATTTTTTCATGAAATAACTTTTTTTGGAAAAAACTGCATGATTAATGGCGAGGAAATTTATATTATTTAGAAAGTACAAGCTATTATCTTTAATTCGATATAAATATTTTATCATGATCTACTCTTGGGTTTACAGAATTAAATGATAATAAAAAATATAAATAAACAAAGCAAATAAACCTCTTATATCTTCTTTGTTTTTTACCTGCGCCAAATAAATTTGGTATCCTTGAAATCAGCGCAAAAAGTTCTATCAATCGGCACTCATGGTTATTTTATAGCTAAACTGTCGCTATTCTAGACTTGTTCCAGAAAATTACACAAACGAAGGTGATGCCAACGAATATTTAGTATGAAGAATTTTTGGTTTTACTACTAGTATAACTAGAAACTGTAGAGTGAGCAACATTCCGCACAAGTAAAGGAGCCGATTTTATGTGTGGGAGCGAGAAGACTGTTTTATTACAAAACTTTCTATTATTGAATCATGGTTGGAAACATTACCAAGTATGTTGGTTACATTGCGTCGATATCTCACCAATCGAAGCACAATTTTCTCTCCAAGATACCATATTTGGTTGGCTTAGACGGGATGTATTGGCGACAGGCGATAGTTGTTTCTCAATTTTAAAGTGATGAAAGAAAATATTTGCGAGATCGGAGCTGCCTTTTCGAATTGTCTTCTGGTTTCTCAAGTTCTGGAATCATCGAAACTAATACTCTTCAAAATGGCTAAAAATCGAACCATTGGCATTTATGCACACCATCTTTGTGCATGAAGAGCCCACAAATCAATGACTCGATCAGGCTGCATCCAACTCAATCGGATCCATCGGAATCCACTCACGTTGTGGGCAATCTGGGTTGATTCTGTTGTATTCCGCTGCAAATTTTGCACCTCTTTGGTTCTTGTAGCGTATGATAAGATCTTGTATCATGTCACTGAAATGTCGCTTGTTTCGACAAACGTTTTTAGTTGATAGGTCCACCTGTAAGTATGGAAACAATGTAATAGAAAATCCGGTGTTTTGACAGAATTGACAGAATTCTAAAACGGAGTATGCCAGAAATGCTCCTATTTCAAGAGCTTTAAATGAATTCAATACAATCTCGAGTTCAATCGAACTTGATTTTTCGCTTCCAAAAACTTTATTTATTTTCTCTTTGATCTCGAAACTGTAGAGTGCCTTATGTTTTACACGTATCGTTTAAAGTACCTAATTTCTGTATCTAGTCTTTAAGGAACGTCTGTTTCATATTACTGAAATAAATTACAATATTACAATATTATATTTGCAGTATACATTACTGTACAGGAGGAGCAAAAAAAAAATACAAAACCCCAAATCACCTTAGAGATGCTATTAAACCAAAAAACTAAAAAAATACCGGAAGTGGAAATATTATCTTTTGATCAGAAACTCATCAATTGTATCACGATTGATTTTAATTGAACGAAAGCATAGATTAGGGCGCTCCAACACTGGCGACTGATCGCTTTCTCTGCCCGTAAAGAAATGCTTAACAGCGGTTCCGCGGGAGTAGGCTTGACCAGGAGTAGCCTTGGTTCAATTGATTACTTGAGGGTAGTGCGCGTTCCTTATCAGTTACATGTAAGATAAAAGTAAGCATTCTGAATTATTTCAGAATATTTCGAGGATACTTTCAAGAAATGTAATACATACCTGATTTGCGGAATTAAGGGGCTGTGGGATCGCCCCTATGTTGAAAAAATGCGGTCAACATTTTCGCTTTCTCAGAGGAAAACTTAAAAGACTCCAACTAAACTAGGCCCAAACATTAGAACATATTGATGTATATTTGGTAGTCAAACCCCAAGTGGATTTTGACTTGCTTTTATATTGACTGCATTAAAAAAATTGTAATTTTTCGTAGTTTGAATGGAATAATGGCTGTTCCTATTGGGTGTTTTTAAGAAAACAAGTAATTTTTAGCAAAAAAAAACCGACTTAAAAAAATATATATATATGTATATATATTTCATGATCCAATGATCGGATCTAAACCAAATTAGTATGGGACCACCTCTGAGACACTACCTTTCTATTGCAAAAATTATCGAAATCGGTTGATGTGGTCCAAAGTTATGCGGTAACATACATAAAAACAAAAAAAATATATATATTCCGACGAACTGATAACCTCCTCCTTTTTTGGAAGTCGGTTAAAAATAAGTCAAAGTTTTCGTTAAGTAACGAAAATTACGGCATAACAATGCACTCCAGAATCTTACGAACCAGCAGATTTTACGAACCACAATGCTTTTAGTTAACATATTTGAACAATTTATAGGCCTTATTAAAAAAACAAAATAAACTAAGTTAATTAAGTGACACTTTCTTATAAATCTTCGATTTATAAAACATTTCAAGTCTTCTTAATTATTTATGAATTTAGGGGTATGTCTTCCAAAAAAAATCATATTTATCCACCACTATAATCACACTCTGTTTCTCGGAATTCATTTAGTGATTAAACTTCCAACCCAACTCGATTAAGTAACCTCAAATGACGAATGTTTGGTCGATACGCGGGCAATTGTGTGGAATAGGTTAAATAGCTGTAGTTGCCATTTTAGGACATGAAGCGCTTAGCAGTGAAAAAATGCCAGACAACAATAAACAATAACAATGCAAACGTGCTGCATAGCGTCACAGCGAATGTTTTGTGTTGCTGTTTTCATATCCTTGCAGTTGCATTAACATTAAGGACTAGACGTGCGTCATCGCCTGGCGCTCAAACAAGTTATTTGTTAATTATTTAGACTAGCAATTTTAATTTTCTGCTGCTGCTGACATTGTACTTCCACTTAAATTGCTGCGGACGTCGCAAAGTAATTTGTTCTTTTTGGTTTATGCATTGCAATGCAAACTAAATTTTTTGCTCGTATTAGTTCGTCAATGCCAGAATAATAATTCTCTTTTTCTACTTTATGATTGCAGATAGTTAACTAGGACACACCTGTTGCCCACAGCGATTGTTCTCGTTGTTAAAATTGCCGCATTGGGCTCAACGAACACACTCATCCGATACTTGACAATAATCTTAAAGAAACATTTACAACATCAACGTCAGCTTTAAGCCTAAGAACGAACTCAAATTGAGGTTTGGGCGTACATTTCCTTACTGCCATTGCAACATCGAGTGCTCTCGTCAACTGTCAATTGTCAACCGTGATTCAACAAAATGGGTCGAAAAATCACCGTCGCCATTTCAACGCTTAATCAGTGGGCACTCGACTTTGAAGGTAATTTGGCGCGCATATTACAATCCATATTGGAAGCAAAAGATATGGGCGCCTGTTATCGTACCGGCCCAGAACTGGAAGTAACGTAAGTTTTAGCGCTAGCGCTGCTTTGGTTTGTTTTAAATAACATGGAATCTTTTGTTTCACTAGTGGCTACAGCTGCGAAGATCACTTTTTCGAGCCCGACACATATCTTCACTCGTGGGAGGTACTCTTGGAGATAATGCTCTCGCCGCTTTGGTAGGAGCCTCATTTAATAAAAAAAAAACATATATATAACACTGCTTGCTACTTTTTTAGTGAAAATATGCTTATCGATGTTGGTATGCCGGTTATGCACCGCAATGTTTCCTATAATTGCCGCGTTGCCTTTTTCAATCGCCAAATATTGCTTATTCGCCCCAAAATGGCAATGGCCGATGACGACAACTACAGAGAATCGCGCTGGTTTACTTCCTGGACGAAGGTAAGGGTTTTATTTGTCTTTGAAGTAGCAATTAAAACACGATGGGTTTCACCCAGCATTAACTTCACTCAAAACTACATAGCAATCAGGTACATATCGTCGTTTAAAGTACAAAACCGCATATCGTCGTTCTGGAAAACCGCGTAACTGACATTGGCTGCCAAAAATTGAATTTGCTCACACAAGCTCTTGGCTCAATCCTTATCCATTCGTCCTGAAATATACTAGCCCGAAATGCGATTGCCGAAATGTGAGCGTTTTTACCGTCTAGAAAATAATTTCTACAACTTCACATACGCGGTTTTGCATTTTGCTGATACGCGGTTTTGCATTTTGTTGATACGCGGTTTTGCACTTTAAACGACGATATGTATATACATACTACTTACATAGGTGCAAAAGAGAACCCAAAAATTAAATAGCAAAATGCAAAATTTGATGTAATAAAAAAATACGTATGTACATATATATGGCTTAATGACTCTTTCAGTTGTAAATCTAAATAACCAATTAATTATTATGGATCTTAAAATTTGTTGACAATAATTAAGAACTCTTAAAATTATGTTAAAGTGCAAGCTGAAAGTATCTAGGACTTAAAATTTGGCAATTTTTCGTTCTCGCATTCTCTTCCATACAAAGTATGTTCGACAAAAAAATTGTCAAAAATCAGCGGTAACTCTGTGCTACTTAAAATTTGCACTTTCCACTAAAATTGAATAGGCTTCAAAACTGCATCTCAGAAATCTAAGAAATCTAATTAAAAACTCAAAATTTTGATGAAAGTTTGACGAATTTTTGTATAAAGTTTGAAAGCTTTACTTTCATGGTTTTTGTTATATAACAAGTTACACTTTCATAAAAAATTAATAAACATTAAACAGTCGAAAGGAAAATAGCCAAATAATTCTAAAATTTCTCTTCCCTATTTATATTTTCGCCACTGTATATTTATTTAATTTCATTTAATTTCATTTATTTCAAAGAACATTAGTACAATAAAACCTAGTCTTTTTTAGTACAACAGGTTCATACAATTTACAAATTAGAAATAAAATACACACAACAATAGAATATTAAATCTAACAACAAATATCGAGAGTAATTATAATCTAGATAAATATTACAAATACAGATTGGTTCAGCAATTTGAAGAGTGGTATACAAAATAGCTTTTAATAGCTCTTGTTAAGTTTGCTTCTTACGTTAATTGGAATGGAGTACCAGATTCGTATAGCATTAATGAAAAACAGTCTTGTGGACTTGGTAAAATTGTATTGTTACAATGACTAATGTTGAAATTAAACTTATCACAACTATTTATATAAATCTAGGAAAATTTATTTTCTATTTTTTAGTCCACTTATAAAACACTAGCTGACCCGGCGAACTTCGTCCCGCACAAGATTAATTTTTTGTATTGAAACAGTTTGGTCCAACATTTTCAGCAACAGTTCAAGTTCATGATTTTCAGTGACGCATTTATCTTCTAATATTACGGTTTGGTGGTTGTCAGAAGGCATATTTCCATTGCTATCTTAAATAACCCAGCAGAAGTGTATATGCATACAAAGATACGTAATAGCTTCATTGCGTTTGAAAGGCGTCACGCCGCCTTATAAAATAGCCGCAATTTTCTCTAAAATTATGGGATTGATTTAATATATCTCCATACCTTGTTCGAGTACTCTACCATGAACACTTACAGAGATATGCAGTATGAAAAATTCGGTTTGTATGGAAGGTGCCACGCCCCAATTTTTCTTCATGACTAATCGATTGATTTTATATGTCTTGTACATACCAAGTCCCAGTACTCTACCATAAACAGTTGCTGAGATATAAAGTGTGAAAAATTTAGTTTGTATGGGAGATGCGACGCCCCCTTCACTTAGCGCTATGAAACATACTTCACAACCTATTATCATACATACCGAATATACATAAAAAATTTCATTCAAATCGGTCAAGCCCTTTTGGAGGAGTTCGACCACAAACACCTTGACACGATATTTTTATATATTATGGTGATTTCGTCTCTACCAAAAAATGTCGCCTTTTGATTGCCCCTTTCTCTTTTCTTGTTCGATTCCAAATTAAAGGCAAAGGGTGAGAAAATTGTAATGCAAAAAATTGTAAGGCAAAAAAGGCACCTTTTCCGCCCTTTGAAGCTTTTTCAGGGGAGATAGTTGCTCTGAAAATCAGATGGTTGCTTAAAACCACACTATTATGAAATGCGTGCGCTGGACTAGGACAAGAAGGTAGGATATGGACACCCTAATCGCCAAATTCCAGTACTCTATCGTGAACACTGCCAGAGGTATGCAGTATGAAAAATTCGGTTTTTATGGGAGTTGCCACGCCCCTTTTTCCAATAGCCTCAATTTTACTCCATTAGTATGCGCTTGTTTTCATATTTCTCCACAACATGTTCGAGTACTCTACCATGAACACTTCTAAAGTTCCAGTACTCTACCATGAACACTTCCAGAGATATGCAGTGTGAAAAATTCGGTTTGTACGAGAGGTGCCACGGCCCCTGCACCTAGCGGTATGAACTTCTACCGCTTAGACTTTGTTGCTTTTTCAATTTTTCCTAATAAAAACAATCGTGGTACAAAGCTCAATAAAAATATTAAAAAATAAAATGTTAATAAGCCACAATAACATTGACAAATACATAGTTTAGGAAGAGCCTGCCTGAAACTATAGAAAAAAGCAGGGACCGCAAATAACGATTATCCTTTGAAATTTCAACTCAAAAAATCACGCGGAAAGAGAAATGCTACGTGCATAAGGAGTAAACCAATATATTTCTTATTACTCGGAGTACCTTCAGCGGCACTGATTTTTATTTTTTAATTTTTACTTATAAAAATCAAGTTTAATCATTATATTTTGAGTTTTTTTTTGCTCGGAAAATAATGGTTACGTTTTAAGTTTTATTTTTTGCTCGG
>NW_023458556.1:70505233-70546971 GCF_013731165.1 Rhagoletis pomonella
TTGCTCGGAAAATAATGGTTACGTTTTAAGTTTTATTTTTTGCTCGGAAAATAAAACTTAATTTTTGCGTATGCGTATGCGCCTTAATTAATAATTTATTCGTGAATAAGTTATCTGCGAATAATTATATTACGGATAAAATTTTATTCGATTAATTATCTAAATAACAATTTATTCTAATAATGCCCAACTCTGGCTACAGGATAGTACGCCACCATTACCTTTGTTGAAGAGATTCTATAATGTTGAGTTCCTTGAGAGTGAATGCTGGTTTGATTCCATCGCTGAGACCGGACTCACCCATTGTCGAATCTTCACTGATGGCTCCAAAACTGTCTTCCAGGCTGTGGTAATTACAATACTCAAAGCCATGGACTACGTGATGTAACATAGGTGGAGGGGAAGCAGTTTACGTGACTGCAGTGACAACCGAGCTGCACTTAAGGCATTGACCAGCCCTCTATTTAAGTACTTCCAAACTAGTTCGGCAATGCAAGTCTCGACTAAAATATTATGGTGAACATAACGAGGTTATTTTACTCTGGGTTCCTGGTCACTCTGGAGTACCTGGTTATGAGACATCTGATCATTTGGCCAGAGTTTGCTCAGACCAGGCATTCCTCGGTCCGCAACCAGTTTTAGCACTCCAACCTTCGGCAATCGAAGCCAACATCAAAAACTGGGTGAATACTTCGCTCGGAAATGACTGAGAGGCATCGAGGGGATGCAGGTTGGCAAAACTCGTGCTGCCTTCAGTCTCACAAGGTCTGTCTAATTGTTTGCTCTCACTGAGCAGACGACACTGCAGACAACTTGATGGACTGCTGACTGGTCACTTCACGTGGCACAAACACCTGACTGTGTAGGCGTAAATGGCAAGTCCATTTGACCATCTTGCCTTGAAGAAGATGAGACGGTGGAACACTTTTTGTGCTTTTTGCTTGCTTGGTTATTTGTCATCGAGTTTTTTAAACCCGTTCTTTTCTCTATTGTCAGTTTCTAAATTAAAAGTTTGGCGTAAAAAATTTATATTAGCCGTTTTGATGTTTTAAGTTTTGTGTTTTAAAAATGTGATAAATATTTTTCGCCTGACTTTAAAACTCGGAGCGATAAAAATAAAAATGATGCCATTAACACAAATAAACTATTTTACATATACTCCACGTGCAAAGTCATGAGAGAGGCGAACATTTGATGAGTTTATGGCGAAGATAATGTAAATAACGTTAGCGATCGCAGAGCTCGTAAAAAAAAACTTTTCCGAGCGAGAGAGTATTTTGATGTATTTAAGAGCTCTATTTTTTAAAATCTAGAAGTGTGTAATCACATAATTTTTATAAATAGAACACAAGAAAATATTTTATTTTCATTTTGGCCACTACGAGTTTAGTTTTTGAATTCACCCACGATGCAAACTTACATTGTTAGATCTAATTTTCACATTTAATTTTTTTATGAGCTTTGCGAATATTTAGAAATGTAACAGCAGGGGGTCCACCGAAACCAGAAAATTTTTGAAAGGGGTCTACGAGAGAAACAAGTTTGGGAACCTCTGATGTATATGATGGAAATCTTGGAAAATTGTCATATCTCGAGAGAAGTTGTTTTGTCAGATGTCCACAGATTTTTTTTTAAAGCAGTTCACTCTTTGATGCGAAACTGCGAAAGGCAAAAATTAGCGTTTGTCTTGTTGCTTTGCTGGGCGTTTGTGGGAAACGACGCCATAACGGTGCCATATGTTTGTTGTAAAAAACTGCCGATTTTCGCACTTTCGCTCCAACGCATCAAAAAGTGAACTCTAGTATTGTGAATGTTGTATTTAATAAGCCCACTAAAAAAAATATTTCATATTTGTAGCTTAAAATATGCAAACAAATTCTGACTCGAGCTCGTCTTCTACTGAAACTGTATGGGCTACAAAACTGCGTACTCCAAATTAAAAAAAAAATCGGATAGTTAGATATTTTGATGTATTTTTTTTTTAATTTTTAACATTTCTATAAGTTTTCTAGACAGTTTGAGGCTTCATGGTTTTTGTTATAGAATTAACTTTATTTTTATATAAAATTTAAATTAAGTAAGGAAAGAAAAAATTGTCAATACTGTACTAAAACTGTACATACATATGTAATACGTTTGCTTTGTTTTAAACTAATGAACTGTTATATTAATAATACTATATGTATTTAAACGTCGATTAGTTATTTTGTATTAATTAATGTGCTGTTATTTGGTTGTTATATTGTTAATAAATAATAGACGCTTCAAAACGAGCTGACTTTTATGGCTTTGTACTGATTTTTGAACCCAACTGTACTGATTATGTCACTAAAATATGTGGCCACCCTATTTCCGACTGAATTTCAGTTTTTTTTTGCAAAAGTATACATACATATGTATATTTACCTGTCATAAATATATCCTGTGAAATATATATCTGCAATAACGACACAACTCAAAATTCAAAAAATCAAATCACTTATTACTGTTAAGAGGCTCATATCTATAATCCTTGGCTAACACATAATAATCCTAACTAAAGTAAGTAGTTAAGATTATACATGAACAAGACAATGATTAAAGACATGAGCCATATAACAATAGTACGAGTTTTTATTTTTTGAATTTTGAATTGTGTCGTTATTGTAGAGGATCATCGATATGTGAGTTCATATATTTCGATAATTAAATAAATTCGAGCATAAATACGGTTTTTAGTTACATATACATACGTAACTCAATTTCAGCGCCACCTGGCGGCAATTTTTTTTCGAAAGAATTCATTTTCCTTTTATCAATACATATCTCGAATAAGAGACGAATCGGAACATAAAAACGATTTTTAGTAATAACTCGACTCCAACGCCACCTGGCGGCTCTTTTTTGCAATGGTATTGTTTTTCCTATTGTCAATACATATCTCAAATATGAAGCGAATCGGACCATAAATACGGGTTTTACTAATAACTCGATTCCAGAGCCACCTAGCGGTTGTTTTAATAGTTATTCTGCTATTCGGAAGGTAAACAAATTCAAGAAACAAATATCATAAAAATCGGTCCAGCCGTTCTTGAGTTATAAGTGGTGTAACTAACACGACTTTGCTTTATATAATACTAGCTTATACCCGCGGGTTTCACCCCGCGCTTTTATACAAATATGAAAAATAATTTAATGATGTTAGATTTTACTTCTGTGCCCATTTCGTTATAGCTCGTTATTTTTTAAGCGGGATAAGGTATTTAGGCCGTTTAAAACTATGAAATTATAAAATCTCGTCTGCGCGCTAGGCATACGAAAGATATCAATCCCTCTAAGTTTACCTTAAAATGGTTCCAGGTATACGACGCGTGAACGTGTAACTTTCTTGGAGGTGCCACGGCGGGTTCTAATATTTCCAACTCAAATTTAGTAACCTGGTCTGGATAAAATACCGCTTCTCATTACTGTAGCAAATGCCTCAAGAGAGCTTTAGATTATAAGGCCGAACCCGGCTCTCCCTTTTCCATTTAATGAAATTTATTCTGTCAGTACGGCACTTATAAGATAAATCTCCATAACAAATTTAAAATACTTCGAGAGATTTTCTATCCTTCCAGAGATATGTATTAAGAAGTTTTTAGTATGTATGGGAGGCGACATGCCTTCTTTTTTAATAACTCACATTTTTTCCATGAGCAATTGATACATTTTGTATACACAACTCCATACCAATTTCCAGTATTCTTCCACAAACACGTCAAGGGATATGTGGCAAGAAAAAGTAAATTTGTACTGGAAGTGCCACGCCCCTTTTTCTTATAACCCTAATCTTCTTCCATGAATTTGGAATTGATTTTACATACCCCATTACCAAGTCCCAGTACTCTACCATGAACACCTCTAGAGATAAGCAGTATAAAACAGTAATTTTGTACGGGAGGAACCATGCCCCCTTTTCGAATAACGCAAATTTTTCTCTATGAGTATGGAATTAATTTGTATACACATCTCGGTGCCAAGTTCCAGTCCTCTGCAATAAACACCTCCAGAGATATGCAGCATATAAAAATCAATTTGCATGGGAGTTGCCACACCACCTTTTCCAATAACTCTCATTTTTCTCCATCAGTATGGTATTAGTTTCACATACATACATACATATGTATTTCCATACCAACCTTGAGTACTTTACCCCAAACATTTGAAGAGATATGCAATATGACTTTCAGTCAGTATGGGAGGTGCTACGCCTCTTTTCCAAAAACGTCCATTTTTCTCCGTGAATATGAACATGATTTCACACAGTGTTGGCACACTGTTAATCTGATTAAAATTAACGATTAAATTGTTAATCGCGTTTGACGATTAAAATTAATTAGTCGTTATCAACTGTACGATTAATGATAAAGTTTTTTTAATCGTTAATCGCTGGCTGCGATTACGTTTAATTAATTTAAAACATTAATCGTTAATCCAATTAAAAATAAAATCTGAGTAATTTGTCTAGTTTGTCCGAGTTTGAAACCAAACACCAGTTATAGTAATTATTTTGTGTTTTACGCTTATAAAAAGCACATAATATAAAAAAATTATAATTATTGTTATTAGTAATACATAAACTGGGAACTTTTACAAACCTAGTTTGTAAAACGTTTGTTGGTTTATATCTTAATGAAAATGCACACCAAATTGCTTAGATTGACGAGGAAACCCGACTTACCCAAACCGGATTAACTTGGTTTGTGTGCACAGGGAAATTCCAGCATAACTTAATTAATCACCAAACCTACTTGATCAAATTAAGAGTTAATGATTAAAAATTAATTTTTTAATCGCGGTTACGATTAACTGTTTAGTCGGATTAAAATTAATCATGATTAACTGTAATCAGATTGAATTTAATCGAGTTAACTAACTAATTAAAACATCAATCGATTAATGCCAACATTGATTTCACATACATATCACTATACCAAGCTTCAGTTCTCTCCCACAAATACTTCCAGAGATATGTATGTAATATGAAAATTCCAATTTGTATGGGAGGGGCCTTGAGTTATCGGACTTACTTTCAGTCTAAGACCATCCTTCCGAAATCCGTAGTAAGTGTACTAAATTTCGTTCTGATCGGAAACCCGGTTAAGGAATTAGCCTATTTTTCAGTCCAGGTCATAAACCATCTTTGAGCAAAATTTCATTTTCAAACAGGGGGCAATTCTTAAAAAAGTAGCCTATTTTCCAGTCCATGTCATAAGCTATCTGTGTGCAAACTTTCATGCAAATCAGTTCAATCATTTACGCGTATTAATTTAATTAAACTTTCCTAATACGTGATAACTCTTAAAATAGTAGCCTGTTTTCCAACATAGGTCATAAGCTATCTCTGTGCGAAATGTCGTGCAAATCTGTTCAGTCGTTCCCGCGTATTAATGTAATTAAAACTTGTTTAACAGGTGGCAGCTCTTTCAAAAAATTAGCCTATTTTCCACTGTAGGTCATAAGCTATCTGCTTGCAAAACTTCATGCAAATCCGTTCAGACTTTTCCGCGTATTAGTTTAATTAAACTTTTTATCAGGTGGTAACTCTTAAAAAAGGTAGCCTATTTTTCAACCTAATCAGTTCACTCATTTCCTCGTATTAATTTCCCGAAATACAAAATCACATTTTCCCACTTTTTATAATCGAAACTGTATGGTGGAAAGTGTGTTCTAATATCTATTTGATACACAAAAAATGTTCACGGCTGGACTTTTTGCTGATATATTACATACATATGTTCCATTTAGTTAAACAATATAAGAATATTGTAGTATGTACCACAAAAACGTATATTTTCTATAAAAAATCATAACTCAGAAAAAAAAATCTTCGCTATTAGAGATTTGGGTTGATTGTAGTTCAAAGTGTCTCTTTCCCGATAAAAAAGTTTGAGAGAAAAAAAATACACTTTTTGAGAAATTAAATAAAAAAAAAAATTTGCACCTGTTGTTTATTGTCAAATAAAAAATTTTAAATAATGAAAATCAATAATTATATCCATGATACAAAAAAGAAGGTAGTTTCAATAAACAACTTTTTGATTAAAAAGCAGATTTTTGACAATTGCTCAATTGTGAAAAATTCGAAGCGGCGTTACCCAATTGTAAGTTTTTTGGTGTGGGAGATTTTATATCCTTAATTTGGGATTATAAATAAAATAGTTGTGTTAATATTTACCTTTTAATAATAATTAATATCTTATATTAAAAACGTTTAAATTTTACATTAAATTCGATAAAAACTTGCCAAATCATTTTAATATTAATACAATTTTAGTGAACATATTTTAAAATTTTTTTAGTGTCCTCATGATCATCTGATTATTTCACAATGTAGTTTTCTATATCGGATACGATGATTCTGATATAATTCAGACACTGAAATTATACATTTCGATCTGTTATTTAATACATATTGTCTTTGTCCATTTAACAGCAAATGGAATTTACTTTGGGACCCATGGCCCGCGAAATTTTTCCAGCAACACACATTGTTTTCAGATGAAGTTTTGACACACCCAAATGTGAAGTATAAAATAAATAGATACAAACAAATTTTCAATCAAACTGATTTCTGTAGTTCAGGGCGTCTTTTGGTAAATGTTCTGGAGGCCGTTTTAATATATCCTATCTTATTATATATTTCTTAGCTCTTCTACATTCTGAGAAGTTGAGAGAATGAAGTCTAATGTTCTTTTTTGGTCAACTACGACGTTTGATTTCTTTTTTTTCAATCATTAGTTCATTTACTTTTAGGAGTCTAAATGCCCATACCGGCTATGTCGCTTTTTTTGAAATTTCGGACACAAATCTTCCAAGAATGGTTATAGGCTAAAACAAAACCGTTATCTAAAGGGGGTGTGGAACCTCCCATACAAATCGAATTTTCCATAGTGCATATCTCTGGAAGTATTTATGGTAGAGTTCTGGAACTTGGTATGGATATATGTATGTATATGAAGTCAATCTCAAGTTCGTGAAAAATATGGGTTTGTTGGAAAATGCAGCGTGCCAACGTAGAACTTGGAAAAGAGGTAAATGAAATCAATCCCAAACCTATGAAAAATGGGGGTATATGAAAACGATCGCGTGGCCAGCTACGAGAGCTAGCGGTATAAGCCATATAAAGTAAAATTCTGGTGACGTATAGATACCTCTGGAAGCATTTACCTAGCATACTTAGATGAGGCATTTTTCCAATGGAAATATGTACAGAAAAACGAGGGCGAAACCTTCTGGAAAGTAACATGATCACAGGGTGTATCCCTAGAACAATGTTAAGCTAATCCTTGAGGGATTACATTCTTGTCAAGACCGACAGGCATAAGCTGAAATTGCGTCGCAAGTTTTACTATCGGCTTGGGTAATGTTTAAACACTTAACCCCCCTTTGTTTTCGCCGCTACTGAATTCTATAAACTGTCAGCTTTCACACAATTTAAAATATACATGTGTATTTAAAAATGTCATGAAAATTGTGTTGCTAGCTTCATTTTGCAAAAATGTTGCAAGCTTTTTCACAGCGTGAACAGAATAGTACTTTGCTGAGGAAATGTTGTCGAATTTCACACTTGTTTCACAGAAAGAAGTTTTATATGCAATTTAACAGCTATGCTTAAGAACAAAGATTTTTAAATCGACAAAAAATTAATAAGAAAATTTGAAGTATTTTAGATTTTGGGTATGGTAGCACGAAATGTCACAATCTGCTTAATTGTCAGGTTGTTAATATGGCGACGGAAAAGTGACAATGGAACTACCTTGTTTTTTGTATCATGATTATATCATTCTATCTTGAAGTGACAAGAATTACTGACTTTTGAGTAAAAACATCTATTAAATTTTGACAAAGTTATGGGCATTTAAAAAAAAACATTCTCACTGTCAATTCGAAAAGTTGATTTTTGCCTGAAAAACAAAATCGCGTTTAATTCGGCCGAAAAATTTTTCCGAGCCAAAAGAAAAAATACGTGTCGCATTATTTGGACCAACAAACAATGTATTTGAGTTTGGTCGAAATTAAAAATCATGCTCGTACCTGACCGGTTGTCTGGAAATGGAAAGCATCATATATATAAGAAAGCATATTAAAGAGAATATCTATTTGATTTTTTTTTAATACATGACGACAGATTGCTCATACGCACCGACAAACGGCTGTCGTATAAACCCGATAGTAACCCATGCGACCTAGCAGAGTGATCTAAAGTTAAACGAATAGCAAAAAACTATGTAAACACATCAAACAAGATAATTCGGTATAGAAGGATTATGGTTTTATCGTGCCTGTAGTTTGGCTACCTCTTTGGCCATCGCCACCTTCCTCGAGTAGCATGGCTGATCACAAGGCACTGCAGCATTTTATTGTTATTATTTCGAACGAATGGCCAAAGATCTTTTTCCCTCAGTTAGCCGCTGTATTTTGGTTTCCGCCAGACTCTAAGCTACATTTTCCGTGATATTGTTGATTAAGCCGGGTATCGTCGTTGCGCGCCTTAGAAGAGCTCTTCCTTTATAAGAATATTTGCATTTGCACCGCCGCTTACGTTGTCGAGGTCGGTCTTCTGTCAACTGCATATTTACATCAAACGTACTTCTACAAAACAAACGCTTATTTCGAATTGAGAACATTTAGGCGAATATGCAGCTATCCAGTAGATAATTTCAGGAGTTAAAACCTCTTCCGAAAGGCCTTCCTGTGAGTCAGAGGCCCTCCACTCTACATTCCTTTCTCCTTTCGGTTTTGTATGGGCACAAATTGAAGGGCTTCTTCTTTCGCTACCCATTAAAGGCCTTCCAGAAGGGCTTTTATAGGACGTACTTCCGAAGGCCTTTTGAAGGAGTTCTTTTAAAGATGCTTCTTTAATTTATAAAAGTCATACATCTTTGAAGTATTTGCTTAAGGTTTATATCAAATATGTGTTATATTTAGCAACCTAAAATGTCTATTGAAATTCATTTGTAATGCTAAATAATATAAATTTATGCATTCGCGTTAATTGTAAATGGATAAGCCCTCTAGAAGGCATGCAAGTAAGTACTTTTTCAGCCCTTCGTGCGTAAGCCTCTTAAAATGGCTTTACTTAAGCAGGCCTACCTAAGTTATCTTCTGCGTAAATATTCTTACGTATACCACGTAAAAACCCAATCATTTCTTCTAATTTTTGCCTAAACCATTATAATATTTTTCAATTATTTAATTATATTTTACAAAAGTGATTCATTTGCACTTCATCAATAATTATTTTGTTAGGATTTTGGAGTATTACGTTGTAAAAATCTTAAATTCTGCATACAATTTTCATCGAATATACTTAATATTTTTTTTTCTCGGAAGAAACTTAATAAACAAATAACACAGGTTTACAAAAAAAATTAAATAAACCTGAAAATACAATAAAATTCTTCTTAATTTGACCTTGAAGAATCAAGCCATTTCAATATTTATTCGGGGCGTTTCCTTCGCTGAAGTATTTTTTTATGCTAATTTTTCGCCGTCAACTTTTGAGCTCGCGCCTTTATTCGTGTCTAGTGACGTTACGTTTATAATTGTTTATCTTTATTCAATAAATTTTTCCATATTTGGCCCTCAAATGACCTCGAATACGACATTATGGATGTTAACAGGCCTCGAATTCGCATTTAGCGCGTCGAATAACATAGGGATATAGTGGTTTGGTTCAATATCAGTGTTGCCATCTGTTACTTTTCAAAAAGCACCAAAAACTTGGAAAAAAAGCGTTTTACCACACTAAAAGCACCAAATTTTTTTGAATCAAGGGATGTTTTTTTCATAACATAATACCGAAGTACTGCACATTAAAACTGGTATATCTCGAGAAAGAAAAATCGAATCGCAACAAACGAAAATGATGCCCTAATTAGAAATGAGCAAATAATTTGATGTTTTCATTATATAACCTCAAATATCGCTAAAAACTGTGTTTTTGGCACTTTGGGGTTAGGATATCTCAAAATTCTAGTGCTAGAGTAATTGTGAGTCCAGATTTGAATTCAGCCCCAAGAAACGATGTGTTTTACTCAGATGGTAAAAAAAAACTAAATCTGTACAAATAATTAGAAAAGAAAAAAATAAATACTTAACTTACTTGCGTACTAGCATTTTCAAAGCGAATAGAATTTAACAAGGTGGGTTTGCAACTTCAACTTTTTATCAATCATGGTTGTATTTTAGTCCATTTAAATCTGTAGATTCTTATAAATTCAGTGCTGCCACAGCTTTAAATATTGCAAATTATTTCAGGTTTTAACTATCTCGAAGTAATTTTAGTTCAGAAAAAAGCACTAAAAAAGGCACTAGGCACTAAATAATTTTTTTGGCGTTTTAATTTTCAAAAAGCACTAAATCTAGTGCTTAAAGCACCAAGTTGGCAACTATGTTCAATATGTATAATCTTGTTTTTTGTAAGCCTGTGTAATCCTCACTCCATAAACTTTTTTTTGTCAACACTCTATATCGTATCTCCCATTTTCCAGGCCCTCCAAACGGAAGAGTATTTTCTGCCACGAATGATTTCTCAACATACCGGCCAGACGACTGTGCCATTTGGCGATGCGGTTATCGCTACAAAGGACACCTGCATCGGCTATGAGATTTGCGAAGAATTGTGGAATGTGCGCAGGTGAGATGATCCTCTTTTCTAAGTTTTGTTAATGTATTGAAATTAACCTTCATAACTTTCAAGAAGTTCATTAGATAGTAAAATAAAGTTCTCCTTGTTAAATAGATATATATGTATGTATGTTTGTACATCTAATTTTCAGCAAGCATATCGACATGTCACTTTCCGGCGTAGAGATAATAGTGAATGGTTCTGGGTCTTACATGGAACTTCGCAAAGCCCACATAACCACCGATCTTATACGAAATGCCAGTTTTAAGGCAGGTGGCGCCTATCTGTTCAGCAACTTGCGAGGCTGCGATGGGCAACGAGTCTATTTCAATGGTTGCTCCGCCATAGCAATGAATGGCGAAATTATCGCCCGAAGCAAACAATTTGCTCTGCAGGATGTGGTACGTCCCAAAAAATTTCACTCTTTAATGTTCCATTTTGTTTTGATTTTTTTTCAAGTCATATACACAAATTTTTACTCTCCACTGTCATTTAGGAAGTAACTTTGGCCACAATTGATCTCGAGGAGATACGTTCCTACCGCGTTGGGCTGCGTTCTCGTTGCAATTACGCTGCCTCCGCGCCCAACTATCCGCGCATCACTTGTGACTTTGAGATGTCGTCGCATAATGACATCTTTAAAACCTCCTCGACACCAATGCAGTGGATTTATCATACACCCGAGGAGGAAATCGCCATGGGCCCCGCCTGCTGGTTATGGGACTACCTGCGTCGCTCCGGTCAAGGTGGATTCTTTTTGCCACTCAGTGGGGGTGTCGACTCAAGCAGTTCCGCCACAATTGTTTACTCCATGTGTCGCATGATCGTGAACGCCGTGCAAGGTGGTGATGCTCAGGTGCTCCACGATATACGCAAAATACTGGCCGACTCCGAATATACGCCTGACGATCCGGCAACCCTCTGCAATCGCCTTTTGGTCACATGCTTTATGGGCAGTGTCAATTCCAGCAAAGAGACACGCCGTCGAGCTGCGCAGTTAGCTAACCAAATAGGCAGCTACCACATCGAAATCAGCATCGACACTGCCGTCAATGCGTTGTTGAGCATCTTCAACGCGGTCACAGGTCTAACGCCACGTTTTCGCACACAGGGAGGATGTGCGCGTCAAAATCTGGCGCTACAAAATATACAATCACGCATACGTATGGTCCTGGCGTATATGTTTGCGCAACTAATGTTATGGGTACGCAATCGTCCGGGCGGACTGTTGGTACTAGGCTCAGCGAATGTCGATGAGGCCTTGCGTGGCTATATGACGAAATACGACTGCTCATCGGCGGACGTAAATCCCATCGGTGGAATTTCTAAAACCGACTTGCGGCGTTTTCTTAACTACGCGAAAGAGAAGTGTGTGATTTGATCTTAAAGAATTTACCAAGTTTTAACCAATGGAAACTTCATTTGACTTGCAGATTTAATTTAACTGTATTAGAGTCAATTATTGAAGCGCCTCCCACTGCTGAACTGGAACCACTTCAAGATGGTCAACTAGTGCAGACAGACGAACAAGATATGGGGATGACTTATGCTGAGCTGAGTGAATACGGACGTTTGCGCAGACAAGCACGCTGTGGACCTTACAGCATGTTTTGCAAGTTGGTGGCTACATGGCACGCTGATCTGAGTCCCAAAGAGGTGGGCACAAGAAATACATTCATTGTCAATAATATTTTATTTATTTAATATTAGTAATCGTCGGTTTCATCAACCAACTTTTAAACTTATGAGTCACTAGAGCTGGAGAAACATCGATGTTTGGCAGCATCGATTTTTCCGACATCTATGAAGCATCGCTTTTTTTCAATTTGAGAATTAGGCTATTCAGCCTTTCCCTTTGTAAATTTTTGCTTGGAAATAAATTCTATAAAGTTAAAATTAATCAAATTTAATCGAAAATGTTTAAGATATTGAAATTGCTCCATCTTACCTTTTTACGCGCCAAATAAATGTAGAATTGCAATTTGCAAAACCGTCAATGTTGAGAAAAAAAACATCGATGTCCGCAGTTCATATAAAAATATCGATGCATCGATGTTCCTCCAGCTCTATGAGGCAGACCGGAAGTTGCTATGACCGTTTTGGACCGATTCTTTCCTGTCCGTTAAGTTAGAGTTAGGTGTCGACTTGGCAACGGCGACTTTCCATAGACAAACCCATGCTTTGTCAAACAAATAAAGTGCTTAATACTAAATAATAGCTTACTTTTCACAATACACCCAGTTGAAACAGTAGTCGGCTTTGAGATATGCAGGTCTATAATCAATGCCATTTCTTTGACTGCATTTGACATTTGAAGATTAGGGGATTGATGTCAGTTTCCAGTCAAACAACATACGCGAGTGACTTATCAAAATTAACCTTTAAAGAAGCTAGTAAAAACGAAATTTTTGGAGAGAATCACCTACAGATCATCCAAATCGGTTTGAGTGGAATGAATGGTTTTTCAAGCCTTCAATAATATCTCAATCGTACAGAACCAACGCACCTATGCTAAAAGTGGAGTCAGCACCTTTCCATTCATTTGGGAGTAGATCCGCAATATCAGTATTGGAAAGATCCTCACTAAAGTTTGAGGAGAAAAAGTGAGCAAACAATCTGCTGCCTAACCTATAGAATTAGGTGTGGAGTCATTATAAAACACTGAAGCGGGACACTTCAAACATTCTTTTTAGATTTAACACAACGCCAAAAACTTTTTGGATTTGTTTTAATTCTGGTATCGAAATTTCTGAGATACCCTTTATAGCTAGATGTATTTAAGTTATAAAATTGAGGATTGTACTTAAAATATAAAATAAAATACTTCTGCATTTTATTTACTTTATACTTAAATAACAAAACAATATTTGTCAAGTTATTTAGGCGATATAATTGTTTCCGAGTGCCAAGGAAGTTTTTTATTCACACATGCTAAAAATGGTGGATTTGAGCCGCTCAAAACAAGATGTAACATCAGCCCCAGCTTACACATCATTCCACTCGATATTTAGAGTATAATATTCAATTTTTCAAAATCACAGGAACTATAATTAAAAGATACCTCTTCATCTGGTTTTAAGGGATATCAAAATGTTCGATGTTAAATGATTAAGTTAAGGGGTGAGATCAGTGTTGCTAGAGAAACATTTCGTTTGGAGCTAAAACGGTTGAAAAAGAGCTAAAAAGAGCTAAATAATACTATTAGTAGCTAAAATGAAGAGCTACATATTTGTGTTAAGGTTGAGCATTTATTGACGTAAGGTCGTTTTTACATTTTCGGAAAGAAGTCTGATGAGGAAATGTGGTGAGTACCGTAATAGCTATCACTTCTACCATTTTTTCAATTATTGTTGCTTTTCCACAATAAGTGTTTCATTAAAAACGGTGTCAAGCTCAATAAAAATGGTTGACTATATAATTTTCAGCAATTAAAAAAAAACAACGAATTTTATAAGTTTAAGTGCTGAAAAAATCTTTTAAAACCAAAATAAGGTGCATATATTTCAAATTCGTTGCTATGGCCTTATAACAGTGAACTAAAAATACTTTACAAACTGTTAAAGTCTGTAATTTCAAATATTTGAATTGAATAATTTTTTCGCAAAATTTTTCTGCAAAGTTTTACTTCCAGCTCTCCTTAAAAGTAAAATTACTAAGGTAAAACAAAATCCACCCTATCAGAAAAAGGATTTTCTTTTAACTAATTTTTGAATTCTTTAACCTAGATCCAAGAGTTTACGGTGGATACACTGCATCTCGAAATTTTCCATTTTATCAACGCTTAAGTTTTGGCTTATATATACCAAATAGAACTAAAACTTTCTGGAGCTAAAAAAGTGCTACATAAATTTGAAAAGAGCTAGGAGCTAAAACCCGATTTTCGGAGCTAAATACAAATATAAAGCGCTAAATCTAGCTCCAAAAGCACCAAAATGGCAACACTGGGTGAGATAGATTACACGAGGATAATATCAAACTTAATATTATCCGTCATCGATTCGCCACTTGGCTGCTTGCTGTGTTTGAGTTCCGGTCGCTTAACGAAAAATTTGTGTGTAAGAGCAACAACAAAGTTAGCTAGCAAGCCACGGTGTCCTTGAACCAGATTCAACTGAATCGGTCTGGAACGATGGAATTTCCGATTAGACTATTTTGGGGGGGTGTTCCCGAGTTAAAATACGTGAAGTTCAAAATCTTGGCAAGTGCCGATTTCAAAAACGGTAACTTTTTCGATTTTCAGCTGACATTTTCGCATTTAAGTATAGTATTAATAAGATTGTATATGAGTAATTTTTTAAATATCGCGCTAAAACCGCAAAAACTACGTAAGCGAATTTTTTTTTCAACATTTTTTTTTTATGCAGAAATATTCCTAGAGCAACTAGATGCATTTCTGAATCAAAAAGAAACTTTTGAAATAAATGTCGCTTACGTTATTTTGGCGGTAAGGGCTCGATATGTATAGACCTGTATAGCCTGTGAGTAATTTCGTAGTCGTCTACTACAATAGCCAACTTTTGGTCTACCTATAACGGAAAACTTTTATCTGGTTTCAAAAAAATTAACTATAAACACTTATTACATTATAGGTGTTCTTTCATTAGTTGGTTCTTTTAATTTAATAATATAAACTTGTACGGGCCCCCCTCTAAACCTAAATTTTGTTTGTAAATATTTAAACAAATTCCTAAAGTTATCACTACTACATCCTTCTTCAGTGCTTTTGAAAAATACCAAGTATGTATTTTCATAGTTTGTGGATAATGTCTTTTTTTATCAAGTGAATGCGTAAAATAGTTTTTATTGTTTTAGTCAAATGCATTCCTTTAAGCTCAGATGGGCTGTATGCAAGAAACCCGCCTCCTATTGATTTCTGATTTTCCCCTGTTGTAGGTAACCTCGAATCTCTTTGAAGGTCGCTCTACAATTTCGACTTCAAAATGTTTGATTAACCATGGAAAAATTATTACGACGACAACATTTAGACAACACGTGTTGATTTCGGAAACCTTCTGATTCACATTAGGCCAGATTGGCGGTTGTTTTGACTAGCACGGAAATCTAGACATGCGCTTTCGCATTTATTGGATATTATAAAAGCTATGTGAATATTAAATAATGAAATTTAACAAAGTTTTATAATTTTTATCTTTCAACTAAGTTTAAGGAGAAATCCAGGCCCGTGGGGAAACAGCCCCACCCTATAGTCGGGCCTGCACTTACATATGTATAAATATGTATACAATCGATTTGTATATCATTCATCGAGAACCTTATCGAAAACCAACCTGAAAATCGAAAATGTTGCCGTTTTCGAAGTCGGCACTTGCCACTATTTTGAACTTCTAACTCTCAAACACCGTCCCAAAATAGTAGTCTAATGGGAAATGCCATCATTCCAGACCGACTCAGTTGAATCTGGTTCAAGGACTCCGTGAAGCATGGACGATAGCGAGTTTGGTTGTACTTCATTGAGTTCGTTCGTTTCGCCACTCGCTAACTGTTGACGAATCGCTGACGGCCATTATAACTTATAAAAATGAGATCTAGAAAACGATTTAAGTTATTATGGAATCCATTAATCTGCAGTAATTCGTTTTCAATAAAGTTATACATGACTCTACAGCATTAAATAAGACCATTAAATACATTTCGCTCTTTTAATAAAAGGCTATTACAACTAAAAAAGCGAGTATTTTGAAATCATTTCCTGCTTCATATCTATATACATACTAGGGATGTTGCGCATCCGCGGATGTCTAAAATAATGCTTAATTTTAATATTTGAATTGAATATTTCCATTATACATACTCTACTTTGAAACACTTTTCACTTAATTTAAATACGAATATTTTTAAACGGTAATCAAATGAAAAAATTCCATTTTTTACCTCAGTGTACATATACGGGTAAAAGTTCAGAAATTTCTTTTTATGAAAATTGCAGATACATCCATACACATGTATGTATAATGTGTGTATTCGTATGTAGATAGTATCGAATATATGACCTTAATGTAATACAAAATAAGTAATACATATATACATAATTTCTCTTCATTTCTTCTATTTAAATTGGTCATCCAATTCAGGTTGCTGACAAGGTGAAGCACTTCTTCCGTTGCTACGCCATAAATCGGCACAAAATGACTGTACTAACACCTTCGGTGCACGCTGAAAGCTACAGTCCGGACGACAACCGCTTCGATCATCGTCCTTTCCTGTACCGCGCCAACTGGAGTTGGCAATTTAAGGGCATCGACGATGAAGTTGAAACACTTCAGCCTGGCTACACATCCACCTCAACACATATGCGTCCGAGCAGCGATGATATGTTGCCTCACGAATCGCTGCATCGTTCCTTACATCGCTCATCACATTTAGATTCGAAGAACTCTTCGCCGTTATCGTGCTCTTCAGTCGACGGAGGTGGCGCTGGAACCAGCGGTAATATGGGCACTTTGGGTAAAAAGCATAGCGGCTATTCGAAGGTGCATGTTAACGTGCTCGGAAAGATTAAGGATCGCACAGGCATACCGGTTTAGGATATGTGGTTTGAGGAATGGCATTTCGACATTTCTGTCACAACGAATAAAGTGAATAGGTAGTAGTTGTGCCGCATTCATGCACATAGCTGTGGGTTGTAAATCTTTCGTCAATTTGTAAGTAAATTTAAAGCTTCCTTAATTATTTTTTTTAACAATGACTGAACAGCCCAGTTTTTTTCTTGTTACATCCACCGTATATATCAAAGATTTGTTGATCGTTAATATAAAATTTGTTTGTTATTATTAATCGCAATGCGCTCATTGATTTTGTTAAATGTTTTAATTTCTAAAATGCGAAAAGTTTTTGACAAAATTTAAAAGTTGTAATAAACTATTGTATGTACTCCTTTAAATTCCCTATAATTCTTTCCTTACTATTTTCAATAATAAATACATTATTAATTATAAGAGTTAATATACAATAAGCTATAAATAAGAATATCTCTAAGAGGCAGAGTTTACTTTAAAATCCTTTTCCGTTCAGTATATTTTCAGTGTTAACAGGAACATAATTTACGCATTAGTATCAAATTAATTTCTACCATATATAATTAAACACATACATACATATAGTACACGTTTTATTTTTTCGAAAACTTTCATGCCTTATTTGGAAAATAGCAAAACACATTCGTGGACACACAATTAAGGCGCTTGGAGTAAAACTGTTTTTTTTTAAACGAATGAGGGAACAAACTAATTGATTGAAATTATCAAAGAATCGAATTTCCTAATCGTATATTTGTTTGAATTCACATAAAATTTGATTGTCTTGAGCATGTTAATGCTTTATACAGTTGTCAGTCAAGTTCGTAATTTCATGGTGTAAATTTTCAACTAAGTTTAACTTCTTATTAATTTCAAATACAAGTTCAGTATGATTATCTATTGTGGGAATTGAGAAATTATCCCATGCCCGGAAGTTAGTAATATTTTTTGGAATGTCAGGTACAAAATATAAGGTATGTTTTTATTGCCACAAAGACGTTTTAATACATATAAATTGTGCTGCATAGAGAGTAGCAACTTTATGTGCGTCTATGCATCAGTGGGTTAGGTATATTGTGGCGTCTTATGGGGAGGCCAAGTGGAATTTCCTTAAAATAATAATAAATCTATTTGATATTGTCCAAAAAGTTATCTGTTGCACTTCTTATAGGTTTTAATCCTTTTGGCCGCTTTCATGGTACGTCGCTTTTTCACCTTGCTTAAAATATTTATGTATCGGTTTTGTGATTTTTCAAATGTTTTTTATATACTTTCATTAACAGGGCCACTTTTCGGCATATGAAATTATGTCATGACCTTGATTTTGTTAGGGTTAGGTTTAATGCAGTTTGTGGTTGTAATCGGCCTTATCGCGCATTCCAAGTGAACTAATATTTCGAACAATTAAAAATCAAAAGAGGAACCGGTGGGTAGTTTTTGTAGTGCCTCGAGAAAGCTGTTTGTGCGTGGTTCCTCTTATCATTTTTTAATTTTACCGACGATCTTGTGTCGAACTGTGTGTAAGATAGTAAATAGAATATTTTGGGGTGTCCTTATTCTGCCCATACATTAACAATATTCTATCCCACTATTTCCCGACATGAACTAAATTCTGCGGCTTTACCCAAAAACTCTCAAACATTTTGCCACATTCGACACTCTTTCAGCTGCTTCCGCATTTATACTTACATCTACCGGATGTTCAGCCTCCTCTTCGATTAGTGGATATAGGATGGCAGAGCCTGTTTCTGTTATTAACTATGCAAGTTCTCTTTGTTTGATTAGCGGTGAAGGTTGTTGGTATGTTAGGAGAGGAACAGTAAGTACTTGATGGGTGTAGATTTAATCATGAAAATGTCGATGATATCTGTTCTCCTTGACTCATTTCTTAATTTTTTTCTGGTGATATTTTTCCCGAAGTTTATTATTCCAAGTTTTTTACCGTTACCAACCACTATTTTCACTGGAATCGCGATATTTATATAGCTAACTTCGAAACTTTCGCGGTCTCTGCTCGGGAGCCGCATAAAGTTTAATATAACGACAAGCTTTTATTAAGCAACCCTATTTGCTTCCGGTAAGCTTTATTTCAAAACTCAAGACTTGGCTACTGTTGTGGTCCAAATAACCACCGACGGAGTACCTTTCCGTACATGCTGCCATGTATCAGCTGTCACGGCCTCCGGTTTTACGTCGGCGAGTAGTTGAACCATTATGTTCCTTATATAATTGGGCGAATAAGCCTGATAAATGCTGCGCCATCGAAATAACGCTTCCATTAAGCCAAAAAAGTAATAGGACTCCTAAGTCAAGGTAAGTCCATGTACAATGCAATTGCATGTAAGTCGAAAGATTAGTCCCAATTATGCAGACATTGTTAACAGCGAAATAATGTGGGATGAAATTCATGTTGTATTAACTTATATTTTTTAAATAATTTTTCGAATTCACGTCTCTCTTCTTCACTTAGATGGGTTGTGCAACATTTACTTGAATTTTGTTGTTGCTTTTGGTATCTAAAGGGTCAAAAACTGTCTTGTTTTTTCTTCTTTTAAAACAAATTGTGCTCTGTGAAATACAAAAAAAAAATTAAATATAAGATCTCGAAATTGAAAAAAATAAAAATTGCTGAACGTTTTTTCTTAGTAAATTTGTTTTCAGCGTTTGTGCTGCTAAGTTGGGTGAACGTTGCAAAAGCTGCTATTTAGGGCCATGTTCTGAAGTAACCTTTAACTTTAAAGCTCACTTTATATATAAAGGTTGAATTAAAAATAAAACTATGTCTAAAGTTAAGCATTTCTATTATCAGTTTTTGACGTATGTATATTTCTTGGTTGTAAAGCAATTTAAAACCGATACAAAAATGCTTTACTTTACACACAATCATAAATTTTAATGCAACCTTTAATTATAAAGTGAGCTTTAAAGTTACAGTTTACAAGAGAAAAGTAGATTTAAACAATTTAGAATTTTTGTGAGAAAAAAGTAGAAATTTTTGGCATTTTAGAGACCAAACATAAAAAAAAAAATCAGCAGCTCTACTGATACTACCTGTTCAACCTGAGCATATCTTACAATTGCAAACGCCTTCTTGTTTCGTCAATATGTACATATAAAATTGTAACGTGTTCTCTTAAGTTCTTTATAGTTGCTATCATGATACAAAAAAGAAGCTAGTTTCAATAAACAACTTTTTGATTAAAAAGCAGATTTTTGACAATAGCTCAATTGTGAAAAATTGGGAGCGGCGTTACCCAATTGTAAGTTTTTTGGTGTGGGAGATTTTATATCCTAAATTTGGGATTATAAATGAAATAGTTGTATTAATATTTACCTTTTAAAAATAATTAATATCTTATCTTAAAAACGTTTAAATTTTAAATTAAATTCCATAACAACTTGCCAAATCATTATTTTAATATTAGTACAATTTTAGTGAACATATTTTAAAAGTTTTTTAGTGTCCTCATGTCATCTGATTATTTCATAATGTAGTTTTCTATATCGAATACGATGATTCTGATATGATTCTGACACTGAAATTACGCATTTCGATGTGTTATTAATACATATTGTCTTTGTCCATTTAACAGCAAATGGAATTTACTTTGGGACCCATGGGCCGTGAAACTTTTCCAGCAACACATATTGTTTTCACATGAAATTTTGACACACCCAAAAGCGAAGTATAAAATAAATAGATGAAAACAATTTTCGATCAAACAGATTTGTGAAGTTCAGGGGCATCTTTAGTAAATGTTTTGGGGGCTGTTTTAATATATACTATCTTATTATATATTTCTTAGCTTTTCTACATTCTGAGAAGTTGAGAGAATGAAGTCTAATATTCTTTTTTGGTCAACTACTATGTTTGATTTCATTTTTTTGTAATCATTAGTTCATTTCGCTTGAGGAGTCACAATGCCCATACCGGCTGTACCGATTTTTTTGAAATTTCGGACACAAATTTTCCAAGAATGGTTATAGGCTAAAACAAAACCGATATCTAAAGGGGGTGTGGAACCTCCCATACAAAGCGATTTTTTCATAGTGAATATCTCTGCAAGTATTTGTGGTAGAGTCCTGGAACTTGGTATGGATTTATGTACATATATCAAGTCAATCTCAAGCTCATGAAAAAACCTGGGTTTATTGGAAAAACAGAAAAATGGGCGTGACACCTTCTGGAAAGTAACATGATCACAGGGTGTATCCCTACAACGATTTTAAGCTAAACCTTGAGGGACTACATTATTGCCAAGACCCACAGGCTGAAATTGTGTCACAAGTTTTACGATCGGCTTGGGTAAGGTTTAACCACTTTACCCCCCCTTTTTTTCGCCGCTACTGAATTCTATAAACTGTCAGGCAAAAATAATTGATATAGTAAGTGTTTATTGTGCTTGTGCTTGTGTGAATGTGTTTTGTACATACATTTCCATTCTTATTTGACGTTAGCTTTGTTGTTGCCATTCTTTGGACTGAAAACTTGGTTTTTTGCGTTCCTTCACTTTTCCTGTTATTCTCTTTTAGTGAGCGCATTTTGCTTACGCTCTGGCATTTTGACACTTTTCAGATTTTAGCCCAAAAAGATAAGGAATGAACCTAATACTACTTTGCTGGGAAAATGTTGTGGAATTTCACACTTATTTTTAACAGAAATAAATTTTATATGCAAATTAACAGCTTTTTCACGTGAAACAGGAACAAAATACTATGCTTAAGAACAAAATATTTTTAAATCGACAAAAAATTAATAAGAAAATTTGAAGGATTTTAGATATTGGGTATGGTAGCACGAAATGTCACAATCTGCTTAATTGTCAGATTGTTAATATGGCGACGAAAAAGTGACAATGGAACTACCTTGTTTTTTGTATCATGGTTGCTATCGTAATACATTTGGCTTTAAACGTTAAAGCTGATGCCAGATAAAACTTTGCGGCTTTGCGTGACATTTATAACTTTGCCAGCAAAGCACCAGACGCAAAAGGTATGTCACAATAAACGCCAAGAAAACAATTTTGCACTTCTTTTGTGCTCGTCAAAATTGCTGTGAATTTTATATATTTAGCTTTAAAAATATCAGCATTTTAATTAAATTTTATGTTTCTGCATTAAAACTGGAATTTGGACGAAACAAAATAAATATTAAACCGGCAGACTCGATAGATGGGAATTGGCCATCTTTTGCTTCGCACTACAGCTGCAACGGTCTTTGTGGCATGCTTTGTGCATTTTCATACAATTCATCTAAAAGCTTAAACAGACGGCATCGTTGATCCGGATTAAGTCCGAGTTAACTGCAGTTAATTCCTGACTTGATCAACGCTGCGAATCTATCACGCAAAGCGAAGCAAGCGTTTTATCTGGCAGCAGCTTAAGGAAGTCGTTAACGGTTGTTCCAGTTAATTTTTTTTTAAAATTATAAACGTAAAATTCCATCCGTAATTTTTACGCTTTTATTTGAATAGGTTTATGAAGTGATTTTATTTTATTTAAAATAATTGATTTTCAGTTCAATGGCTTGCAAATTGGATCTGAGTTAATGGCATGCAAATTTTCATTAACTTCCATTGGCTGAGGAATACCGTATCGCCAAATGAGTGGTTTATTGGAATAATTTATCCTTCTTTTGTTGTGCGTATTGTTATTATCTAAATTATTGGCCTATTAATTAAGAAGGCCAAAAAAAATTTATTCTTTTGGGTCAGAAGACCTTTATTGTTGAGTTCTTGTTATTAACTAACTTAACATTTTAATTTTTCCAGCTTATATTAGTTAAAATTACTTAGGCTAGCAAAAATATCTTAAGCTAAAGTCCCAGTAGCTGAATGCCGGGTGTTGTTCCAATTTGACTGCACTTGTTATTCGGCGCATCCCGGATGTTTTTCCCAATTCGCTAATATTGCTGATCTAGCGTCGGGATTGCATTTTGGCTTTGGCTTATTTATTATTTGACTGCACTTGTTGTTCGGCGCATGCCGGATGTTATTCCCAAATCGCTAATATTGCTGATCTATCGTCGGGGATGCATTTTGGCCTTGGCTTATTTATTGTTATTGCCAAATTATTATATTGACTTGTGCCGGATGTAAAATGTGCTGACCTAATGTTTGGCAGTAATTTATTGGAGTGGATCTTTATATAATTCGTTGTTGACATTATTAGCGTTAACTCCTCCGCCGCCGAAAACGAACGTCCCCGTTTGTTCTACTAAATGATTCGGGTTCTCGGGTATTGGGGCATCTTTACTCTCGTTGACGCTAACGTTTATGTTATATTTTGATGGTTCTATGGATTTTTTTTTAGGTATCTAAAAACTGACCTGGTTATGACGATTGAGATGCAAATTAGACTAATTGTTGATAACGAAAAATTGGTAAAAAGTGCTGCTGTGTGCGAAGTATGTATTGCTTTTAGGTGAACGGTGTTGTTCATGTGAAGTTCTTTCAGCATTTCTAGACTCAGTATTTCCTCTTCTTTGTTTGAAATGGTATTTGGTTGGAGAATTGCAGGTAATGGTTTGCTGCTTAATATTTCAGTGAAGGAATATTGTTGGTTGTCGATCAAGACAGTGGAGTTATGATATTGCACTGCGTATGATCCGACGAGATTTATCTGTTGGTTGTCAATTTTGATTGTGCCATTGTACTGGTTTAACAGGATTATGCCTGGTGATATGTTTTCTACGGATGGGATGTGCTAGTTGTTAACTAATGTGCATTCTGCTGGTTTGCTTCTTAGCAGCTGTGGGACACAGGTGGTGTTGCTAATATCTACTATATTCTTATGATTACATAAGTATTCTTACATTATTATATTCTTTACATTTTTCTTTTATTCCATAAACTTTGTCATTTTTACAAGTTATGATATCCTCATATGGGATTTTATTAATAGATTTTTTTACTTTTATTGGCTTTATCAAAATTGAATTACAAATATCTTCGTTTGTTAAAGGTAGTCCTATTATATAGAACAACATTGATTTATATATAAAAATTTTTATGCTTGCGAGTTCTAATGATTCTTCTATGTTACTTAGCGTTAAATTATTATTTTCATATATTGATTTTATTAACATTAGTTCTTCGTTTGAAAATATATAAGAGTTGACTCTGCCGGCCTTAGCCCAATGTATGGCATAATCTATATTTATTATTTCTTCTTTAATAACTTTCAATTTATATTTTAATTCTATAGCAAAGTTATGTTGTATATCTTCGCTGGTTTGTACAGCTTTTAAAATTTTATTTGACATTGTTGTTATATTGTTTATCTTATCGAATAGTATCCTATTTATTACAACTTGGTTATTGTTGTTATCGGTTATATTATTGATTTGGCTCTCTAGCATTATTAAATCGTCATGGTCTGGGTTTCCGGCGATCCATTTCCAAGTTTTTCCTAGTATGTCTATTGGTTTTCTGATTCTTTTGGGTTTAAGTCTATTTAGATATGTTTGTGTTAGATTAAGTTCGTGAATGATGATGCGTAATAAGGGATTTCCTGTAGTTATCTTGGTTCTAATTGTGTTGCTTATTTCGTCTAAGGTTTTTTGACATTCGTCTAGGTCTATTTTATGTATTACTCTATATGTTCCTGTTTGAAGTTTCGTCAGTCCTGTGTCGAAGGTTGCCAGTTGTGAATTTGTGTAATCTATAATTTTAAAGTCTGCGTACACTAGATGTGCGAGTAGCCTATAATGAAAACATGAGGGTATTGAGAAGGTAATATTTAATTTAACTATGACTAATTTCTAATGTTACTTTTATGAACTACTCTGCATTTTTCGGTTATAACTATACTAGATCTATCCTCTTTGACTATTTCTATTTTATATCTGGCTGTGAGTTTCGATCCTAATCTTTTACTTATCCTAACATAGATTATTTCTCCAGGTGCGCAAATTTTCATTGGTTTACGATTTTTATTATGGTTTTCTAAATCTTTTGCTTGTTTTTTCTTAAGTGTTTCGATATTTTCTCGACGTGAGGTTTCATATTGCTCTGGATTTATTGAGACGCGTCTGCCAAAGTATGTTTCTATTGGCCGTTTTCCTGTAGCGGAGTGTATGGAGTAGTTGTATTCGTATGTGCAACGATCTAGAAGTTCTTGGAAAGAGCGATGGGTGCTTTCGGGTTTGAGGCAGCGCATAATTTCTGATAGGGTAGAGTGGAATCTTTCTACCTGGCCATTAACTTGACTTGCATATGGGGGTGTCTTAAAAATTTGGATACCTAGTTGGTCCTCGACCATAAACTGAATTGAAGCTGAATTTAAGGACTTATCATTGTCGATTACTATAGTTTTGGGTACGCCAAAAGCGAAAAGCATTTGTCGTAGTGGTTCTCTGATGTCTTCTATTGCTTTTGATTTTATTAATTTTGCTTGTGCGTATTTGGAAAACTTGTCTACACCTGTGAGTACAAGGTTTTTTCTGTATTGTAAATGTCTATGTGCACGATTTCACCAGGATATTCGGGGATTGGGGTTTCTAGTAGCTGTGGTTTATTGGGATGACGATCATATTTATATTCCTTGCAAACTTTACACTGTTTAATTATGTTTTCTATCTTTGATTTCATTTTTGGAAAATAAAGTTTTTGTATAAGTTGCTTTGTATTTTCGTCCCTATTTCTATGGGCTGTTTTATGTTCTTTAAGTATCTCTTCATTTTGTGCGTCTTGATCTATTATGTCTTCTACTTTAGTCTGGGTGTAGCGTATTTTGTAATTTGGGAAGTGCGATGGATATATTGTTTGAATTTTTCCCATTATGTCCTCAGTTGTACATATACCATTTATTACTGAAGGGTTTAAGTAACGTTTTAAGAGGGAGGTTAAGTTTCCGATGAGAAATCGGGTTTTGTTATAATGTGCCTATGGTAAGTAGGGAAAGGTATTTTAAATTGGTAACTACTTTCTTGTCCTATGGATATCCAAATTTGGTTTTTGAAAACGTTTATGGGTACTTCAACAGCTGGTATTAAGTTGTGTGAAGAGCTATCATCTGAATGTGTAGCAACTGAAAGGGAATTTACTTCGAATGGTCTGGAAAGTGTATCTGCAACAGCGTTGGCTTTACCGGGTTTATATCTAATTTCGTAGTTATATTCCTCAAGTATAGCTTTCCAACGTTTTAATTTTGAATTGTTATTTTTATTACTTAGCGCATATGTGAGGGGTTGGTGGTCTGTATGAATAATTACTTTGGCTGTGCCGTATAGGTAATTTCTAAACGAGTTTAATGCCCAAATTATAGCGAGCATTTCTTTTTCATTTACCGCATAATTTTTCTCGGCTTTGTTCAGTGTTCTTGATATAAATGTTATCGGTCTTTTGTCTTGTTCCAAAACTGCGCCTATGGCATATTTTGAGGCATCTGTTGTTAGGTCGAATTCTTTTTTATAGTCGGGATATTGCAAGATAACATCTTTGGATGTCAAGGTGGTTTTAATTTTATTAAATACTGCTTTTGCTTCGTCGTTTAAGTGGATTTGTATTTTCTTTGAACTATTTTTGGACATTCTTCCTTCTTCACCTCGAAGTAGGGATGTTAGTGGCTTTGCTATTTTAGCATAATCTTGGATAAATCTTCTGTAGTATCCAGATAAGCCCAAGAATGACCGTAAGTCTTTAATCGTTTTAGGGTAGGGACAATTTGCTATTGATTTTACTTTGGATGGGTTTGTAGAAATTCCGTCGGAAGAGACAATGAATCCTAGGAATTCGACTTGCCTTTTGAAGAATTCGCATTTGTCGATTTGAACCTTCATGTTCGCATCGTTAAGGGTTTTAAAAATTGTGTCTATATGTTCAGAGTATGAGTTTTCGTCCTTACTAAATATAATAATGTCATCTATATATACGTAACATATTCTGCCTATATGTTCTCTCAGTATGTCGTCTAGCGTCCGTTGAAAAATAGCGGGGGCATTTTTCAGGCCAAAGGGGAGTCTAGTAAACTCGTACTTCCCGTTGTTCACTGAAAGGGCTGTTTTCTCCACATCAGATTCCTTAAGAGGAATTTGGTGGAAACCGCTCTTTAAGTCGGTAACCGAGAAAATTCGATTCTTTCCTAGTTGAGAAAGTACCTCATTTATCTCTGGTATTGGGTATCTGTCTGCGATTGTTACTGTATTTAGTTTCCTATAGTCGATGACCAGTCTGAACTTTTTTTCTCCCGAAGCGTCGTCCTTTTTGGGTACAACCCAGACGGGCGAGTTGTAAGCTGATCTGGATTTTCGTATAATTCCGTCCTCCAATAGCTTGTTTATTTGATTTTCGACTTCCTGTTTAAGGGTAATAGGATATGGATATGATTCGGAATATATGGGTGTGTCGGAGTTTGTCCGGATTTCCGCAACTACTTTAGTTGTGTAGGTAAATTTTTCGTTGGGTTCTGAAAATAGTTTGCTGTGTTTCTGTACCAACTGTCCTATCTCTTTTTTCTCTACTGTGGTCATGTGTTCGTCTCGAATCTGTATTGTGTTAACGCTTTGCACACTGTACTGTCTTAGGTAGATTTTTTTTGTGTTTGCAATAACCATAAAACCCAGGCGTTGCGGAGTGGAAGCGCGCACTGCTTGCCACTACACCACAGCGGCCGACATCGCAAAAATATAGAAAAAAGGTTTTTTCTTAACAGCGGTCGTCCCTTGGCAGGCAATGGCAAACCTCCGAGTGTATTTCTGCCATGAAAAACAGCTTCTCATAAAAATACAATCGCCGTTCGGAGTCGGCGTAAAACTGTAGGTCCCTCCGCTTTGTGTGACAACATCAAGGCGTACGCCACAAATCGGAGGAGAAGCTCGGCCGACCACTAACATATGTGTAAGCGCCAATCTATTATTATTATTATTAATAACCATAAAATTTTCTTTTGTATGTATAACTGCCGAAAGTTCTTTCAGGCTGTCATTTCCTAATATTGCATGAAATCTTTTGAGCGTGGGTAACAGGAAGAATTTTAGTTTGCAATCTTCTAAATTAAAAAGGTTCAAAAATGTGTGGTGTGTAATTTTTATTTTTCCTCCAACTGAGTTGGCGAAAAATGGTTCATTGTTTTCTATTGCTTTCTTCACTAGACTGGACTGGATATAGTTTTTGTTAGATCCTGTGTCCACTAGAAAATTCAGTATTTCGCCGCTCCTCGTTTTGCATCTAAAATAAGGCAGCGAAGAGCTGTTTAATCTAAAAAATGTACATTGGTTAGATCATGCAGTTCTTCATTTTCGTTATTTTGGGTTATGTCCTGATTGTGGTCGTATTGGTTTTCATAATATTGGTCTTCATAGTATTGTTGCTCGCAGTATTGGTCTTCTGTCGGTTCGTCAGAGTTTATGTGAAAGTTTCTTTGTACCTTTGTTGGGGGATGGTTTATCATTGATGTATTTAGTGGTCTTTTGCCTAGATCTTGGGGCTTAGGACGGTTCATATAATTAACCGCTCTTGTTCTGACGCTTTGGTCTACGTCCATTGGTTGAGGTGGTTTAGGAGGTCTGGGAGGGGGGTTGTTCTGTTGTTGGTTATATGGATTTTGGGATTGGTATCCATATTGGTTATATTGATTTGGCGTTTGGTTGGCATATTGCTGAAGATTGGGAGGAACAGGATTTTGTTGGCGATAATTTTGTTGGATTGGGTTTGTTAGAGGTTGGGGTAAATGAGCTAATTCAGGATAGAATTTGGTCTGTGGAAATTGTCGATTTGTTGGTTGGGTATATCTTGGTGCGAAGAGTTGCTGTCGTGGATTTGGGTAGTTGGAACCTAGTTGACGTGGAGTTGCTGGTGAATTCAACGTCTGGTTGTTAGCATGGTATGCTCTAAAATTTTGATTTTCAAGTTTGAGGCAAAGATGCAGAGCTTCTGGCAGGTTTTTCGGTTCTTTTATGCCTAGAAGTCTAGGGAGGTCACCAGAAAGTCCTCTAATGAAGGTATCGAGGGCCTTATCACGGTAGTTCTCCGTTAGTAAATGGACTGATTCTTCACTAATCTCCATGCATCCTATTTTGTTTAGGATTAGAGATAAATGTCCATAAACTTTTTGGTAGAGTTCGTTTACTGATAACCGTCCTTGCACTAGGCACGTCATTTGATACTCTAGTGTCCCTATATCTCTTTTGTCTGCGTAGTGAGTGGTCAAGCAGCGAGCGATTGCTGTCCAATCTAGAGGCGTATTATACGATTCTAATGCAATATCTGCCTTTCCTATTATTTTGTTCCTAATAATGTTTAGAATACCGAAATATTTAGGTGTGCCTTTTGAGGGTTCATATATTCGTAGGATGCGTTCCACGCTTTTCTTCCAGGAGTTAAATTCCGAAGCGTTGCCGGAAAATTCCCGTAGTGAACGTACTACATCTGGAATTTTATCCATTTCACTCATATTATTCCTAAATTGTTCTTCTATTGTTTGGTCTGTTATTATTGGGGCTATATTGCTATTAAGGACATTTTGGATAAGATTTGGTGCGTTTGCTTCTAAGGTTTGGTTAACCATAGTCCTAATAAGGTTAGCTAGGTCTGCGGACATTTGCGGAGTGGAGGTGGAAGGTGCAGGGGGAGATGTAGTGTTTAGCACTGGTGGTCTAATTAGATTATTTTGGTTTACCATATTGCTTTTTTATAAATAGTATTTCGTATTTTTGTAAGTGTCTAAAAATTTCTTTTAATTCTCCTTTAAATGTTTTTTTTTTTTATGAAAAAAATTTACATTTGTAGCATTCGCTCTGCAAATTCTTGCAACCTTTGGATTATTCTATTATTATTTGTTTTTGTTTTGAAAAAATGAAAAATTTTTAAATATTTCAATGTTTTGATTTCTTTCAAAAAGGTTGAACCATGATACAAAAAAGAAGGTAGTTCCATTTAATGACATTCGTTGTTGTTGCTAACCATTTGACTTTTAATAAAATTATGACATTTCATAAAATTCATGCTACCTGATCACCAGAGATAATATTTTTTTTTTTTGTAAAAGTAAACAAAAATGTATGAAAATGAGTGAAGTTTAGTGAAGTTATTGAACATATATGAGATAAATTTTGTGTAAATTAGCCAAATAAAAAAAATGAGCTGTGTGTGCCCAAACTGTGAAAATTCGGTACATACATGTAAAGGATCTGGGGTTAAGTTTTTTACGTTTCCTAAGCTACAGTTCGTGCGAAAACAGTGGCTGGAAGCGTGTAACATACACGAAGAAAATTTACCCAGATTTCCATTTGTGTGTTCAATACATTTTGCATCTTCTGATATCGGTATGAGCGGAAAGAAGGCAGTGCTTTCGAAAAGTGCAGTGCCGCAGTGTACAAGGTAAAAAAACTTTAAAGATATGGATTATTTAAATGCTTTTTTTCAGGATGCAACTGGACGAAAGCTTTGGCAGTGAGACATATTTCGAAGAGTATTTGGAGCGTTTGGAGAGGTAGGTCCTTTGATTTCATACATAAGTTTGATGTTCCTATGCGATTAAATCTATTACTTTTCAGACAAGTTTTTTGCATACATTGGAAATTTTGAATTCAAATTTTGTTGAAATTAATGGTGATTCGCTAACCACAAAGCCAAAATTTTTGCAAAATCTGATGAGAAATTTAAAAGTAAATTTGGACCAAAATATTATAAAAGGATTTTATTTGGGAAGAACATTCTTTAGAATTCGATTTTTAAATCGCAAGATTAAAGAAACGAAAATTGTATATCAAAATAAGAAAATGAAAAAAATAACAACATAATGCACTAATGGTTTTTATTATAAAATAAAAAGAATAATTACAATGTAACAGTTTACATTTTATATATTTTTAATAAAAGAGGGGCAAACCACGTAAGTAAAAAAATATCAAGTACTGATTATGAGTTTTGATTTGAAATATTCTCACATTGGTAAAAATATGGGAAAGAAAATACTCCGATGTATTGTTTTAATATTATCAAAGTGGCAAGGCCGTTGATAATACTGACAATTTATGAAACTTCAAAATATTTTATTGTCCGTCAAAAGTTGTTTATTGAAACTACCTTCTTTTTTGTATCATGGGTTGAACGATTTATGATTTCGTACTTATATATTTTTTCTTTCTTTTGGTTTGTAAGTTTGTGAATTTTAATTTCTTTTAAAAAATTTTTTCCGTTCTAGGATTCTAAATTTAATTTGTTTTCTTCCGTTTTTATTTTTCACAATTTTAAAAAATTTCATGAGGGTTATTTAGTTGGAAGTAATTTTTCTTCATTACTTGAAAGTTTAAAAAAATTTCTTAAATCTAATTAATTCTTACGTTAGAAACAGCTTCATAACCGGTAAGCGTGTTTTTATCCCCTTTCCTCTGTACTCAGGAACACTCTCTTACTCCTTATGATATTATTTTTGCTCGGGTTGCTGGCTGGTTCCGGTATAGCGTCCAGGAATATTCCACTTCCTTTTCACGCCTGTAGAAAAAGTCTTTGTGGCACTTTGTTTTTGTGTTTCGGTGGCACTTGTTGAAGTTGTTTTTCCTTTTCGTAGCACTTTTTTTTTACTTTTTATTTAGTGGCACTTTTTAAAAAACTTATAACTTCACGATTTTTTATTTTCTTTACCGGCCCAGCTTTTTAGCTCAGGGCGCCAATTATTGGCCTATTAATTAAGAAGGCCAAAAAAAATTTATTTTTTGGGTCAGAAGACCTTTATTGTTGAGTTCTTGTTATTAACTAACTTAACATTTTAATTTTTCCAGCTTATATTAGTTAAAATTACTTAGGCTAGCAAAAATATCTTAAGCTAAAGTCCCAGTAGCTGAATGCCGGATGTTGTTCCAATTTGACTGCACTTGTTATTCGGCGCATGCCGGATGTTTTTCCCAATTCGCTAATATTGCTGATCTAGCGTCGGGATTGCATTTTGGCTTTGGCTTATTTATTATTTGACTGCACTTGTTGTTCGGCGCATGCCGGATGTTATTCCCAATTCGCTAATATTGCTGATCTATCGTCGGGGATGCATTTTGGCTTTGGCTTATTTATTGTTATTGCCAAATTATTATATTGACTTGTGCCGGATGTAAAATGTGCTGACCTAATGTTTGGCAGTTATTTATTGGAGTGGATCTTTATATAATTGGTTGTTGACATTATTAGCGTTAACTTCTATATTTAGGCCCAATCAGTACCAGTTAAAAATACAGTTTCTCTTCCGATGACGGTGGTTAGACAATAAGGTCTGGCATTCACTGATCCAGCGAAACAGGTCAGTTTATCTTAATTGCCATAAATTTTAGATAATGGTGTTCTCCATATTTTTCGAGAGTAGTATATTCCATGTGCGTGAATATACTGGCTAGCATGTTTTGGATAAATGGTTTGGATAACGAATAAGTATTTTTAACTGGATTAAATTGTAGCTTGTAATAGTATCCCTGGAGAATTATCTTCATTTTGTTGTCATCATTACACCGCGCGACAGTCAATTTTACACACGGGGCCAAATATAGTAAAACTGCGTTTTTTAGCTTTTCTCTTTGACGTCAGGATTTTTTTTAAGGACCTTAAAATTTCTAGAATATGATTGAATAAAAAAATTATTCAAAAGATGCTGTGCATTGTAGAATAACAATATGGGTATCAATTAAAAGGAACAATTCTGTAGAATAGAAAAATTTAATAACTTTTAGGTGCACCAGGACGAATAAGTATTGATAATCTCCTTTCAAGGATATCCTTGGAAATTTCCAATATTTATTATTGAAAAAAATATATGTCAAGGACTTATATGTTAACTAACATATCCTCGAATTTCGTCCTTCTTACTTTATTAGTTTTAGATAAAAAAAATATACACTTCTCTTACTCTCTGGTTACCATATACACAAAAAGGAAGATACTGAATCTTTATTATGGAACCATGTATGCGCTCTTAAAGAACTAACCTACCTACGGTTTAAATACTTGAATTGCTTTGTATACAAGGGCGTAGCCAGCCTTTCATCTAGGAGGCAGGAGTTTATATAGAGGAAAAAATGGTTTTAATTATATTTTTTTTTGTGTATATAAAACGAAATTTTCGGGTTTAAGAAGGTATAAGTTTTCTGCTAGCCTTTACAACGATGCCAATTTTTAAAAAAAACGGTTAGTAATTTTTGTTTTGTTTAAAATATTTTTCTTTAAAAAAAAAGGTATTTTTGCTTTCAAGTGTTTTTTCTCAAATTTTTGTACACGAAGTATACAAATATGCACACCAGAAGAAAGGGGGTTAAATCGCCTTTACAAGATACAAAATTCTTAAAAATCAGTTAGTATTTTTTTTTATAAAAGATGTTACTTTTTCCCTTTAAGTGTTTTTTTCTCAAATTTTTATATACTAAATATACAAATACGCTTATCAGAAGGAAGAAGATTTGATTTCGTTAACAACGATATAAACTTTTTAAAAATCGGGTAGTAATTTGTTTGTTTAAACTATTTTTTTTTATAAAAAAAGGTATTTTTTCCTGCTAAAAGTTTTTTCTCAAATTTTTACATGCAAAGTATACAAATATGCATATCAGAAGAGAAGAAGGGGTCTAATAACGTTTACAACGATACCAATTTTTTAAAAATCAGTTCAAAATTGTTTGAAGTATAAGGATTTTAATTTTTCGAAGACCCGACCTTTGCCCCCTTATGGCACCTGTAATATAAGTTTGCAAAAAAGGTTATAAACCATTCAAATAAGAGCGAAATGCGGTTTACGACTGTATTTTTAGTTTTTTAGTTATTTACATATAACACTGTGAGACAAATGGTAGGGGTCAGTGATCGGGAAGGGTTAAACCACCGGGGAAAGTTATATCGGTAAAAAAGAATACATTTATTTTTACCGGCAAAACTGTTGAGTATATAGAAAAACGTTGTATTAACAGATTAAAGGAATTCTAATTTTTAATTTTGAGCAAAATCGGACTAGTGGTTCTCGAGTTATGTCAAAAAAAAGACTACCAAAGGTGACAATTTCCCCTATGTGATAGTTACTAACTTCAAATCGATATATCTCGATTCCTAGACGTGACCCAGCGAAACGCCGGGCCACGTATAACTTGTTTTTGACCGATATAACATTTCCCGTTGGTTTCATCCCATCCCGATTTTGACTGTCGCATAGTGTAATAATAAAAAATAATTTTTTACCAAAGATTGTATTTCGAACTTCGAAGGCTCATATCTCGATTTCGGAGGCTAACTTCGAAAAACTGAGAAATTACTTTTTTGCCTATGACTCAATCTCTTAAAAAAAAATTGGTTTGAGTGCGGTTTGAGCGGAGTGCTGTACAGTGTAATGATTCTAGTACCTTCATTTATGAATATTGGAAATATCAATATCTTAAAAAAATAAGTGTAAATTTTTTTTTATCTAAAACTAATAAATTTAGAAGGATGAGATTCGAGGATGTGGTAGTTTACATATTAGCCCTTGGAAATTTTTAAGGATATTCAAGAATAAAGTTTTAAAAGGACATTTTCAACATTTATTCGTCCTGGTGCTACAAATTTTTTTTTTTAATTCTACAGAATTTTTCCTTTTAACTGATACCCATATTGTTACTCTACAATGCACCAAATCTTTTAAATAATGTTTTTATTCAATATATCCTGGAAATTTTAAAGTCCTGACGTCAGAGAGAAAAATTAAAAACGCAGTTATACTATATTTGGCTCCTAGTTTTGTGAAAACAGTGATTTTTTCGTGTGTTTTAAAAATTTTTGGTTTTTGTCGCACGGTGTTATTACTCAAAAGGTAGGTATTTACTAAACATCTGCGCAATTCCAGTTGAACGGCCTAACAAGGCATCCGTTCGCAACGCAAATACTTTCTCTCCTTTGCTCGCATCGTTTCAGTCAAGTGTGAGTAAGCATAAACCTTTTTCTGCAAGCGTAATTAAACTGCGGATCAATAGCAAGACGCATAGAGTATTTAGTTTGCCTTCCGCAACTACTGCGCGTAAAAAAGTATTTGCAAGTAGTGTAAGTTAACTATTTTGTTTTATGGAGAAATAAAAAAAACGTGTTTTTGGTCAGATGACCAATTTGCCTATGAACTTTATTTCAAGACTGACTTATTGCACAAATTCACTTACTGGCTAACTTAATTGCTTAGCCTATTTAAATCCACCGGCCTATTGTTTTGTTGTTGTCGCAAATTCAGCTGAGCGTTTTGGTTTGGCTTCCGCTCCAACAAAAATACGTTTTCCTGCTAACTGTACGTCTGGATTTTGTAACCTCGGTATGCCAATTGTGGGTAGAATTCATTATTTAGCCTCCTATTTGCTTAAAGCATAATGTGACCTGAAATTTTGGTTTTAGAGTTTGAGGCACAAGTGGAGTGCCTGAGGGAGATCCGATGGTTCCCTCATTCCAAGGAGTCTCGATAGATCTACTTTGAGTCCACGAACAAATGTGTCTAGGACTTTATCACTATACGTACGAGTCAATAGGTGCAATAGGTTTAATTTTAAGGATAAATAAATGAGAGTATAACCGTTGGTAAAACTCTTGAATCGTGAGGCTACCCTGCCCGAGAGAGGTCATTTGGTACTCAAGAGTACCAAGATCGCGCCTGTTCGCGTAATGGAGTGTCGGGTATTTTGATACAGCCTGCCAGTCTAATGGAGTATTATATAACTCCAAAGCAACGTCGGCGTTGCCCACAATTTTATTTCTTATGACATTAAGTATCCCACAATATTTGAGAGTTCTTCTTTGAGGCTCACATATTTGAAGGATTCTGGCCACACTTTTCCTCCAAGATGTGAATTCTTCTGGGAATCCAGAGGCATCTTACGACATCCGGGATTTTGTCGAGCTCGAAAACATTACTGGTTACGCTTGTATCGATGATAATGTCCGTGAAATTTGAAAAATTCGCGTTATACGGTCCTACGTACTGGCCTCAGTTGTCGCTTTCGTTGGAGTATTTTATTTATCCTACTTTCTACTTGCTCGCTTTTCTTTTTTCGTGCGATTTCAAGTATTTTCGGTACGGGATTCAAAGAATGTGCACCACTTTTTTCAACCCGCGAACAACCGTAGGCCCCACGTTGGGCGCTAGTTAACGACTTTGTTTTACGGAAAAATAAAAAAAATAAACGTTTTATTGGTCAGATCCCACAAAAATACGTTTTCCTGCTGAATGTGCGTCTGGATTTGGTTGGGAATTATTGTGCAATAGAAATTGCACTTCCGTTGTGCTAATCTTATTATTGCTGATTGTTAACTAATAAGTTAAGCGAATGTTAATATTTGTCATGTTAACATGTACTCTACTTGTAGTACTTGAGTATTTTCGAAGAAAACATACATTTGTGGTAACTGAATTAAACTAAGGACAGGAATGTAGTGGGGCTATAAAGAAATCTCTTATTTCCTTTTTTACAAAATACACAACACCCAGCTCATCATCCCTAGTGACCACAACATTAGTATTTCATTCGGGTATGCAAAGAACCTAGATACGCGTTTTATCATAGCGTTTGAATTGTATTTTATGCTTATTGGGACAGACTCGCTCTGAAGCTGAAGATGACTAAGATCTTGCCCCTTAAGGAGTTGAGTTGTTTCCTTACCAGAGTAATATTCAATAATGCTTTTTTTTTTAATTGGTACTCGCGTGAACCTTATTAAGCAAGTCTAAACCTACAATCCCATCGAACAGAGTTAAAGCATGCTAAATGAAGAATTGTGATGCCACTCCAAGCAACTTGCATTTGTTTTTAATATTTGTAAATCCATGTATGGATTTCACTGTAAGTTCTTTATCGACAGGCTTAACCCCTTTTAGGCACCCTAGCGGGCTGATGTAGTTTTTGGAGGCTTCTGTGTCGGCAAGAAACCTTATCTCCCGGACCCCCAATTGTTTCGGAAATCCAGGGCAAGAGAGATCTTCCCCTAAAAAGTTCACCGCCCCTTAACTGGCTCCGATAATTTTTCACATGATTCCGAGCATGATTCGTCACAGTGATTTCTTGTCGAGGTTGTAAGTCCCGATTTCCTGCCGGTTAAAAATTGTTGGCGGTTATTTCCATTACCGTTTCCCTGACAAAACTGGCTTTTAGGCTGGTTTTCACTTCTATACTGTCTCAATAAAAGAGCATTCTCTTGGCTATCTGCGTTTACGCGTTTTGATTGTTATTGTCTTTGTTACATCTCTGGTTGAGTTCATCTTTTATTCTCACGTCGGTTGACCTATTTGCGAAGCCTGCTGCGAAAATGAAACATTCATGATTAGTATCGACATCCTGAGCGGGTGCTTGTGCGGATGGCGGATCTCTAGGTTTTGATGCAAAGAGAATGGTCACATAGAGGTTTTATGAGCCCAGAAATAAAAACCCTAAGAGCGGTTGCACGATATTTTTCATTATTTGCCTTCGCAATATTTTCTTCGTGAGATATTTTTGTCTTGTTGGCGAGTAAGGAAAGTTTTTTCTCAACTTCATCATAAAATTCGAGTATGCTTGTCTTAATGTGGACAGTATTTTCAAAATTATAAATTAAGTCAGAGGTGTCTGTTGTACGTTTGTTAGCGTGATTCATACACCGGGCAACCAACCACGAACTGTAAATATATATGTTCATAATATATATTTTGTTCATAAACAAAACACTTTACCAAAATGTCAATGTGTCAAACGTGTAATTTATTCAATATAAAAAGGGAAAAGCGAGTAACTGAACTGACAATAATTCCATGATACTGGAGCTTTCCTGTTTTTGGCTCATTAATTCTAAGATTTTTTCCTATTGGCCTTCCTTTAATTCCGGATCGTTGATCGTCCTAAATTTTTTAGGTTCTCTGTTTCTATTTTAAGTTGAATTCTGGATATTTTATTTAGTTTTATTTCGGCTCGTTGACTAGGGTTGCCCATATTTTCTAAGATATTTATAGTGCTTTTTCAAAAAAAATTGAAAAAATATAGTACACTTCGAATATATACAGTATTTTATTTAAAAGAAAAAGTAAAAACGACTTTAAAGTGGTGGAAAAAGTTCTTCCTGTGAATGCCGAAGTTGTTGGAATAGAGAGTAGAAATGAAATAATTTTAAGTAAATTGTTTAATTCTCTCTCAGTGTTTTTAAAAATATGTTCCTTTTTTGATTATAAACTCACAATCACCTTTTGCTTTAAAGAGTATTTCATTTAATATTGTTATAACAGTATATAGTACGCCGACCGGAAAAATAATACAATACTATATATTATAGTACGGTTGGCAACCCTATCGTCGACTGAAGTTTGATTATCCTGTTTCCCGTTATTCGCTCGCGTTATTTTTTGTCCTGTTGCACTTGATTCTGCATTTTAGTTCGGCTTGGACGCCAAATAGAAACATTTTAGTTTTCTTTTAATAATTTTTATTCTTTGTGGCCAGCAGTATAATTTATACTCACTCAAGTTATCCGTTGGTGGAAACGCTGCCGGCATACGATGAGGTATATACCCTTAAAGGTTGCTGAAAATTAAAAAAAAAAAATGGGTTCAAGATACTTTCACCATATTGCTTAATTAGATTACTAATTAAGGTACTGCTTTACAGTATTTAAATGACCCATAAAAACACAATTCGTTTTAACAGTGAAGCAAACTAGCAGGCTGAGCTATTCAATATTAGTAATTTCAGTGCAACTTTAAAGTAGCTTCGCGCTAAGTAAACTGTTTGTTGGTGTTATTTAGCTATAGGACTTTCATCGTCAGGTATTCAACTACCTGAACATTTTCAAAATAAAAGTTTTTTTCCTCAGCCGCTTTTAGGCATGCATTAAAATGGATTTGACACCTTTTCATCTTTAGGTAACGATATACATATTTATATGATGAAATAATACAACAGTTTGTGTGTTGGTGTTGGTTGACAGTTTGGTTTTGGCCATTGAACCACACTGATTTTACTTTTAATTCTTCATATTGATCAAAGTCATTTTACTTTTATCGACTTCTGCTTTCTGGCTTATTTCATTGAGAAACTCTGCAATTCAGGTTCAATACCCGTTCGTACATCTAACTCATCTGTCATCAGGTACAGTAACTAGTAACTACGTCACACTTGATCGTGACAACAAACTAGCCGACTCAGCAATACGAGCCATATGCGCTAAATGTAGGTCATTCACTGTACAAAGTTCTTTAGTTAAACAAAATATATATCCAAGCATTGTTTATCCAAGGGCTTTATTTTAGTACCCATGAATAGTAATATTATATCTTAATTTTCGAAACAAAAACCTAAATAAATATACGATGGGGATTTTTAAAATTATTTTTATTTGACACCCATATTAAGATGTTTTATCTCTTTTGTAATTAATTTTGATAATTTTGAAGAAATGGCAACCTTATACGAAAATTCTCGGCTACAGGACACATCTACATAACCTTAAAATGCAAAACATTATCTGAATACGAAATTTCATCAAAATCGCTCAAGCCATTTCCAATAATTTGCTTTTCGTCGTCGGTGTCCACAGAGCCTGCTATGTATTAAAATTTAATCCTTTCCGCAGAATGTTAACCCGTGTTCGTTTCGCTTTCGAATGCGGGTAAATCCTGTCTACTTTTCGGCTCAGCAAAATGAAATTTTGTTAATTGACTCCAGTAGTTGGTTCTTCGAAAGTGACTGCCTTTAGAGTGTTGATATTACACAGGCCTGCGAAATATAACTCCCTCCTCATATAATTATGTTATTTTTTTAGAAATTTTATTAATTTGCATGAAAAACTAAAATTTATTTAAGTTTGAATTGAATTTTTACTTAAAAACCAAAAGTCATATAGAGGCTAAGTAAATCACTTTATCAATTTTCTTAGCGTTAACTTCGAAATTACACAAGTTTTTCTGATTTACTTAGCCTCTATATATGATTTTTTAACTAATACTGTTGTTTTTTTTGTAAAAATTCAATTGTAAATTAATGAATGTTTAGCATTTAATGAAATTTGATAAACAATCTAAAATATACATGTCACCAATAAAAAAATCTCGAAGTGATAGAAAAAAACCAAATTTTGTAGGCCTGTGTTATTAGCAATTAGAAACAGTGTGCCCTCGTATACCGTTAGGTTGATGAAGTTCAGTACCTTGCCGCAATGATTGACTGCCTTTAGTTAGGTTTGGTATGCGAGGCATTGGTTGGGGTATATGAGCAAAGTTTGGATAAAAGGGTTGTATTGGATACTGCTGTTTCCTTGGTGGAATTGGAGGTGTGGTTGGTTTTCGCAATGTAGGTTGGGTTGCCTGCTGTGTCCTATGTCCTGAAATTTTTGGAGAGCTTGGGGTAGGTCAGTTGGCTCTTTAATTCTCAGTAATTTTGTGAGTTCGCCATTCAAACCTCTAAAAAAGTATCTAAGGCTTTGTCACGGTATGTTTTTGTAAGAATTTGCTAAGATTATTGTCCTATTTCAAGGCAGGAAATTTTATTCAGTATTAAAGAAAGATGTGAAAATACGTCTTGATAAAATTCGTTTATCGATTTGTTACCCTGGAAAATTGATGATATTTGGTACTCTAGAGTACTGATGTCCCTTTTGTCGGCATAGTGGGTGTTAAGGCATTTGGAAATTGCTTCCGAATTAAGAGGAGTGTTGTAAGATTCTAAGGCAACGTCAACGTTCCCTGTTATTTTATTTCTTAGGACATTTAGAATGCCGAAATAATGGGGAGTGCCTTTTTTTACTTCGTATATTCTTAGAATCCTCTCTTTTTCCAAGATGCGAACTCTTTGGGGTCGCCCGAAAAATCTCTTAGACACCTCACCACATCTGGTACTCTACCGAGTCCAGTCAAGTTTCCTGCTTGTCTAGGATCAATTACGTGATCTGTTATTAATTCTCGCGCTGGGTGAATGATATTTTGTATCAGGGCAGGTGCTTCTACTGAAATCACCTGTGTAACGATATTACGGATGATATTTGCTAACTCTGGGGTTATCTGGCGGTTGCTGGATGGTGGTGGGACATTGGTGTTAAGGACTGGAGGTTTAATGATCGAGTCTGTGTGACTCATTTTGGATTTTTTATAAGAGAATTATTAGATTATTTATTTATTGCGAAGAACAGGACTTTTAATAATTCTGTCTGCGTGTTTTAATTTTATTCCTAACTTTATAAATATTCATATATTAAGCTTTGTGATGATTTAGTGGAATTTAACAATCTCTGGAGGGTCCCTTTTGTGGTGAATCGCAGAGTTGTTTTTTTTTTTTGTTATAAGAACTGGATCACCAATTCTTTTGGGTATTTTGTTATGAGCTGTGCAAGCTCTTAGGCTTGAACGCTTAAATGTAGAAAGTTATTTTGTTGGAACTATTTTTTTAAATTAAATTTAAAGGGGAAATTACTTAGAGAGTTATCTCCCTTTAATTCTGAAAATTTTCTTACTCTTGTTTTCTCAGTTTTTTTTTTACTTTCACTTGGCACACTAAATAAAATAATTTTTTTTTTATAAAATTACTTTCTCTTATTTTTTTCGAAGTCGTAACCTATTCCTTACGTTAAAGTCCAACGGTGCATTTGGAGAGTCCTGTTTGCTATACAGCTACTGAG
>NW_023458556.1:70546981-70558260 GCF_013731165.1 Rhagoletis pomonella
GTCCAACGGTGCATTTGGAGAGTCCTGTTTGCTATACAGCTACTGAGGGTCCAACGGTGCGCACTCTTCGTATGGTGCGGGCTTCCTTCAACCGAAGTTATCCCAGGTTATTGCTGGTCACGTCCTTCCGTTTTGATTTCGGACTTCGGACGCGAGGCACTACTTTAGGGCCTTTACTCGGATAAAGAACGCGAACGCGACTGGCACGTCGGGCGTCAGATAATCTCTAATACATATACGATGTACAAAAAGGTTAATTTCCGCAGCAGCAGACCACGAGTTGATTGCTTGAAATACAAACTAGAGCTAGATTTCGGACTTCGAACGCGAGGCACTACTTTAAGGCCTTTACTCGGATAAAGAACGCGAACGCGACTGGCACGTCGGGCGCCAGATAATCTCTACTACACTTACGAAATAAAAAGAGGTTAATTTCTGCAGCAGCAGACCACGAGTTGATTGTTTGATATACAAACTAGAACTAACTACAATTTGGTTCTTTGACCTAATTTACCATAAGAAGTCACGTTGCATTAACAGGTGCATTGAAGGTGTTGCAATATAAGCGTTAACGTTCCCATGCAGCGCCGACGCAGTGTCTCCATTTACGCCGGATGCGTGTGGTGCGTGTGGTGTCGTTTGCCCGTGGGATACCGGCCACTATCCAAGTCGCATGCTTCGTAAGCTTTTGGTTTAGTTATTTGTTTGAAAGCCATGTAAGCCAATTTCGGCGCATATCGCGGTAACTTCTATTAACGCGATGTACTTTTTATTTTTGATATATTGATATTCTCGGTCATACGAGGCTTCTTTATAAAAAAAATTGGAGTCATTCACTTTTTATGATTATCCGACTCACTTTTCAATACTAGATACTTACATGGGTTCTTGGTAGTCTTACTTGACTAGAATTATTATTCGCTCTTCCCTGAACTTAGGTTTGGTTATTTTGCCCATATTGACGTGAATTATCATATTTGTTTCTCTATTCGGTAATTTTGCCAAAATTGTCTAGAATTATTTTCAGTGTTCCCTTTATTATAGGAAAAGTTGTGGTATTGTTTTTTCTATTGTAGAATTCTCATTATGTTTATTTTCATATTATACCTTATTCTATTGAAATTGTCTGTTGGCCTTTTAAATTGCTTAAATTCCGCCTAGATATTATATCACAGTACCTTTCCTTGCGTCATCTCTTTAAGAGTGTACACGAACAGGCTATCTATGTTGTTTAAATCTACATATACGATAATACCTTTTAATCACGTCTACTTTATATTAATTTTTTGGATTTTCTAAGTATGTATTTCAAATTCTTTTGTGAATTTCGTGAAGCTCCACATCCACCTTGTAATGTAAATTTTTAGGACCGTTTTATGGCTGTCCAATTGTCTGCATTGGGTAAGTTTATAATTCCATCTTTCGCTGCTTGTAAACAGGTCTTCCACGAGCTCATGAAGGAAATCATTATTAAGGTGGGTAAATAGGTAGTATTCTTCAATATTCTATGTATGTTACTATCATTTGGTGTTTGTCCTTGCTGTAGTCTCATGTACGCCTGTCGTAGTTTTTTCTAATTGGTGCTGTGGCAAGTTCCTGTACCATTTTAACGTGGAATACTCTTCTGCTGTCGTACTCTTCCTGGCCTTTTGATATACATACATAATCTTGTCGTTGCCTTTACTGCCGTTTTTTTGTGCTATACGGCTGTTGCTGCACCAGCCTCTTGGTAGTTTTTACCAGAGATTTACCCCCCAATTCTGTTCACTTGACAAATTGTAAAGCTTGACTATTTGTCAATAAATTTGCGCCTAAGCCATGCTGCAAAAATTTAATATTAGGCGTTTTAAAAATTAACAACAAATTTAGTAAATACAGACAAATCTTAGCGGCATAGGTTTAGGCGCAAATTTATTGACAAATAGTTAAGGTTGATTATTTGGCAAGTGCACAGAATTGGGGGATTATTGTGAGTATTAATTTTAATCAGTTTACTAATATAACGATTTTCTAAGTATAACAAAGATTCTTATAGTTATCCGTCATCCGGAAATTCGTTCCAAATTACATCATACACTAACCCAACAACAACAATCATAAAGGAAATTCTTATAGTACTTAAATAAAATAGTTTTAGAAACTGTCCGGCCGACCGGCTACCGGATAGCTACCGAATATCTGTTACATATGTCGGTTTTACGCTCTTCTTACGTATTTACTACACAAAAATGGTTTTAGTTTGGAGTTTATTAATTCAGTTCACTAGCTTCTTGTGCATCTAATGAACGTGTTACCGTTGATAGTTTTAGTAATTTATTCTCTGTTCCTCCAAAGTTGGTTGCATTATAGCAATTCAAAATTTGGCAATGGCTACGCCGGCCGATGAATCTTTTGAGGGCACCAATATATGCGCCGGTAGTTCCAAATAAACCTTTTTTTTTTTAGCGAAGCAACACTAAATAGCAATGTAAGCCTCGTAGGGCATTTTCCTACAAATTTTCAAATTGAGTGTTTTTTTTGCCCTCATAGTGTAAATACTCCTGTGTGTGGAAGGAAAATTCCCATAACTTAATTTAATAACGCCGGCATATATCTGCCATACAGAACTGTAACTCGTGCCATGATTTTTCTCTTTATTGGTCAAACGCGCTGTCGAACAATTCCGAAAAGAATTTGCGCAACATAACGTTGGTCATCTTCATAAACCATTTCAAATATTAACCTAGAAGGACGCGCAGACGATGGCCGCAACAGATAGGATTCAGTGATAAGTGTACCCAGCCGGAAGACCATTTCCATAGAGCATCGGACACTACAAAGAGCTGGACCAAAGGACTGAATACTGGAGGATTTCAATCCCTGACTTTTGCGCGACGAACCTCAAGGAAAGGAGACAAGGACGATAACACGGACATAATGTATGCTCTAACAAACAAATTTTTGTAAAAAAAAAACAACAGCAAAGAGAGGGTATATTGTAATATTAACAAGTAATTTTTAGCAAAAAAAAAAATGTATATATATCTCATGATCCGCTGATCGGATCTTAACCAGATTAGTATGGGACCACCTCTGGGACACTACCTTTCCGATGCAAAAAGAATTATCGACATCGGTTGACGTGGTGCAAAGTTATGCGGTAACATACATAAAAAAAAAAAATAAAGTAAAAATAAATATTCCGACGAACTGATAACCTCCTCCTTTTTTGGAAGTCGGTTAAAAACAAAAAAAAAGGAACAGTCCAGCGCCTTCGCCTTGGTCTGCAGGCTGTATCGGAGATACAGCCGCTAAATTTAAACGTAGAATACATGGTATGGTTAAGAGCATATCCAAGTCAAAAACGAAAACACACACTAAGAAAAAAATATCGATAACAAAAGCGATAATAATATCGATGACAAAATCGATAAAAAAATCGATGCATATATCGATATCAAAATCGATAATAATATCGATAGCAAAAACTATAACAAAGTCGATAAAAACATCGATAACAAATTCGATGACTATATCGATTACAAAATCGATAACAAAATCGATTACAAAATTTATAAAAATTGATAACAAAGCCGATAACAAAATCGTTTACAAAGTCGATAACAATAAGCGATAACAATATCGATAGAAAAATCGATAATAAAACCGATAAAAATATCGATAACAAAAGCGATAACAATATCAATGGCAAAATCGATAAAAATATCGGCAACAAAACAGACAAAAATATTGATGACAAAATCGATAAATATATCGATATTAAAATCGATAAAAATATCGATAACAAAAGCGATAATAATATCGATAGCAAAATCGTAATATATCGGTATTAAAATCAATAAAAATATCGATAAAAAAATCGATTAAAATATCGACAACCAAATCCATAAAGATATCGACAACGAAATCTATAAAAATATCGATAGCAAAATCGGTAACAAAATCGATAACAGAATCGATAAAAACATCGATAAAAACATCGATAAAAGAATCGACAAAAATATCGACAACAAAATCGATAATAAAATTGATAACAAAGTTGATAACAAAATCGATTACAAAATTGTTAACAAAATCAATAAAAATATCGCTAACAAACCAGTTCAAAATATCGATTACAAAATTGATAAAAATATCGATTATTATATCGATGAGTTCCGAAAATATCGATAGCAAAATTGACAATATAGATAAAAATTTCGATAACAAAATCGATAAAAATATCGATCACATAACCGACAAAATATCGATTATTATATCGATAAGTCCCGAGAATCCCGAAGATCTCTAAAATCCCGAAGTAGTTCCCAGATTTAGTCTCTGTTCTTCTATCTATATCCTTTTCTCTAAAACTACCTTGATTTTAATCTTTCTTCCTCTATCTTCATCTATACTTTTATCGGTATCCTCATCCTCATCTTTTTCTTTATACATATTTATCTTTGTTTTCATTTTTATGTTTATCATATTCTTCTTACACATATTCCCCTTCACCATTGTCCTGATATAAGTAAATTGTTAAAATTTACCTTGATCTTAATTTTTAACCGACTTCCAAAAAAGGAGGAGGTTATCAGTTCGTCGGAATATTTTTTATTTTTTTCTTTTTATTTTTTTCTTTTTATGTATGTTACCGCATAACTTTGCACCACGTGAACCGATTTCAATAATTCTTTTTGCAACGGAAAGGTAGTGTCTCAGAGGTGGTCCCATACTAATTTGGTTTAGATCCGATCATTGGATCATGAAATATATAGATATATAGGAGGATGGTTCCGTGCGCAGAAGTGGAAAACTTTTGACTGCCATTCACCTGGGAGTGGCCAGAAGCGATTCTTGTGCGTACGGTTCAAATCGCAGCTCACAACGTCCGGATATTTATATCCACGTATCCTCTGGGTAGCAATCAAACACCCGTTTGGGAGCGAGCTAAAGTGAGAAGGCGTAAAACTTCGCGTGCGCTGGGTTTGGGTCCCGCCACGTTAAAACCCCGCCCAATGAAAAATTCCAACAAGCCTCGGATGAGACCCCCTTTTTCTGATGACGACCACGGCAAACGTATAAAGGACTATGATTTAAGGGTATGCACCTGGAATATCCGGACCCTTAATGGGGAAGGTGCCTCTGCCCGGCTGGTTGATGTCCTCGGGAAGACAAAGGCTGACATCACCGCCATCCAAGAAATGCGATGGACGGGGCAAGGTAAAGTAAGCATGAAGCCTTGCGACGTCTACTACAGTTGCCACGTAAAGGAGCGCAAATTCGGTGTTGGATTCGTGGTAGGAGAGAGACTCCGTCGCCGAGTACTGGCGTTCACCCCGGTGGACGAACGTCTAGCCGCAATCCGCATCAAAGCTAGATTCTTCAACATCTCGCTCATCTGCGCCCATGCCCCGACGGAAGAGAAGGATGAGGCGTCCAAGGATCTCTTCTATGAGCGCTTGGAACGTACATATGAGCGCTGCCCCCGACACGATGTCAAAATCGTGCTTGGCGATTTTAATGCCAAGGTGGGCAAGGAAGGGATCTTTGGCGCCACTGTCGGAAAATTCAGCCTCCACGACGAAACGTCCGATAACGGACTGAGGCTGATCGACTTCGCCGGGGCCCGAAATATGGTAATATGTAGTACTAGGTTCCAGCATAAGAACATCCACCAAGCTACATGGCTGTCTCCAGATCGAAAAACGAGAAACCAAATCGATCATGTTGTGATAGACGGAAGGCATGCTTCAAGCGTTTTGGACGTACGTACACTCCGAGGGCCAAACATCGACTCGGACCACTATCTTGTTGTAGCCAAGATACGCACCCGCCTCTGTGCAGCAAAAAATGTGCGCCCAACAATGCAAGGAAAGCTTAACGTCGAAAAGCTGCAATCACAACAGACGGCCAATTTATTCGCCACTCGACTCACACACCTGCTCTCTGAGAGCACTCTTCAACAATCCGACGTACGCGAGCAGTGGAACCACATTTCCCGATCATTAAGTACCGCCGCCGAAGAAGTAGTTGGATTTCAGCGAGCCCGAAAGAACAACTGGTACGATGAGGAATGTCAAGAAGCCGCAGAGAAAAAAGATGCCGCCTACAGGGCCACGCTGCGATCGGGCGCAACGCGAGCCATGTGGGACCGTTATAGGGAACTGAAGAAGGAAGCGAGACGTATTTGCCGCAATAAGAAGAGAGAGGCCGAAATACGTGAGTGCGAAGAGCTTGAGATGCTGGCCGACAGGAAGAACGCCCGAAAATTCTACCAGAGGGTTAGGCGACTTACGGAAGGTTTCAAGACCGGGGCGAACTCCTGTAAGAACAACAATGGCGACCTAGTGACCGATGTCCAGAATATACTTAAATTGTGGAGGGAACACTTTTATAACCTACTGAATGGTAGCAGCGCTGAAAGTAGTGAGGAAGACGAACCCGAGTCCCCAGTCGATGATGATGGAGTAGCTGTCCCACCGCCTGACTATGACGAGGTACGAATAGCGATTACGCGGCTGAAAAACAACAAAGCTGCTGGAGCTGACGGCCTGCCAGCCGAGCTATTCAAGTACGGCGGCGAGGAGCTGATGAGGTGCATGCATCAGCTCGTATGCAGAATATGGTCAGATGAACGCATGCCCGACGACTGGAATTTAAGTGTGCTCTGCCCAATCCACAAGAAAGGCGACCCCGCCATACGCGCCAACTACCGCGGAATTAGCCTTCTAAGCATAGGTTACAAGGTCTTATCGAGCGTATTGTGCGAAAGACTGAAGCCCACCGTCAACGAGCTGATTGGACCTTATCAGTGTGGCTTTAGGCCTGGAAAATCCACCATAGATCAGGTATTCACAATACGCCAAATCTTGGAAAAGACCCGCGAGAATAGGATCGACACACATCATCTATTTGTCGATTTCAAAGCCGCTTTCGACAGCACGAAGAGAAGTTGCCTTTATGCCGCGATGTCTGAATTTGGTATCCCCGCGAAACTAATACGGCTGTGTAAAATGACGTTGAGCAATACCACCGGCTCCGTCAGAATAGGAAAGGACCTCTCCGAGCCGTTTGATACCAAACGAGGTTTCAGACAAGGGGACCCCCTTTCGTGTGATTTCTTTAATCTTATGTTGGAGAAGATAATAAGAGCCGCAGAACTGAACCGCTCAGGCACAATACTTTATAAGAGCTTACAATTGCTGGCGTATACCGACGACATCGATATTATCGGTAAAAACAAGGGCTACGTCTGTTCTGCCTTCTCGGGATTGGATAGAGAAGCAAAGCGAATGGGTCTGGTGGTGAACGAGGACAAAACGAAGTATCTCCTGTCAGCACACAAACAGTCAGAGCATACGCGTCTTGGCACCCACGTCACTGTTGACAGTTACAAGTTTGAAAAAGTAGACGACTTCGTTTATTTGGGAACCAGCATTAACACCAATAATAATGTCAGCCTTGAAATCCAACGGAGAATCACTCTTGCCAACAAGTGCTACTTTGGGCTGAGTAGGCAATTGAGAAGTAAAGTCCTCTCTCGTCGAACAAAGATCACACTCTATAAGTCACTCATCATGCCTGTGCTGGTGTATGGCGCGGAAGCATGGACAATGAAAGCATCTGATGAGGCGGCTCTTGGAGTTTTCGAGAGAAAGATTCTGCGAAAGATTTACGGACCTTTACGCGTTGGTGATGGCGAATATCGCAGACGATTTAACGATGAGCTGTATGAGCTTTACAACGATATAGACATAGTGCAGCGAATTAAAATTCAGCGGCTCCGCTGGCTTGGCCATGTCGTTCGGATGGACAGAAACGCTCCTGCTCTGAAAATATTCAACGCGGGCCGCGATGCTGGGAACAGAGGAAGAGGAAGGCCTCCTCTGCGTTGGAAAGACCAGGTGGAGAAGGACTTGGCTTCACTTGGCATTTTCAATTGGCGTCAGTTAGCACAGAAGAGATATGACTGGCGTGCTGTTTTGGACTCGGCCAAAATCGCTTAGGCGGTTACAGCGCCAAATAAGAAGAAGAAGATATATATTTTTTTTAAGTCGGTTTTTTTTTTGCTAAAAATTACTTGTTGACTTTATCTTTACGCAACTTCGTTTTTATTTTTACCTTTGCCTTTATCCTTTTCTTTATCTATGTACGTATGTACGTACTCACCTGTACTTTTATTCTTGGATTGGATATAATATGTATAGACATACATAAATAGATTACTAGAAACAGATCCACACCCAGCCAGCAAAATATCCGGAAACGTATCCGAAAATGGAAACAATTTCGTATAAAAACCTGATGTTTCATCCGTTTTCCGATTTCGTTTTCGGACGTTTTTCAGATCAATCCTCCCACTAAAGTGTTCATCCGTAACGTATGTGCAGAAAACTATCGAAAATGGTTGTAAAACGGATGCGTTTTCGTCTGTTTTCCTGAAATTTGTCTGATTCAATTTTTCGTTGAAAACGATTTCATTATGAACTTCACAGAAACTTTTTCATAGTTACAGGAAACCAAACAAAATACAACTTTAAGATTCAGCAATGATTTCGATAAATAAATAATTTTAATGTATTGCTTCTGACGGAATGCGAACCTGGAACCTCCTGAAAGCTAACAAATAGTAGCTCACTTCTCTGCACACTCAGCTACTGGCGAATACGTATACATGTTTTCAAATGCTCAGTTTGAACAAATATTTTAAAATTATTGTTTTGAAATAAGATGACATTTTTCGGAAACGAAAAATTAACAAATATGGAAATCATTTTCTGAAAGTTTCCGGATACAAAAAAAGTACAAAAACTGTACTGTCGGTAAAAAATACTTTTCTCTGCTGGCTGGGCATTAACTGCAATCAACATATGTACGTATGTATGTATTTACATATGTACATACGTTGCGATTAGGTTATAAATATTGTGCCATCGGTTTATCAAAATCAGAGTGTCCAGATTTGGCGATTGCGCGTAAAAATTTAGGAAATCGCCATTGGCGATTTTTGGCGATTTTTTCCCTACAAATTAATTTTTTCCAAGTATAAAAATATACGAAACTTAGTTTTCCACGATAATTTTACGGAAGAGGCTAATGAGCTGCGTGACAAACTTGACTTAAGAAGCATATTAAAAGACTGTCAAAAATGTTTAATCACCATAATTGAAGAACTTTGGAAACCTAGTCAATTAAATACTTTTAAAAAGCTTTTATTTTGTCACCAGAAAAGTGTGTGAATCACATGAGGGCGAGTTTCAGGGACTCTGAAGAATTTTGGATAATTGCTTACGGAGTGAAAACCGCAACAGGCAATAAAATGTTTGGAAATATAAGTAAATTCATATTATTATCCCTACCGCACTCACATTAGGAATGTTCGATATTTAAGAAAGTATCGATATCATGAATCGATTTAATTTATTGCATGTAAAATCGATATGGCGATATATCGGGCTGAACAATATCGATATCGGAAAAATCGATGTTGAAAATGCTACTCCCAATTGAATAGAATATTAGACCTGTTATATGACAACAACAGAAATGTAAATCATTCACACACTATTTATTGGTGATTTTAAAGAAATTGTGGAAATAGGTTTTTTATTTAACTTTTAGCGCCGAGCTCTTATAAGCGGATTGTGCGATTAATCAACTAATAGTAGTTGTAATAAATTTAATATTTGCGTAGTGCTATTCAAAATGTGTTGACACAAATATTTTTAAAAAGTATGCGTATTTTTAAAGAAAATTCTTCTTACATCACTATTATATAAGTGATTTGTTTTATTTATTGTTACCCTCTGAAGGTATTATATTCGTTCTTGGTTTTAAAAACTATATTATAACAAGATCTCATTTTTAAAATAAAAGATTTGTTACATCGAGTTCATGAATTTTATTTTTAAAAAAATTTGCGATTTTTGGTGATTTTTTCTTTTTTCAAGAATTGCGCTTTTTTTAAACATGATGACGAAGTGATTTTGTATGGGAAATCATATATTTGAATAAAATAAACATAAATATTTAGAAGATATCAACCAACACTTCCCATATGCCAAACGAAAGGAAAACTCTTGAATTTTTGATTAAAGAAAACAAAAACCAAATCATTCGAGCGGTTTTCGAGCATTTTGGTAATAAAAATAATTTGCAAATTTTTTCAACAATTTTTTGCCTTAAAATGCTCAATATTTGTTGAATTTATATAAAATCTGTACACGATAATATTTCTATTGCTCCAAAGAATCTCTATCCCGAAAATGAAAGCTATATCTGCAAATCAGCATGGAGCAAATGGAGCACTTTAAAGGCCTACAATTGACCCAAAATAAGCCAATGTTTACCGTTGTTTTTAAGACAGAAACTGAATTGGTTACTTACAAAAATAAATCTGTCTAATGGTTTGGAATTTTATCTGCATCAAGCTATGCAAAGACTACATTTTTTTTCTTTTTCTCTCAAAATAAACCCCCCCTATTATGAATTCGTTGGATGAACGATAGACGCTTGCATTCTGTTATTCTCTATTACAAATCGATGTTGTCGTATGAAATCCGATAGCAAGCGTAGCTGATTTGTGCTGGTTCACAATAGAAAGTGAGGAAAAACCACAGCCATTTACAACAATACAACTATCGGGCGTACGAAAACGATAATACGTGAACTGATTTCATACGATACGCTTGCAAGCGTGGTGAGCTCCATGGGGAATAGCTTTGTCTGATGATTCCCTGTGCTAACATATTGGAGATTTGTCTTCGTACTTCTCCTTTGTGTACGTATGGATACCTGTATGATTTATGTATGTTGGAATATCATCTGTTATCTTTATTTGATGTTTGATTGCGCTAGTGAAAGTCAAGGTTTCGTCCGGCTTATATATTATGTCTTCATATTGTTTACATAGATTTATTAGTGCGTTCTTCAGTATTGAGATGGTCAAGTCTGAGTAGGTCACGTATATTTATATCCTCCGGGATGTTACCCTGAGTGAAGTTAAGATTGTTCAATTCTACATGGCTCGAAGGTATGTATTTTTCAACTTTAAGTGGTTGTTCAAAACATAGGTTTTCTTCTGACTGGGAATAATTTGCTAATTCCATTGTGCTGAACCAGTTTTTGGCATGGTAGAGTCCTTCGGACAGAAAGAGGTCTGGTTTGAGTTCTATTTTGTCGATGTAGATGTTACTATTTTCGATATCTGCTGGAAGCTTAGCGAGGATATTTGAGTTTCCGGGTATTACGATTTGGCCTGATGTCAGATTAGACTTAAGCTTAATTTCGTTAACAGA
>NW_023458556.1:70568260-70579480 GCF_013731165.1 Rhagoletis pomonella
CATAGTTATATTCCTCTATTCGAGATTTCCAACGTTTAATCTTCGCGTTGTAATTATGTTACTAAGCGACAAGGTCAGCGGTCGATGATCCGTGAATATTCTTATTTTCCTAGCGTCGTGCAGGTAGTTTCGGAGGTTATCTAGTGTCCATACAATGACAAGCATCTCCTTTTCATTCCTCGCGTTTCCCTCCTCTGTGGTTGTTAGACTATAGGTTTGTATTTACCATCATAGTCCTGTGACATTACCGCACCAATCGCGAAGTCGGAGACATCTGTTGTCAGATAGAGGCCTTTTCAAAGTTGGGGAAGGTCATGACCTCTGAGGTCGTTAACACCTCCTTGAGGTTCTCGAATGCTTCTAGGGCTTCTTTATTTAGTACTATTGGTACTTGCTTCCATTGGGTTGCCTTCACCTGCGCGTGTTTTTCTCGAATAATGTTAGTGAGTGGTTTTGCGATTTTCGCGTAATCGTGAGTGAACTTTCTTTAACAGCTTAGGCCTAGGAATCTTTAAAGCTCATTTCGACATTATTTAAATGGGTAACTTCATCCTTGCTAAAGGTGATTATATCATCATAGTGCAAAATGCCGTTTTTGGGATGTCGCGGGCCTTCGTTGGGATTTGGTGAAATCCCGAAGTTAGGTCAAGTGTGGTGAAATATTTTGCATTTCCTAGGCTTGCAATTGTACCATTAATAACCGGAATAGGTTACGAATCAGGGATGGATACAGCGTTAGCCGTTTGAAATCAATTACCATTCGGTTTTTTTTCTCGCCACCGGGTGAGATTTTTTGGATACAATCCATATGGGTAAGTTGTACGGGCTTTTTGAAGGACGAATTATGCCTTCCGAATGTAGTTCCTGAATTTGTTTATCGACTTGAATTTGTTTATCGCCTTCCCCGCGCATGTTAACGGGGTTGGGATAACTCTTAGTGTAAAGGGGATTTTCCGTTTCAGTTCTTATTTCTGCCTGGACATTGATTTCGATTTTTCTGCTGCGGTCAACTGGGCCAAAGAATTCTTCATATCTGTTTAATATTTTTTTAAGTGTTTTGCTTGTAGGGCCAGCGATTTTGGGATCGAGAGGAAGGTTGCGCCGATGTTGTTGACTTGCCGGTTTTAAGATAAGAAGGTTTAATTCTCTATCTAGTACAGCTTTGATACCGTCAGTGTGTCATCGCCTAGAATCCCGTCAAAGGATTTGAGTCCCAGAAGAACAAGAAATATGGTATGTAAAAATCCTATTGACAAACTTAAAAAATTACCACAAATTTATCTGCCTATTTAGATTTTTCCCCCTGCTGAGATTACTTGAAATGGTTTTTCCACCGGTGAAGAGTTTTATGCTACACGCTCGCTGATGTAATTTTTATTCGGCCAAAATTTCAAGAGTACCCTGATTTTGCGTAGCATATTCTAAATATGGTACGCCGGACACGAAGCTCCCATTGCAAAATGTATTTGATCACCCACACTTTGGTCTTTGCTGGATTCAGTAGAAAATTTGTATTCTTCACCTTCGCCTACCGGCCTTAATGAAATAATCGTTGTTGCTTGTTTGGAGTTCTATTCGATTGCCCTGAAAATCTTGAGGAGCCCGGACCCCCCTCTAAACTGTCGGTATTTTGGAAATCGAGAACAATTGGACTGACGGGTTTGAGCACATTTTTACCACACCTGAGGAAGTGGGGTTGTTGCACAAACTTTGCGTGGATTTATTGCTATTCCTAGTTTTCTCGACCCTGTGTATTTAGAATTTATTATTATTTTTAACTTTTTTTTATTTGTTGAATCTGCCCTGCCTAAGAGCCTAACAATAAGTTTTCGAATCTTAGGGCCAATTTCAAATGAATATTTAAATGGCATTTAACTTTAATTGTGGATTGTTGTTTAAATGCCATTTAACTTTCGTTGGGTTTCAGATCAACTTTGTTTAAATATGCCAAACAATTGGCAGCACTGCTGCTTGTTCCTTGAAATTGTTTTTGCATTCGCTTGTTTGTTTACATTTTGTGTTGAACAGCTGATTGTTTTTTGGTGGGATTTGGTGGGATTGATTAAACAACCTACCAATCAATCTTGGGTGTGTGGTACAAACACAGGGTTGCATATCTCATATTTAAATAGCCAATATAGGCCATTTAAGTGCAGACTACATGTATGATCTGAAAATGAATAGTGGAAGTTAATCAACAATCTCTACTTAAATAGGCCATCTGAAATTGGGCCTAAATCTATTCACGTAATTTACATCCCCTAGTTGGGATGAGTATTTTCCTAACTGGCCCTAAGAAAAGATTACGACTGGGCTGGTAAGTCATTCCTACGTAGTCTTGAGGTCCTGTTGACATGCAATAAAGATCTTGCTAAATGATTTGGGTGCACTAAAAGCATTGATACATATTTCGTCTTCCGTTGTTTCGGTTCGTACTTCTGGTATTCTCAAGTTGCGGTGAATGTTCTCATTTCGGATATACCAAGGTGCTCCGGTGATTGTTCGAAGGATTTTAGATTGCGCACGACGAATGATTTCGATGTTGCTGCTGCTCGCGTTTCCCCATAACTCACATCCATAGGTCCATATCGGTTTTAACACTGTATTGTAAATAAGCACTTTATACTCCAGACGCAGGGGTGAGCGAGAGTTAATAAGCCAGTGGAGAGAATTAGCCTTCAGCTTGAGATGAGTCCTTTTAGCCACTATGTGGTTTCGCCAAGTAAGTCGCCTGTCCAGATGGACCCCTAGGTAAGTGACATGATTGCTTTGTGGTATTTGTACGTTGTTCAAAGTCAAGGACGGACAATTACTCTTATTCAGTGTAAATGTAACTTGCTTACATTTTTGCTCGTTAACCTTTATTCGCCAGTTTGCGAGCCAATTGGCAACAGCTTTCATATGATTGCCGAGAGGAGCGCAGGTGCTTGTAGAGGACACTTACAATTTTGTTTTTGTGTCATTCAGGTATTTGGACACTGTTCGAAAATCTTGTTCGGAATAAATTTGAACTTTAGTTTCGCGAATATTTCCCTTAGATAGTGGGATAATATGAAACATATTACTACCTATTAGCTGAGTGAATTTTTTGACAAGAGCGCTTGAATTCTCTTCTCTTATAAAAATCGGAGGAGGTTTGGCATTAGTAGCTTTTGCAGCACCTTCGGAAATTTGGCTATTCACATCATCGGCATTGTTTTTTAGCAGTGCAAATCTATTCGTACTGACTTGCTGAGTTGAGTTTAGGCGGTTTATTTTTTTCTTACTGCCCGTTGAATTTTGGGGACTAAGTTTTATTTTTATTGTAACATAGCGGTCCATTCCAGTCTGTATGGCAGCATTTTTAGTTGTTTCGTTTTTCAACTTTTCTTGCGCTTTACCTTTGTTGCCAGTGTAAGTGCTTGCACTCAAGTCAATTTATGCTTGTTCAGCAAGAATAGGCCGGGCTGTTGACATCGCTGTGCAGCCGGCAGGTACCGGTGTGTGTTTGTTGTTGTTGTTGGCGCGATTGAGGTAGTAAAAGATTGTCACTGTACTAGTTGTTATTGCAGCTATATTTGGGGATATGTTATCGCTTACCGAATTTGATGTAAGCGTTGCGCGAGTTATATATTTCAGTGGCTTCACTGAATACTGGGCAGGAACTTTCGCCTTTAAGGATATTAAGTTAATCAAATAAAACAAGGATTTTCTTTCACACTTGTTTATTAGAAAAATCAAATGTAATTTATTTCAAGAACTTCTAATAATAAGTCTTGATATCGAAACGGTCAGGCAACAACTGACTTTTGGTTCACTAATTCTAAAAGTCGTTACTCCCAATTCTTAGTTATTGGTATATGGTACACAACCCATAAACTTCTATTCTTTGTATGTATGTATATATTACAATATGTTCATGTGTATCAATATTCCTGACTCAGCATTCTTCTTATTTCCAATCTGAAATTATTCATATGCTTTTGCATTAAATACTTGTCATGGATTGCAGTTGTTTTCTTAGCCACGGCGGCTTTAGTTTCGTTAAGTTATTAGGGGTATTCTCTGAGTCTTGCAAAGCCCTTGCTCGGTGCACAAATTGCACAGATTGCACGGTAATAACTGGTTTTCGTATGGGACAGCTTTGCGAACCGTGCAATCCGTGCACCGTGCAAGGGCTTTGCAAGACTCAGAGAATACCCCTATTGTTTTGATAGCCACGGCGGCTTTAGTTTCATTTGCCTACAGTTAGATGGGTACATACATATATGCTTTGCATGTATGTAGATATGTATGTATATTTAATTTTAATACCATAAGTATAAGTACTTATGGTTGCAACAATGTTGCATATACGTAAATATGTATGTTTAAGACCATGAGTAGAAGTACTTATGGTTGCAACAATGTATGAATCTCTTTTTAATGATTTGATTTTCTTTATGACCTTGGAATGCTGAGTTCAGTTACAACTTTTACTAAGCAAGCATATTTCGTTAGAATTCTCAAAATATGCTTGCTTTATTTTTTAAATTCATTTCCTGTTTAGGTGGAGTATCATCTAACGTAACTCCCCCACAGTTGCAGTTAGAACTCTCCTGAGTTCTTTTATTTACTATTTTGATTTTAATATTTTTCTTTTTCAAATATATAATTAATGTAATACAACAAAACATATAATTATTATTATATTTATACCATATGACACATTTTTATGGTATGTTGGTTCTTCAATTTTCTCAATTTGAGTTCATTTTCATACTTCTGATTCAACATTCGAGCTGGATAATAAAATTGTTCGGTAAATTCAATTTTTTTGTTTTCAAAAGTTTTGCTGTTTATTTGTATTTTACAATCTGCGTAATGAATCAAATAATTTTTATGTATTTACTATTAATTCCCTATCGCCACAATTTTGGTTAAGCTTTTCTTTATATGCATTTGTAATTAACAAAGTATCATCTTCTGTGGTATTAAATTTTGTTTTGTTGTTAAATTTAAATGTACAATCATTTTTGAATATACAATTTTGACTTCTTTTTAAATCTTTTAATGCTGTATCTTTTTCATATTGGAAATTTTCTTCTTTTATTGTAATAATTAATTCTTTTTCGGTTTCAATTTCTAAATTTTCTGTATTTGGCAATGGTACTATCAACTTTAAATCTGTTAGTATGTAAGTGCTTGGGATTTTGATGGCAATAACAATTGATTGATTTTTGTATGCCAATACCCCTATTTTTGATAATTTTAGTTTGTAAAAATCTATTTTAAAGTATTCATTTTCCTCTTTTGTTAAAATTCCAGGATGAATTAAATTATATTTGGCTGCGGCTATATTATTTTGAATATCAACAATTTTATCTTTAACATATCTAATTTTGTGCATCATGTCGTTACAAAGAAATTGATTTAAAATTTCTGTATTTTGCTGACTCATATTCATAAAAAGTTTACTACAAAGTAATATAATTTATACACCAATAAATATATAAATTTTTTTTTAGCATCTTTTTTATTTTTATTTTTTTTTAAGTATCACCATTATGAGCTGTGATACTTTTTTTTTTCGTAGGAGAGGGAAATGCTTTATGCACTGGCCGGGGGCGCTAGTCTCTATACTACCTTCCCCGAGTGTGGTACTCCGACCGAAGCTTGTTGGGCTACCCACTAAAACCCAAACTCCCACCGCCCGCGCAAGAATCCCGCATCTGGCACTGCAGGAGCGCGCTGCTAGAGCCTTGGGGCTGCTCTTTTGTAGGGGCGTTTCATTCGGGTGTCGGGTGTTGTCAGTAGACAACCGTCCTCTCGTTTGCAGCGGAGTACGAATTTCACGTATCTCGCAACTGCTTCCCACTTTTCTGCACTGGAGATCATTACCCCAACTATGTTGTTCTGGGTTATGTCTCCGTATCTTGCTTCCAAGATTCTGCGCGAAATCAAGAAGTGTTCGCAGGTAAAGAATGTGTGGTACACGTTATCTTCGACGTTTCCACGTAGTGTCGGAACGGTGAGTCCACTCTTCCCATTCTATGAAGATATTCTCGGAAGTAACCATGACCGGCGAGGAATTGCGTCGGGTAGAAATCGACTTCCCTATGCGGTCTGTTCAATCATGTTTGAAGGTCGGCTATCAGGGAGTGCGTCCATCGACCTTTTGTGCTCGCGTTCCAGTTTAGTTGCCACTGCTGGATCAGTTGCTCGCGCGCCCTTGCCGCGGCAGCTGCTCGACCTATCTCGGCACTGAGATTGTAAATCTCTTTTCGCTCGTAAATAAGCAAGTAGCTCAATTGGCATAACGCCAGAAATAACTAGGACCACGTCCGCGGACACTGTACGGTATGCAGAAGCAATGCGTAGTGCCCCTCTGCGCTGGACCTAAGACATTTGAATCCGGTATTTTTTGACTTTCAACGCGTCGGCCCATATTTCTGCCCCGCACAGGAGCACCGACTGGACCACTGTCATCAGAAGCTTCCTGCGGCATGGCTTCGGGCCGCCCACGTTCACCATGGCTTAGAGCCACCGTGCTCTGCGCAGCTTTTTCACATACTCCATGGATGTGTTCCCAGAATGTGAGTTTGCTGTCAAGCTTCACCCCTAGGTATTTTGTAGACCTAGAAGTCGTCACAAGTTGAGGTCCGACCATCATATTTATAATTGTTGGGATTCGTTTCCTGGTGAGGAGCACGATCTCCGTTTTGGCTGTAGCCAATTGTAGACCGTGATTGCTCATCCATCCACTGACGTTGCGGATGACCTGGTTTAGCTTGAGCTGTGCTAGCCGGATGTTTCTTGCTGTTATGACGGCGGCCACTTCGTCCGCGAAGGCGACAAGGAAGGCGCTCTCCGGCATTTCCGTGCGCAACAGACTGTCATACGTGGCGTTCCAGAGGTCCGGGCCAAGTACAGACCCCTGTGCCGCTCCGCCGGTTATACGTCTCTTTCTCTGACCTTGTGTTGTGTCGCACAAAAGCCAACGGTCTCTGAGGTAGTCCCGGATCATATCTAGCAAGTATGTTGGAACCTTGAATGGCCGTTCCAAGGCCTCCAGCATGTCGTCCCATCTTGCCGAGTTGAAGGCGTTCTTGACGTCCAGTGTGACTAGCAGCACTATTGGCCGCGCCTGGTGGCAGGCCTCTTCGGCCTTATGTACCGCCTCGACTACATCGCCAATTGCTCCAATAGTTGAGTGTCCCTTCCTGAAGCCATGTTGTCGTGGTGAAAGACCTCCCTCGCTTTCTATGGCTGACGTCAAGCGTATTTTGAGCAGACTCTCCATCATTTTGCCTGTTGTGTCTAGCATGCAGAGTGGCCGGAAGGATGAAGGAGAGTTTGGGTCCCCTTTGCCCTTGGGTATAAGCACCAGTCTCGCCTTCTTCCATTGGCTTGGGAAGACCCGGGCCCTAAGGCAGCTGTTGCACATGTTAAGCAGGAGATCAGGGCTCGTTTTCGCTGCTAACGTGATTGCCTCCGCTGGTATGCCATCTGGGCCAGGAGCCTTGCCGGCTTTCATGCTTCGCAGGGGTAGCTTCAGCTCGTCTGTCGAAAACAGTGGTGTCTCGGCTTGCTCCTCGACGAACACTGTATCGGCTCTTAGTGGGTGTGTGGGAAATAGCGCATCCACTATATTCTTAACTAGGGCTTCATCCATCGCTTGCGATGATGTATGGAACTTTTTCATCACTATTTTGTATCCCTGGCCCCAGGGATCGCGATCCACTTCGTCACATAGCGCTTTCCAGCAGTTCCGTTTATTCATCTGTATCTCGGCCCCAAGTGCTTTCTTAGCGCTTTTGTAGGCTGCTGCTCTGGTCAGCGCCTCAGGTCTACCACGAGCGCGCGTTGCGAGTCTCCGCATTCTATGGCAGGCCCATGAGCTGTGATACTAAACCTATCATCATTATCATTATTATTCAAATTGAGTATTTCCGCAAATTTGTGTGCTCTTTTTATATTAGCAATATGAACATTCTGTAAAGGATTAATTCGGAAATATGGTTGATCCTTATTCCTTACTTTTCTTTAGTTTTTAATGGGCCCGGTTTGTCTATTTTCTGTGTATTCTTCTCTATTTTTGTTATGCTTGGCTATTGCTTTTTCTTTTGCTGTTTTAATTCTATCTTGTAATATGGATGGATAAATGTTTTCCTTTGCGGACTTTGGAGAACATTTGATGGTTGAATGATGCGGATCATTATACTTAGCTATAACAATCTGCATTCTCATTTCTGTTGAGAGACTCGGATCTTCAATTCCTTTTCGTTTCTCTAACAGGGTTGAGTGAAGCCTCTCAATATCTGCATTACCTGTGTGGTTATTAGGTTTGGTAAGGTGGATCTCGACATTCTCGTCATTTAAATATTTTACTAACTGTTCCGCTCCAAACTCATTATCCATTATGATTTTTATCGGTTTTCCGAATTTTGCAAAATGTTCCATTATTATTGCTTTCTTTGCTCTCCAATTTCGATCAGTAATTGTATATGCTGCGGCGAACTTCGTTAACTTAAATATCAATTGTTGTAACAAATGAATGTTTGTTAAAATGATGTAGGTTAAATTTGGGTTTAATCGGATTACGATCGTATTTGATCTGTTGGCATTTTTGACAGTTGGTAATTATTAATTGTATGTGCTCTCTTAATTTCGGATAGTATATTTTATCCTTCAAAGAATTATAAGTTTTATTTATGCCACTGTGCATAGATTCATTATTATGATAAAGCGAAATTTGCTTGTGGAGTTCTTCTTCTACCACTATTTCCGATGCCCTTTTTGTGCATTTTATAAACACTATTTTGTTATCGCAATTAAATACTGATATTAACATCACTTGAATTTTATTGTAGTCCGATTCAGAAACTTCTGAATAAATTTCCACTTTTCCGTTATATATATAGCGTTTGAAAGTACTTTGGATTGAGTTTTCCTCATCCATCGGATTTATTTCCAATATCTTCGTGTTATGGATTGTTGGTATTTCTTATCTTGGACTGTAAGTCAGCATTATTTGAATTTTATATTTATTCACAATGTCTTCTTTTATTGCGAAATGTTCTGCTAACTCTTCGTCTGCAGAATGGAATGTATCTGACATTTCCAGATTTGACTCATTGTCATTATTTTGATTTATTTTAGGCGAGTTTTCTAGTTATTCTACTAAAAAAATCTGCCACAACGTTATCTTTACCGTTAAGGTACTCGATTTCATAATTATATTCTTGAAGTTTTAAAAGCCACCTCTGATGGCGTTGGGAAAATTCTCTCCCTTTGTATTTATTATTAAAATATTTAATTGGGCAATGATCGGTAATAATTTTAAATTTTGTACCATAAATATATGGCCTGAAATAATTTATTGAATACATAATTGCCAAAAATTCTCTATCTGTTGTAGCGTATTTTTGTTCATGATTATTTAATGTTCTGGAAATATAGCACACTGGCTGACCTTGTTGCGAAAGAACAGCCCCTATTAATGTCTTCAAATTCTCGAAACTTGCTATGTACTGCTGATCTTTCGGGTTTATTTTGTTTCCTTTTTTCAAATATTTTATCATCGGATATGCTATTTTAGAATAATCTTTACTGAATTATTGGGCTTGATTCCCTCTTTTGTTAAAGTATGCCCTAAAAATTGCGTCTCTTTTTTTCAGAAAACTGCATTTGTCCGCCTGAATTTTTAAATTATGATTCGCTAAAATTGAAAAAAAATTTTCCAGCGATTTAATATGTTCCTCTAATGAGGTGGAAAATACTAAAATATCATCGAGATACACAACACATATTTTGTTAATGTCCTGTCTTAAAATCTCATTCATAGTTCTCTGAAAAGTGGCTGGGGCATTTTTTAACCCAAAAGGCATACGGACGTACGCATACAGTCCTGCCGGAGTAACAAATGCTGTCTTTTCGATGTCCCTTTCTGCCATCAATATTTGGTGATATCCTTTGGCCAAGTCAATGGTGCTAAAGTACTGTGCCTGGCCCAACTTGTCAAGAATTCCATCAATGTTTGGTAGAGGGTACTTATCATCAACACTCAGTTGATTTAGTCTCCTATAGTCAACCACTAATCTATATTTTTGATTCATCCATTTTCTTAGGTACAATTAAAATCGGAGAACTGTACCTACTTCTAATTTTGCGTATTTAGGAGGTAATCTGTAAATTCTGGAATTAATCTGTTGGTCTGTTGTGGTTTTAATCTCATGTACCACCGACCTTGTATTTGTTAGCGTATCTCCTTCTTTGTAAAGTAATTTTTTAAATTTCTTCAATAACATTTCAATTTTGCTTTTTTCATCTGATTTGAGATGATTTAGTGCGATACTCTTCACTTCACTTACATCCAATGAATAAACTTGCTCCTGCATCGTTTTCATATGGAACGGAGGGTTTGTACCGTTCTTCAAAATGATTTGCATATTTTCAATTACAATAATTTTAAAATTTTTGAAAATTAAATCGAAATGAAATAATAAATCATATGGCTTATCGAAATCCATTAAAAGCCACTTTATTTTAGCGTTTGGTGGATAATTAAATTCCGAAGGACAATCACTTTTTACCTTGATATTCGGCTTTTCAATATTGCCATTTAATGTACTAATAATAGTACTTTCTTGTTCTACGATTGGTAAATTATATTTTTCAAAACTTGACTTTTGGATGATACTAATAGTAGAACCAGGATCTACTAGAGTAAGCCAATTTTTTCCAAAAAGTGTTAGTACAATTATAATTTTTCTGTCATAGTTTTCCGAGGCGAGTTTGTAAAAAAATCGTTAGTTTCGTTTGTTTCCTCATTTTGGCCACTTCGACTTAATGTGTCTACCTCCATTGGTTCGGGCCTATTTGACCTTCTTGTCTACTGAGTTCTATTTGACTCATTATTTCCTCAACTGTTGCATACTTGTTGTGCCGAAGAATTCGAGGGTCTATTTTGCCATGAATAATTCGCAGATCTATTCTGTCCCGAATTATTCGAATTTCGATTCTGGCTTAAGTTGTTTGAATACCGATTTGGTGCAGTATTATTTGAATATCGGGTTTGTCCCGAGTTGTTCGAATACCTATTTTGCAAGGAATTATGCGAGTAGCGATTTTGTTGCGAATTGTTCGTATTACGTAAGTAATTATTCGAACTATTTTGGCCACGATGGCCATTTTGGTTTTGTGGGCGATAATTGTTTTGCCCCGACTGTCTGAAATTTGTTAAAAAATTTTGCTTTCTAT
>NW_023458556.1:70579580-70586429 GCF_013731165.1 Rhagoletis pomonella
ATTTGGCCTGATGTCAGATTAGACTTAAGCTTAATTTCGTTAACAGAGTTTTTGGTTAAGCGTGTTTGTGTCTTCAAATCAATTTTGGCTTCTAACAGCGTCAATGCATCTATACCTAATAAACCATCGAAATAGTTGTGGAACTTAAATTTTCAGAAGTTAATGGAACCGTTTTGATTAAATTGTTTGAAAATGGACAGAATGGTTTTTTTTGTTAATATGGTATTTCTTGAAGGCGGTGAAAATTGTCACCTGCTCGCAATTGTATTATTTATTTTCGGGTATCTATTCTGGATTGTTGAAGGATACGGAAGCTCGTGTGTCTAAGAGAAACCAAAGGTTTCTGTCAAAAGGAGAGGATATATTTATATATGGGGTTGTATCCCCGTGTTTGTTTAGTTCTACGTATCCTGTTGCGTCTCCGAGGCTATATTCGTTGGTCCTCTATGTTGGTATAATTATTAACGTAACTTTCAAAATAGCGATCTAAGTTATTTTGCTAATTATTAGTCTTGTGGAAATTAAAGTTTCCCGTTCGAGAATATCTTGTTTGTGCACTTGGTTTAGGTTTAATTGGTTGTTTACTTTGTTGAGTCCTGGAGGTTTCTGGCGGACTCGTCTTATTACTTTCTGACTCTTTGTTTGTACCGTATTTATTTGTTCCTACGTAGGAAGTGCTTGTTGCCGTGTGGTTTCTCTGATAGTTATTGTCAAAAGGCCTATTTGTGTTAGGTTGTTGTTGATATGGGTGGTTATGTGTTCTATTTTGGTATTGGTGTTGAGTGTTATTCCTATTTAAGTAATTTTGGGTGTAAGGTTAATTCTAATATTACAATATTTGCTCTCTTTATTGTTGTTTTTTTTTTGTTTACAAAAACTTGTTTGTTAGAGCAGACAAGATGTTTTGCACACTCACATTGAAAATTAAACGAATGTCCGTGTTATCATTCTTTTCTCCTTTCCTTGAGGTTCGTCTCGCAACAGTGAGGGATTGAAATACTCCAGTATTCAGTCCTTTGGTCCTGCTCTTTGTAAAATGGTCTTCCGGCTGAGTACACTTATCACTGAATCCTGTCCGAAACGGCCGTCGACTGCGCCACTCAACAAGTTCGGGATGTCCCAGGTAAAAAATATAACAATCACTAGCTCCTCAACTGGAGCCATACAAAAAATAAATACTCACTGCTTCGGTTTAAACTATCGAATCCGTTCTTTATTGGAAGGTGGTTGTATTTATAACTATAAAAGTGCGTATTCTACAATTATATAAAATGCTTATTCTATACTAATTACTTATTGCAAATTAATATGCTTATTGGTAAGAATATACTTATATATTATTACTGGTGTAAGCAGTTCCGGGTTGGCGGGCGGCTAACTGCTTACTCTAGGCGGTTTTGTTGGTGCTTGTTGTGTTGCCGTCACAGTAGGTGCTGTAACTCGTGTGATGTTTTGAAATGAGTAATTTCGCCTTCCTGATGCTGCGTTTAAGTTGGTCCTGACTTCCGCGACTGGTAGGCTAATATCTAGGCAGTGAAGCTCTGGTGCAGATTTTCCCTTAGTAATCTTACTGTTGCTAGAGCTTCTCTTCCACTGCGTCGGGATTTGAATAGGATTCAGGTCAAGCTTCTTGGTGTAACATCTCCACAGCGAAATCAAAACAAGAATTTTTGAACGCTTCTGTAACGATAGAAAAATTGATATTTTCGGTAACATGCCCTAGATTCTTAATGTTCATCATCGTGATATCGTAGACGTATTCTAGGTTGACTCATCGTGTGGTTCTTGATGTTTGATAGTACTGCTGGCAAGGCTTGTGATGTGATAGCTTCGCTGCTGGAGAACACTTGGTTGCCGATCCTAATCGTTTTGTTGTTCAATTGGATAACGGTGGTACCATTTATGGTACGTGAGGCTTTGTCACTCCTAACTTTGCCTTGGTAGTTCGAAATGAAAACCGTGTTGTCATTTATAAGTTCAATAATCGTTTAATTTCTTCTAGTGAATTGGCAGCTAGCATATCCACCCTTTAGCAATCGGGATAAGCAACCGTTTTCTTCCAATTTGTTATAGATTCGGAGCCACATACTGTTGGCGAACTGATCATTAGACAATTTATCGTCAGTCCATACGTTTTTTCTTGGTTGATGAACGTCCTGTCAAATGGTAGATTTAGTTGCTTTCCCTCGTAGAAACCAGCGCGTGTCACCAGCTGAATATATTTGTCAGTTTTTACTTTCGGCATCAAGAGAACATGGAGGAGCAGCGTTCGATTTGTGTATAACGATGGCTTGCCGTATTCAACCGCTTCAATTTTGTTTCGGTATGGGAGAGTTTCCATCTCCGGCAGGATCTGATTAACTTCGTCTGTGTCATGTAAGTTCGTGTCAACAATTCTGCGCTTTGCCAACTTGCATGCCCGGACCATTTCGTTTACCTCTTTGCGAAGAAGCACGATATTGTGCAGTGCACTCTTATCGAAGCTTTTTGTTTCAGCTTCTTTCGCATGCGGTCCACTGCCTCGTCGATTTTTTCAAAACTTCTTGAGTGGCCATGAATAGTTCTCATTGACCTTGTATTGGTGGTTGTTGTTCTCAATAACTTCCATAATTTTTTCGATGCGCTCCATCGTTTGGTAAATATAGAGCTGCGCCAGAAGTTTGCGTCAGTTTGCTTGCCAAGTCTTCCATCTTTTGTGGCATATTGTTGAAGGTTGACGGCGTGGATTAGTTTGAACGACCCGCTAATAATCCAACCATTTCCACTTTGGATAGTTACTATCGGAGCCTTGTAGTGAAAATGGTGTAGACCGCTGATGGCTGACACCAGCAGTGGGAGTCTGCAATACAAAATATTGCTTCTAATTCTACTGTTGTTAGTGGGTTAGTAATTTTTTAATCATATTTATTTCAAATTATTACTTTATACGGATTCTTTTTGTTAGGGGTTAGCGGTTATTAAAATTTGTGCAACATGTTACGTGTTATTACATATTTTTCGTTTGTACTAAATATTTCATGCCATTTCATTTCTTTAAAATATTAAATATTGCTAAGTTTACAAAAAGAATTTGTTTATTTAATTTGCTTTTAAATTTTGTCTTTTCTTTTTCTCTTCTTTTTTAATTTAATTATTACTTTTCTAATTTTGCGAATAATATAAGAACAATATGAACTAAATAACTTATTTCCTGTTGCTTTTGATACTATTGTTTTTTTGTTTTGTTTCGTTTGTTTAAATCTGGGCAATTTTTCCTTGTGTCAACAATGTTACCAAATATTTATTCATTTTCTTACTTTTATCTAGGAGTTCTTGATAACTGGAAGATTTTGAACGATTGAAAACCATTTCACTGGGGTTTCAGTTTGTGACCGAATGATTTGAATTGTTATAGTGATCTACTGAAATATTAACGAGCTCCTTTGTCCTGAAACTTAAATTTTCTGATTTTAAGCATCTAAATATCTCAATTAGTGTGGAGTGAAACCTTTCGACTTGACCATTTACCTCGCTTCTCTGCGATGGTGTACTGTAAAGCCGATTCCTAAAGCCTCTAACAAATTTTCTGTTATCGGGCTGATCATCCCGCGTTCGTTATCGGTTACCAAGATTTTTGGGGACGTGAAGTAGTGTAGAAGTTTTACTATTTTTTCCTTTATGTGCAGAGTTGACTTGTTCCTAGCGTGAAACATACTACGTTTATACGCACAGAATAATCGACTTAATTGAAAACGCATTGACACCGTACACATTTCTCTCTAGTGTTTATACTTACGGCTTTATATCGGCATCAAAGTAACCGTCTTCAAAAGCAAACAAAATCAGCCGTTTTCATTTGACATTTTATAAGTTAACATAATGGAAAGTGATAAAAATATAGTTTTATACGGCATTATAAAATCGTGGCAAAGAAAAAGAACGATTATTATTAATCAGCTTTTAAATACTGATGCGATTATTTGGAATTTGAGCGGAACAGCTGATCTCCAATTCGCTTTGAGTGAGAGCGGTGTTTATACACTCTTTCTAACTGTCTGGAGAAATAAACTACCGATTTGAAATGGAGTGTGAGCCAAAACACTTCGCTCTTTCAAAGCGAATTGAAATTCAGTTTATACATATGTTTTGAATCGCGGCGAAATGAATTAAAGCGACTTATGCATGCGTATAAACGTAGTAACAGTTTAGCGAACTTCGAAAATTTGTCAACTTAAAAAAATGTCTCCTTGCATCTCGAAAATGTCCACGTGAATTATTTCACATGGCCATGAAGGAACTGGTGTACTTTTTAGCTCTGGCATGTTGGGGTGCCTATCGTACTTGCTAACCTTACACGTTTCGCATGGCGGAACATATTTTCTAATCTTGCTACTCATTCCTGGAAAGTAATAACGTTCTAAGATTTGCTTCCTATTTTCTGCAGCGTTTCGGTGAGCCCTTTTATCGGGGTTTCGCAGATCTTCTACAAGCGTTTGTGCTACCCGGCTCTTCTAATGAATAAAATGTTCCAAATACACTTTTTGGAGCAACCCTAAGTGGCTTTCTGGCATCTTTATCCCGTTGATTACGTTCGCTCTTAGCTTTTCTTTAAGTATGCTAACGACCTCATGTTCGCCGCTCCTCTCTATTCCTACGTAGGGCCGCAAGTAACCGGGATTTGATTAATAAAGACATTCAATGGCACTTCAATGAATGGAAGAAGGTCTGAGCTGTCCTGCCTTGCTTTGCAGGGTGTCTTAAGTAGATCTCCCTTCACTTGCCGAATCCGTGGTTGCGTTTTGGCTGCCAATTTCGCATGCGGACACCATTGAAGCTGTTAGTTGATTTACCTGGGTTTTAAGTTGAGATAGAGCATCTGCCGCGACGTTAGATTTCCCTTGTTTGTAGATTAGTTCATAGTTATATTCCTCTATTCGAGATTTCCAACGTTTAATCTTCGCGGTGTAATTATGTTACTAAGCGACAAGGTCAGCGGTCGATGATTTTCCTAGCGTCGTGTAGGTAGTTTCGGAGGTTATCTAGTGTCCATACAATGACAAGCATCTCCTTTTCGTTCCTCGCGTACCCCTCCTCTATGGCTGTTAGACTACGTGATATAAATGCTATAGGTTTGTATTTACCATCATAGTCCTGTGACAGTACCGCACCAATCGCGAAGTCGGAGGCATTTGTTTTGTCAGATAGAGGCCTTTTCAAAGTTGGGGAAGGTCATGACCTCTGAGGTCGTTAACACCTACTTGAGGTTCTCGAATGCTTCTACTGATTTTTTATTTAGTACTATTGGTATTTGCTTCCATTGGGTTGCCTTCACCTGCGTGTGTTTCCTCGGGTAATGTTAGTGAGTTGGTTTGCGATTTTCGCGTAATCGTGAGTGAACTTCCTTTAACAGCTTAGGCTTAGGAACCTTTAAAGCTCATTTCGACATCATTTAAATGGGTAACTTCATCCTTGCTAAAGCTGATTATATCATCAATGTAGGCAAAGCAATCGTTGAAAGATAGAGGGTGCATTTTTTTAGGCCAAAAGGAAGTTGCAAAAATTCGTACTTTCCATTCATAGTGGAAAATGCCGTTTTTGGGATGTCGCGGGCCTTCATTGGGATTTGGTGAAATCCCGAAGTTAGGTCAAGCGTGGTGAAATATTTTGCATTTCCTACATTTTTTTTTGGATACAATCCATATGGGTAAGATGTACGGGCTTTTTGAAGGACGAATTATGCCTTCCGAACGTAGTTCCTGAATTTATTTATCGACTTCCCCGCGCATGTTAACGGGATTGGGATAACTCTTAGTGTAAATGGGATTTTCCGTTTCAGTTCTTATTCGATAATAGCTTTGTAGCTTTCTTTTTCCTCATCTCTGATATTTGATAATAGATACTCCACACTACTCATAAATGAGTTTATTGTTACGTCTCCTCTTCCAGTAAACGTTGGTAAATGTTGAATATTTTTTATGATTCCTTGTAGGTTGTTGTCGTTCATGGGTTGTCTTTGTTGTTATTCGATGTACGCTTGTCTCAATTGCTCCAACTGCTGCTCCCTCCGGTTCGGCTCCTCAATAAGCTCAACGTCCGGTATTTGAATCTGCTCCTGTGACATCTTTCTTCTTTCGGCGAACACTCGCTACCTGATTGATTTAATTATGCTCCTTTTCCTCGTTCAGTTCACGTTTAATATTGTTCTGGTGAATAAACGCCTTTTTAATTATAAGGTCGCTTTTCACTGCAAAAACTTTTCTTTTTTATATATTTTATTTATATTATATCCTGGAGGGTCTGGTCAACTCCTGAGTTGGCTACAGATTCGCAGGATTATTTTTGGGAATCATCAGTAATTTAACCATATTTCCGTATCACTATCCTAACCACACTTGCTGGGCAGGATAACCGACTGCGCCAGTTTCACTTTGGGTCGTGGCAAACGGGTTTTTAAAAAAAGGCAAAAAAAGCTACAATTTTGATTAAAGCGAAGTGACGCTGAAGATGCACAAAACCAGACTGATTTATTTAACTTCTTCAACTTAAAACGAAAATTATTCTATTTACAATAATTGCTTATTCACTACTTTTGACTTGTGAATTTAATTAAACTTCTTAACAATCATTTTATTGTTCAATTCGATAATTCCTGGAAATTTGTTGTCTTTTTAATTTTCAATTACTCTTTTTGTGTACAATTTTACCAATAGGTCGGAAGTGGTTTTATGTTACTACTTTGTTTATTTGCTTTAAAAATTCCTCATATTTGTCAGTTGCACCGTCAGGTGTTTTTGTATAATTATTTACATATGTAACTCGTGCGAGTTATATATTTCAGTGGCTTCACTGAATACTGGGCAGGAACATTCG
>NW_023458556.1:70586529-70588316 GCF_013731165.1 Rhagoletis pomonella
GTTTTGCCCCGACTGTCTGAAATTTGTTAAAAAATTTTGCTTTCTATTTAAAAACATTGGATTTAGATTTCCGTCATCTAATCCAATAAAATTGTACATATTTGTACTTCTGTATTTCTGTCCAATTTGTGATATTTCTTATAGAAAAGGCGAACGTTCCCGCCGCTAATTGCTTAATTCGTTGAATAAGCATTCCTGTAAAAATTTCCTTCATAACGTCCCCATTGTCATTTAAGGCACTAAATTCTGTAATGCCATCTATAATTTGTTTTGACTTTTTGCAGAGTTCACTGATATTTGATACTCTGAGATTATTTATTTCGCTTGTAAGGGTCATTTGGTTTTTTGAATGCCTGAAATGTTTTAATTTGGTCTTACATAAGTCCCAGCTTTCTGGTGGATTTAGCGCCAAAAAATTTTGGCTGAACCGATAATCTTTAAGTCATAAACCACACGAAAAACTGCATCCTCCTGACCTATATAGTCCCTTAAAACTCTGTCTATCGCTTCAATAAATGAAGGTAATTTCGCAACATTACCCTCAAAAGGCTTCAAATATTTCAAATCCTTTTCTATTCTTTGTCTCACTGTTGTTCTTTGGTTAGCAGCATTTTGCTGCAACAGCTGAGTAATTGCTACTAAGCAATTCTCTATATTTTGAGCCATTTTTTATGTAAGTAATTTATTTTAATCGTTATTTATTGAGTTCATACTAAAAACTAAACCCTAAACACTTCAAAACGTCTTATATAAAATGCTGCCCTTACTGCTGTCGCTTTGTGTTGTTGTTGCATTCCTTTTTCATTTGGTTGTAAATATGTTGGATCAGCGGATCACACGGCTATAGCTATGTGCTGTATATTTGTAGCCGCTCATCGTTGCCTGTGTGTCGCATCGGCGTCTTTTACAATATTTATTATTAGGGCTATTCGCGATTCGGTGCATAAGAGCTGACAAATTTATGCAATTGCAGAAATATGCCATGGATTGTGAGCGACCTTTATTAAACTGTCATGGTAAAACTTTTTTAATCAGCTGATAGAAATGTCAACCAGAGTTGCAATGCATAGCATTTTTATGCTATGGATTTTCGGTATTGCAAATTTGTCAAGCCATGACAAATCCAAATGCGTGTATTTTGTTTGTGTATTGCAAATAATTTGCAATACAAATTTGCAATGCAATGATGCTAGGCCATTTGCACCAGATCGCGAATAGCCCTATTGTCTTATTATTTGCTATAATTGTCTGCTTATGCTTTGCGAGTATGCTGAGTCAGCAGATCACACGGCTTTTGTTATGTGTTGTCTGTTTGTAGCCGTTGATCGTTACTTTGTTTATTATTATTAGCAGGTGTCATATTCGGTGCCCTTGTTAAGCCGGCAATGCTGACTGTGTGCTAGGATGTTGGGTTAACTCCTCCCTTCCTAAGTGTGGATCGTCCGCGATCCTCTCGGTGATCTCCCTTACCAAAACATTCATTGCACGTTTCTGAGATTGCTTTTTGTATTTACTAAAGGCAAGCCAAAATACTATGAGGGCTATAACTGATATTGCTATTATAATGAAAGCATTCGATTTTGAGTTAACCTCTCTTCGCAGGGCACCGATGTGGTTGATATTTTCCACATTCATTTCTTGAAGGTAGTTAAGGCTTAACGTTTCTATGTGTCCCAAAAGATTAATTTTTTGCGCTGTTGGAGTTCCGGGTGACCTGGTAGCAGCGTTATTTCTATTGCAGTATTCGATGCCATTTACTGTTACTGTTTGGTCAAAGGTCAACAAAA
>NW_023458556.1:70588416-70599515 GCF_013731165.1 Rhagoletis pomonella
TCTGTTAACGAAATTAAGCTTAAGTCTAATCTGACATCAGGCCAAATAGTAATACCCGGAAACTCAAATATTCTCGCTAAGCTTCCAGCAGATATCGAAAATGGTAACATCTACATCGACAAAATAGAACTCAAACCAAACCTCTTTCTGTCCGAAGGACTCTGGTTCAGCACAATGGAATTAGCAAATTATTCCCAGTCAAAAGAAAACCTATGTTTTGAGCAACCACTTAAAGATGAAAAACACATACCTTCGAGCCATGTAGAATAGAACAATCTTAACTTCACTCAGGGTAACATCCCGGAGGATATAAATATACGTGACCTACTCAGACTTGACCATGCAATACTGAAGAACGCACTAATAAATCTATATAAACAATATGAAGACATAATATATAAGCCGGACGAACCCTTGACTTTCACTAGCGCAATCAAACATCAAATAAAGATAACAGATGATATTACAACATACATAAATCATACAGGTATCCATACGCACACAAAGGAGAAGTACGAAGACAAATCTCCAATATGTTAGAACAGGGAATCATCAGACAAAGCTATTCCCCATGGAGCTCACCCGTCTGGGTGGTGCCTAAGAAAAAAGATGCAAGCGGAAAGGAAAAGTGGCTACTAATAATATACTACAGGAAAGTAAACGAGAAACCAATATCAGATAGATAACCATTACCTAACATAACCGAAATACTGGGGGGTATTTCTTACGACGTATTTGCCTATCGCATCGCATTTCTCTTTCGCATCGCATTACAGAGTAGCCCTCTGGACAAACTTGGAAAGTGTCTATATTATACCACCCTAGACCTTGCGAGCGGGTTCCACCAAATTGAAATGAACCCCAAACACATCGCAAAGACGGTATTCACTGTAGAAGAAGGGCACTACGAATACGTCAGAATACAATTGCCAAAGAGTTATGGATAGCGTCCTTAAATAACTAATAAGTAAAAAATATATGTTATACCTTGACGATATAATTATAATTTCCACTTCACTACAAGAACATCTCGAAGGCATCAGACTAGTTTTCGGAAAACTCCGCAAGTCCAGTTTCAAAATTCACATGGACAAATGTGTGTTTATGAAAAAGGACCAAATTCTGGACTTGTTAGATGGCGACTTAAACTCGAAGAGTTCGACTACGAGGTAGTTTACAAGAAAGGGAAATGGAACACAAACGCCAACGCACTAAGCCGAGTTAAAATTAATGAGCCTGACCCCAAGTATCAAGAGCTGTATGCGAACGACAATACGGACGAAACAATGCCTGGAGGAAAACTTGAATAACGGTATTCCGATATCGGAGAAACTATTAAACGAGTTCAACCTTCAGATTATTTTTGAAGTAAGTGACAAAGAATCACCAATGGTAGTCGAAAACATTTACAGAAATAGACAAAGGAGAACCGTAAGACGACCCATGTTCAACGAAGATGGAATAATAGACATATTCAAAAGTTCAACATGCAATACGAATTACCAGAAATGCTACAAAAGCCATTTGAAATCGTTCACATCGACATATATACCATAAATGGCAATCAAACTCTCACCCTTATCGAAAAATTCTCCAAATTTGCCGCAGCCTTCTCGTTAAATGCTAGAACTAGTATAACAGTTCTTAGAGCACTAAAAATCTATATAAGCTTTTACAGCATCCCTAGAAAGACTGTGTGTGACCAAGGGCCTGAATTCACAGCGAATATTTTCCAGGACTTCTGTAAACAAATAAGAACTAGTCTCCACATCAAATCATTCCAACAAACAAGCAGTACTGCTCCAGTAGAAATACTTCATTCTACATTAACTGATATATACAGAGTAATCATTTCAACACGAAAAGAACACAAACTAACCACTGAACACGAAGTAATGTTGAACGAAACACTCATTACCTATAATAATGCTATACATTCTTCAACCAAATACACTCCCTATGAACTTTTCTTCGGAAGACCATACATATTACTTAAAACCTTAGATTCCACTGGCGAACATGAATATCTAACTAAATTAAACGAATTTCTTGATTATATCCAGAGATCAACGAGAAGGTATCACAAGTTAGACGAGCAAAACTTGATAAGTTTAACAAATCAAGAGAACCCGCTGAAGATCGTGCTGAAAACGAAGTGGTATTTAGAAAGGAAGCCAGACGCAATAAGTAGACTTCCCGATTTTCAAGCACTTGATTTCAAAAAATAATAAGGTTACTATTGTAACTAACCGAAACAGAAAGATAAATAAGAGCAAACTAAGAAAACGAAATAAGAAATAAAACTCGTACCATCTAGGTATATAAATCGAAAACATCATCCAATGATTACTACAGCGCAATCAGGGCATATGATTGATGCACAAGGAAAATGAATGAGACCAGCCTTCACTGATTATGATTATGATGATAAAATTAAACATAAAATAAAATAAATACATACTATTAAAAAAAAAAAGAAAAAAGTATTATATCAATAATTATATTACATACATATGTTCCTTCCAGCCGGATATTTGCGGCTATGTCACATTCACTAGACGACCAAGTCGTCTAGGGTGGCCGGTATGTTTAGGCCCGACTGCTAACACCGGGCACCTAAATGCATGCTATGTACTGCTGCATGTGCAAAAATTTCCTTTATGCAATTCATGACATTTTTGCACATGCACTTCTCAACTGCCATGTAATTGAACTTCATCTTAAGTATTAATTAGACGGCACTTCAAAGGATGCTCGGCCTAGTCTGATGCATCCTCCGGAACATTTTGCGGACATTTTGCGAAGCCGATTGACTGTCAACCTGTGCGGACGTGGTTTTCACGAAAAGCAGAGAAAAAAAAACAGAACCAACGCGAAAAGATAATACTAGGCATAAATAAGCTTTCTGCTTATTTGCCTATAATAATAAATTACTTTTTTCAGAATTTTCGCAATGCCGCGAGAAATTCAAATAAACGTGCAAACATACAATAAAATAAAAGCAACTCCGGCCCCACCGCGCTTACCGAATAGTAGTGAAACAAGCACCAAGTGTAGTGAAATAAACCTTGCCGTAACGGAAGCTGACCAAAAGCATTCAGCTGATCACAAACACAAACAATGCTGATCGCGTTAAATCGTTCCCTCCCTACCCCCAAACCTCGTGCATTACATCTTGGCATGCACAGTCGCCAATGTCTCCGGTAGACCAAGTTGTTCAAACGCAACAACAAAGCACCACTAGCTTAGCAACAAGCACAGTAACAACGGTGAGCGCAGCTCTCACAACAACGACTACAACCACGACTTCAGCAATGACAGCGGTTTCACAACGCAGTTCACCCACACCTGCACAGACGGAAATTTCGGCACCAGCCAAGCCAAGCAACGCAGCTCAGCGCAAGTTGACCTACTTAACCAACAACCCGTACATTGACTCAAACGGGTATTGATAGGTATACACAAGTCAAACGAAAATTAAGCCCACAGCAGCAAAAAATTGCAAACCCATCAAAAATTGCAAAAACGAAAACCACTGACATTAACCCTCTACTGGGAAATAAGTTTGCGATTCTGGACAATGAATGTGACAAAGAGCCGAATGGAGTTTCTAAAGCCAAACCCAAACCGCCCCCAATTTATTTACGAGAGCAAAACTGTAGTGAGCTCGTGAATAAATTAACTCAGCTTATTGGAGACAATACGTTCCACGTAACATCAGTTACCAAGGGTAATATTAAAGAGACCAAACTTCAGATTCTAACTGAAGAAAATTACCGGTTGGTAACCAAACATCTTAATGAAGATAAGAAAAAGCTCAAAAGCAGCAAAGGACTGCAAGTGGTAATAAAAGGTATAGAATCAAGTGTACCCATTGCTGATATTGCTCATGCTCTAGAGAAGGCAGGATTTTCTGTTAAAAATGTTGTCAATATTATCAACAAAGCAAAAATCGCTCAGCCTATGTTTAAGGTAGAACTTAAGCCTGAAACAAAGCCAATGAATAAAAACGCAGTGCACCCAATCTACAATCTACGATACCTTCTACACCGAAGAATAACAGTGGAGGAGCCGCACAAGCGAAACGGTCCCGTACATTGCACAAGTTGTCAAGAATTTGGGCACACCAGAACATACTGTACCTTGCGCCCAGTGTGTGTTGCCTGTGGCGACCTTCACGCTTCCGCTTCTTGCAAGGCTATCAAAGATGATGTGGCTGTAAAGAAATGCAGTAATTGCGGAGGTAACCACACCGCGAATTATAGGGGATGCCCTGTATACAAAGACTTGAAAGTCTCGCATGAATCAGCGCAACACAGCCGTACGCTCTTCCACCACTCCAACTAGCTCTTATACATACCAACACCTCACGCCATCAACCACTACACCAGGAGCCTTTTTTGCCAATGCGCAGCGAGTTCTCAACGTTTCTTTTGCCGACGCGTTAAAACTACAAACGCAGCCAAGCACGGCGAAATCAAACTCCAATCAAGAAACATTTGCAAATATTCAAAGGAATAATACTGAGCAAATGCAGCCGAACCCCCCTACTTGTGGCATAGAAGGAATGATATTGAATCTTACTCATTGTATGACTCAATTCATGTCTACTATGCAAAATATGATTCAAGACCTCATAAAGGCTCAAAACCAATTGTTGCAAATTTTAGTGAATAAAAAATGAGTGAATTGAAAATTTGCTTATGGAATGCTAACGGTGTAAACCAGCGTAGATTAGAACTCAGTCAATTTCTCACTGAATACAACATAGATGTTATGCTACTCTCCGAGACACATTTAACAAATAAATATAATTTATCCATACCTCGATACAAATTCTATGCCAAAAATCACCCAGATGGTAAAGCTCATGGAGGCACAGCGGTGCTGATTAGAAATCGTCTAAAGCACAATATTCTAGAGTCAAAAGCAACAGCCTGTCTGCAAGCAGCTACCATATGCTTACGAAACCGCGACCGAGACTTGAATCTATCGGCTATTTATTGCCCACCGCGATTTTGAATTTCTGAAAATGACTTTAAAGATTTCTTTGATAGCCTGGGTAATAGATTCCTGGCAGGAGGCGACTTCAACGCAAAGCATACGTACTGGGGATCACGCCTTATTAACCCAAAAGGGCGGCAGCTATACAATACCATTATAAACAGGCACAATAGAATAGAGGTCACATCTCCTGGTAAACCTACTTACTGGCCTACCGATATAAAGAAGATACCAGACCTAATAGATTTCACAATTATAAGAAATAACATAACAGCAGAAACTCTACCTGAACTATCATCCAATCACTTCCCTATATTTATAAAACTATATGAACACTAACTTCAAATAACACCAACTGGCTTAAATATAAAAAGTACATCAGTAGTCACCTTAAATTAAACGCTTCACTTAACTGCGAGCGTGATATAGACTCCCTTGTTGAACATTTTAAAGAAACCTTTACTACAGCCGCTGGCCTGGCAACACCAAATCAAGTCCAAGTACCACCTACGCATACATCAGTTACAAATACCGAAATAGAAAAACTTGTAGCAGAAAAGCGGCGCCTAAGAAGACAGTGGCAGCGCCATCGCTCACCAACCTCACAGCTACTGTATAAAGCTGCCAGTAGAAAACTGAAACAAGCACTCAAACGTGCAGAGGATCGCAACTTGCAAAGGTACATTACGAAGCTTTCCCCGAATTCTACTGAAAGATACTCTCTATGGAAATCGCTAAAATACTTCAAACCACCAGTGGCTACAGAAATGTCAATTAGGAACCAATGTGGAATCTGGGCTCGTAGTGAGCAGGTGAAAGCCGAGTGTTTTTCACACCTTTTAAAGAATGTGTTTCAGCCAAACTGTCCAACGAACAACTTCAGGCTGCCACGGCTAACCAAAAATACAAATGAGCTATACACACCTAGCAAGACGAACTCTTTAGAAGTAAAAGCTATAGTAAAGCAGCTTAATCCAAAGAAATCGCCGGGTGCTGATTTTATAACTCCGAAAATGCTAATAGAGCTACCGAATGTTGCACTAGCAATTCTTTCTGACCTTTTCAACGCTATCCTCAAATTCGGTTACTTTCCGAAATCATGGAAAAGACGCAACACAGCCGTCCTCATACAGACCAATAAGCTTACTGCCCTGTCTTTCCAAAGTATTCGAAAAAGTACTCCTATCAAAGATATCTCCTTTTCTCCATGAACGCAATACCAGCACACCAATTTGGCTTCCGAGAAAAACATGGTACAATTGAACAAGTTAATCGAACTACAAATGAAATCAGAAGGGCATTTGAGCTCAGAGAGTACTGCTCTGCAATTTTTCTCGATGTGGCACAAGCAATCGACAAGGTGTGGCACGACGGTCTTATATATAAAATTAAAAAATAGTTGCCGCCGGAATTCCACAAAATATTTGAATCATACATAACTAACAGAAATAAATAACGATTAAAATAAATTACTGGCGACCAACAGAGGAAAACACCCACAACCAAAAGGAAAAGTGCGATACAGCAGGACACAAAAAAAAACTTATAAAGGACTACGGAGCCAACGCTGGAGCACTTTAAATTTAAAGTTATAAATATGTAAGTAGAGTGCTCGTTACATAAAGAAATAACAGATAAAACAAAAAATTTGTTGAAAACTGTGAAACTAGTTATATGAAAAAAATATAATCAAACAATTTTTTTTTTTGGTGAAAAAACTGTGAAACTATTGTGAGGTTTGGGGAAATAATATTGTGTCAGGGCTGTAGCTTTTGCATTTTTTTTTTCCTTTTTTCTGACCTTTTCCGTTCTTGTTATTGCAACGATTTAATGAGCAGTTCTGACTGCAAGCTAGAAGAGCTACTAGACAGAATTAACAGACTCACTCTTTCAAAAGCTAACGTAATGGACGCTAGCCAAATAACCGCTTTAGTGCAGGCTGCCGTAGCTGGAGCACTGCAACAGCAAAAGGAGACTTTCGAAGTTTAACTTCAAAGTATTACGGAACGACTAACGACATTAAAGGCTACAGAAAATAAACCTAAAATTTATGAGCCGGTTAAAATAGTAGGAAACGTGAGATGCGAGGAACCTCTTGACCTAGTAAAATCGTTGCCAGAATTCGATGGGCAAATGAGTACTTACGTCTCATGGCGCCAAGCCGCCCATACGGCATACGAGGTATTTCGAGGCTACGCAGGTAGCTCTAGACACTACCAAGCGGTAGGAATAATTAGGAATAAATTGAAAGGACCCGCTGATGCTGTCCTGGCATCTTTTAATACTGTCCTTAATTTCGAAGCAATAATTGCTCGACTAGACTTCACATATGCGGCCAAACGTCCAATATATCTTATAGAGCAAGAACTATCTACTCTTAGACAGGGCAACTTGTCCGTTTTGCAATATTTCGATGAGGTAGAGAAAAAGCTAACTCTCCTCACAAATAAAACCATTATGACTCACGAGGGATCTATTGCTGAGTCTATATGCACCAAGTATAGGGCAGATGTATTGAGAGTCTTCATTTCAGGACTTATCTTTGCGATATACTTTTTGCATCCCGACCGGAAGATCTACCAGGTGCTCTCGCCCTGGCCCAGGAAGTCGAAGCAAATAGAGAACGATACGTGTTCGCAGCAAATTTCGCAGCTTCTAGTGACGACTCTCCAAACAGATTTAAAAAAATAAGAAATGGTAACTTAGATCAGAAAACACAGGCTACGCAAAAGAACCCCCACTTCTCAAATAAGGCTTCAAAGAAAAACGAAAATGAACAAAATCAGCCAACACCCATGGAAGTTGACCCATCAGAAACACGACTACGTCAGAATACAAACTGGCGTCGTTCTGAAAAGACAGGTATTAACCAACAGCAACAACCTTGGAAACGGCAGGCGGAGTCAGGAAGAAACACAGGACCTAAGATGCAGCGAATTAACAATTTAGGTCAAGAAAATCCAAGTGAGAAAAATTATACCCAAGAAGCCGAAGCCGAGATCGAGGACCTCGAGGAAGAAGAACAATTGAATTGTTTAGGGGGTAATCCCTACTCCCGTGGATAGAACGAGGAGTAGGCCAGAAAGGTAGAAAAATCAAATTATTGGTAGATACGGGAGCTTCCAAGAACTACCTAAGACCAATAACAGAATTCAAAAATATTATCCCAGCTTCCACACCATTTAACGTAAAGTCCTTACATGGCAATAGTCCTGTTAGACAAAAGTATAGAATCAAAATTTTCGGCGTTACTGCGGACTTTTTTGTGCTACCAAACATAGCAACATTCGATGGCATAATCGGGCTAGATTTGCTAAATCAAGTAAACGCTCAAATAGATTTGAGCAGTGGAGTTATACGACACGATTTTGGAAACGAAAAACTGTTGTTCCACGAATGTAGAAACGTGAACTTTATAAATATAAGAAGCGAAGAAATTCCTTCTTGTATAAGAAATCAATTTCAAAAGATGCTAGCAAACAAAAAGAAGGCGTTTGCAGACCCAAACGAGTCCTTGCCTTTCAATACAAATATTGTTGCTACCATTAGAACGAAAACCGATGAACTAATATATTCCAAACTTTACCCTTATCCCAGGAGCCGACTTTGTCAGTAAAGAGGTAGCAGATCTTCTGGCAAATGGAATTATTCGTGCCTCAAGATCCCCATGGGGGTTGGGTAGTAGACAAAAAGTGGGTAGACCAAGAAGGAAATAAAAAAATACGATTGGTTGTCGACTTCAGGAAACTGAACGATGTAACAATCGAAGACAAGTACCCTATGCCAAGTGCAATGGTTATATTGGCTAATTTAAAAGGTGCAGAATACTTCACTACACTCGATTTGAAGTCCGGGTTTCACCAGATCGAGTTGGCAGAAAGAGAGAGAGAAAAAACTGCCTTTTCCGTAAACAATGGCAAACACGAGTTTTGCCGTTTACCTTTTGGCCTTAGAAATGCTCCAAGTATATTCCAAAGAGCTATCGATGATGTTTTAAGGGAAAAAATCGGCAAGATGTGCCGTGTTTATATCGACGACGTTATCATTTACTCTAAAACGGCAGAAGACCATTTAAAGGACATTGAATGGGTACTGAGGAGCCTGTATGAGGCAAACATGAGGATATCAGTGGAAAAATCTAAATTTTTCAAAACGGAAGTCGAGTACCTAGGATTTGTGGTATCAAGAAGAGGTGTAAAGACAAGCCCCGAGAAAGTCAATGGCATAAAAGGCTATGAGCAACCCACTAACCTACGGGGGCTCCGCTCTTTTCTAGGACTGGCAAGTTACTATAGGTGTTTCATTAAGGATTTTGCCAGTATAGCAAAACCTTTAACGGATATGTTAAAGGGTGAAAATGGAAAAGCAAGTGCAACCCAATCGAAAAAAATTAAAATTCAGTTAACAACGGAAGGTATAAAAGCATTCGAGAAACTCAAAGAAGTCCTTGCGTCAGAGGACGTCACACTGGCATACCCCGATTTTACCAAGCCATTTGATTTGACAACCGACGCTTCTTCAAAGGGCTTAGGGGCGGTGATCTCCCAGGATAAGAAACCAATTACTATGATTTCTAGAACACTCAGAGATAGGGAAGAACATTATGCAACGAATGAAAGGGAGCTCCTGGCAATCGTTTGGGCTCTTAACATATTGAGAAACTACCTGTATGGGGTAACCAACTTGAACATTTTTACCGACCACCAGCCTTTGACGTTTGCAGTTTCAGATAAAAACCCAAATGCGAAGATAAAGCGCTGGAAGGCGCTCATTGAAACTTTTAACGCCAAAATCCTCTATAAACCAGGAAAAGAAAACAATGTTGCAGACGCTTTGTCAAGACAACATATGAACACGATGGAGGTTGAAGAGGAACCCAGCTCAGACTGTGCCACAATACACAGTGAGGAGTCACTGATATACACCATCGAAACGGTGGATAAGCCTGTCAATTGCTTTCGAAACCAGATAATACTCGAGGAAAGCGAAGGCATGTCAAAACAAACGTATATTATGTTTGGTACTAAAACAAGACACATTATCTCATTTAACGACGTGGAATCACTCATAAAAACAATGCAGGAAACCATTAACGATAGTGTGGTCAATGACATACACTGCTCTTTACCGATTTTGGCCAAGATTCAGCACCGCCTAGTAGAGCTTCATCCGAACGTAAAATTCAGACACACGGAGAAAATGGTCACCGACATATTTGATGAAAACGACCAAAGGGAAATTATCGTCGCTGAACAACACAATCGTGCCCATAGAGCTGCACAGGAAAATGTGAAACAGATCCTGTCTGACTACTTTTTCCCAAAGATGGACAAAAAAGCAAGGGAAGTGGCAGCAAATTGTAAGACATGTTCGAAGGCAAAATATGATCGACATCCGAAAAAGCATGTAATAGCGCCAACACCAATACCTTCCCATGTGGGGGAGATATTACACGTTGACATTTTTTCTACCGATCAAAAATACTTTTTAACGTGTATCGACAAATTCTCAAAGTTTGCGGTAGTACAAAAAATTGCCTCCAGAACTATAATAGATGTGAAACCTCCCATCTTACAACTTTTAAATATCTTCCCAAATGTTAAAACCATGTACTGCGATAATGAAAAGTTTCTTAATTCGCAAACCATAAAATCATTACTGCTAGGTTTCAATAATGTAGAAATAGCAAATGCACCACCACTTCATAGTACCTCAAACGGGCAAGTGGAACGCTTTCATAGCACCCTTTCAGAGATAGCTAGGTGTCTGAAACTTGAAAGAAGTATAAATGATACAGATGACTTAACCCTAGAACACACACCCAGAAAATACCACGTAAACACACACCCGGGATACGTTTGTACCCGGGACCTTATTTTGCGGTTTTTTTAATGCTTATTCAACCGATTTCTATGATTTTTTTTTTTAAATGTATATTTTAATATATAACAAGTATTTTGTCTTTTGTTTCATTCGAATATTCCTACTGGTTCCAGCGATATGGGCAAATAAAGTCAGGACATGCAACAGTGGATTTTTGTTTTTGTTGTTGTCCTGATAAATGCAAAACAAAATAATATAATTTATAATAATAT
>NW_023458556.1:70599615-70601176 GCF_013731165.1 Rhagoletis pomonella
ACATGGCATGTATTTAGGCGCCTGGTGTTAGCAGACGCGCCTAAACAATTGCCAAAAATTCTTTATCTGTTGTAGCGTATTTTTGTTCATGATTACTTAATGTTCTGGAAATATATCATACTGGCTGACCTTGTTGCGAAAGAACAGCCCCTATCTCATAATCACTTGCGTCAGTGTATTCCTTATCGTACTCTGGGAATTTCAAAATGGGATGTGACGAGATTAATGTCTTCAAATTCTCGAAACTTGCTATGTACTGCGGATCTTTCGGGTTTATTTTGTTTCCTTTTTTCAAATATTTTATCATCGGATATGCTATTTTAGAATAAACTTTAATGAATTTTCTATAATAGCCTGTTGCTCCTAAAAATCCTTTAAGTTGTCTTTCCGTTTTCGGAATCGGTAGCTCTTGTATAGCTAAAATTTTATCAGTATTAGGTTTGATTCCCTCTTTTGTTAAAGTGTGCCCTAAGAATTGCGTTTCTTTTTTTCAGAAAACTGCACTTGTCCCCCTGAATTTTTAGATTATGATTCGCTAAAATTGAAAAAATGTTTTCCAGTGATTTAATATGTTCCTCTAAAGAGGTGGAGAATACTAAATTATCATCGAGATACACAACACATATTTTGTTAATGTACTCTCTTAAAATGTCATTCATCATTCTCTAAAAAGTGGCTGGGGCATTTTTAAGCCCAAAAGGCATACGGACGTACTCATACAGTCCTGCCGGAGTAACAAATGCTGTCTTTTCGATGTCCCTTTCTGCCATCAATATTTGGTGATATCCTTTGGCCAAGTTAATGTTGCTAAAGTACTGTGCCTTGCCCAGCTTGTCAAGAATTCCATCAATGTTTGGTAGAGGGTGCTTATCATGAACAGTCAGTTGATTGAGTCTCCTATAGTCAACCACTAATCTATATTTTTGAATACCTGATTCATCCATTTTCTTAGGTACAATTAAAATCGGAGAACTGTACCTACTTCTACTTTTCCGTATTACTCCCTGTTTTTCCAATTCAACAATTTGTTTTCTTATTTCCTCCTCATGTTTAGGAGGTAATCTGTAAATTCTGGAATTAATCTGTTGGTCTGTTGTGGTTTTAATCTCATGTACCACCGACCTTGTATTTGTTAGCGTATCTCCTTCTTTGTAAAGTAATTTTTTAAATTTCTTCAATAACATTTCAATTTTGCTTTTTTCATCTGATTTGAGATGATTTAGTGCGATACTCTTCACTTCACTTACATCCAATGAATAAACTTGCTCCTGCATCGTTTTCAAATGGAACGGAAGGTTTGTTCCGTTCTTCAAAATAATTTGCATATTTTCAATATCACTAATTTTAAAATTTTTGAAAATGAAATCATTTCCCAATAATAAATCATATGGCTTTTCGAAATCCATTAAAAGCCACCCTATTTTAGCGTTTGGTGGCGGCTTTTCATTATTGCCATTTAATGTACTAATAATAGTACTTTCATGCTCCACGATTGCTAACTTATATTTTTCAAAACTTGACTTTTTCATGATACTAATAGTAGAGCCAGGATCTACTAGAG
>NW_023458556.1:70601186-70616312 GCF_013731165.1 Rhagoletis pomonella
ACTTGACTTTTTCATGATACTAATAGTAGAGCCAGGATCTACTAGAGTAAGCCACTTTTTTCCAAAAAGTGTTAGTAAGATTATAATTTTTCTGTCATAGTTTTCCGAGGCTAGTTTGTAAAAAAATCGTTAGTTTCGTATTGTGTCTACCTCCATTGGTTCGGGCCTATTTGACCTTCTCATCTGCTGAGTTCTATTTGACTCATTATTTCCTGAATTGTTGCGTACTTGTTGTGCCGAAGAATAATTCTAAGATCTATTCTGTCCCGAATTATTCGAATTTCGATTCTGGCTTAAATTATTTGAATACCGATTTTGTGCGGTATTATTTGAATATCGGGTTTGTCCCGAGTTATTCGAATATCTATTTTGCAAGAAATTATTCGAGAATCGATTTTGTTGCGAGTTGTTCGTATACCAATTTTGTTGCGAGTTATTCGAATTACGTATATTACTATTGGAACTGTTTTGGCCACGATGACAATTTTGGTTCAGTGGGCGATAATTGTTTTGCCCCGACTGTCTGAAATTTGTTGTAAAATTTTGTTTGCTAATTAAAAATATTGGATTTAGATTACCGTCATCTAATCCAATAAAATTGTACATATTTGTACTCATTTCTGTCCAATTTGTGATATTTCTTATAGAAAAGGCAAACGTTCCCGCCGCTAATTGCTTAATTCTCTGAATAAGCATTCCAGTAAAAATTTCCTTCATAACGTCCCCATTGTCATTTAAGGCACTAAATTCTGTAATTCCGTCTATAATTTGTTTCGACTTTCTGCAGAGTTCGCTAATATTTGCTACTCTGAGATTATTTATTTCACTTGTAAGGGTAATTTGGTCTTTTGAAGGCCTGAAATGTTGTTTTAATTTGGTCTTACATAAATCTCAGCTTTCTGGTGGATTTAGCGCCAAAAAATTTTTTGCTGAACCGATAATCTTTAAGTCATAAATCACACGAAAAACTGCATCTTCCTGACCTATATAGTCCCTTAAAACTCTGTCTATTGCCTCAATAAATGAAGGTAATTTCGCACCATTACCCTCAAACGGCTTTAAATACTTCAAATCTTTTTATATTCTCTGTCTTACAGTTGTTATTTGTTGAGCAGCATTTTGTTGCAAAAGTTGAGTAATTGCTACTAAGCAATTCTCTATATTTTGAGCCATTTTAATTTTTTTTTTTGTTTTTATGTAATCTCTGGAGGATAACAAAAAGAAAAGAAAACACTTCACACAGTTGTATTTAAAACAACGAGAAAAAAATAAAAATTTAAAACAGATTTAAAATTGTAGCCAATCTACCCTTTTTCGTTTAAAAACACATAAATTTTTCAAAATTTTAGTTAGTCTGTATTCAATTGTGTATCAAATATTTTATCATCACAATTTTTATAATTTCCCTTTTTTTCAGGATCTTAGCGGATCACATACAAAAAATTCAAATATATTTATAAAAAAATTCACTGTATTTGAGCAATATCACATCAAAAATATACATACATATATAAAAAATGTTAATTTTTTATATTTTTTACCAAGTTAATAATCTCTGGAGGGTCCCACTTAGCGGTGGTGAATCGCAGAGTTATTTTTGTTTTATAAATCCGGAGGGTCCCCCTTTCGGTGGTGAATCGCGGATTTTCTTGTTTTTAATATTATAGGTTGTACAAGCCACTTTCTTTGACAATTTATTTAAACTTTTATAAAAAATTTTGTTTTAATATTCTCTGGAGGGTCCCCCTTTCGGTGGTGAATCGCAGAGATATTTTTTATTTTATGAATCCGGAGGGTCCCCCTTTCGGTGGTGAATCGCGGATTTTTGGTATTTTCTTTTAAATTTTATAGGCTGTACAAGCCCTTTTATTTTTATAATGTCCACATAAAAAAAACAATAACACTATACTACCATACGTCTGTTTCTGCTCCTGTTGTAGATGTCCTGGATGTAGTTCTTCTTGAACCTTCAGTCCTCCTGTCCTCCTGGCCGATATTTGGAAAACACAAGTTTGTTGGGTTATTTTATCCCAACAGCAGCAACAGTTGACTTCGTTGAGTTGTTGCCTTATTCCTTGACCGTAAAAAAAACAATTTTATCTTTTATTATTAAATTTTTAAGTTCACTCCGCGACTACGCCAGTTATATATTTCAGTGGCTTCACTGAATACTGGGCAGGAACATTCGCCTTAAAAGGATATATAAAATAAAACAAGGACTTTCTTTACACTTGTTTATTACAAGGATTCAAATATAACTTTATTTCAAGAAACTTTTAATATGAAGTCTTGAACACAAAACGGTCCGGCAACAACTGACTTTTGGTTCACTAATTCTAAAAGTCGTTACTCTCAATTCTTAATTATTGGTATATGGTACACAACCCATACACTCCTACTTTCTTTGTATGTATGTATATATTACAATATATTCATATGTATCAATATTCCTAACTCAGCATTATTCTTATTTCCAATCTGTAATTATTCATATGCTTTTGCTTTCAATACTTGCCATGCCATAGCATTGCAGTTGTTTTCTTAGCCACGGCGGCTTTAGTTTCATTTGCCTACAGTTAGATGGGCATTCGTACATACATATATGTTTTGCATATATGTAGATATGTATATTAAATTTTAATACCATAAGTAGAAGTACTTATGGTGGCAACAATGTATGAATCTCTTTTTAATGATTTGATTTTCTTTATAACCTTGGAATGCTGAGTTCGGTTACAACTTTTACTAAGCAAGCATATTTCGTTAGCATTCTTAAAATATGCTTGCTTTATTTTTTAAGTTCATTTCCTGTTTAGGTGGAGTATCATCTACCGTAACTCCCCCACGGTTGCAGTTAGAACTCGCCTGAGTTCTTTTATTTATTATTTTGATATTAATATTTTTCTTTTTCAAATATATAATTAATATAACGACCAATATAACAAAACATATAATTATTATTATATTTATACCATATGACACATTTTTATGGTATGTTAGTTCTTCAATTTTCTCAATATTTTTTACATCTTTTGTATTTATTTGGTTAAAGTTGAGTTCATTTTCGTTCTTCTGATTCAACATTCGAGCTGGATAATAAAATTTTTCTGTGAAGTCAATTTTTTGTTTTCAAACGTTTTGCTGTTTATTGCGTAATGAATCAAATAATTTTTATTTACTATTAATTCTCTATTGTCACAATTTTGGTTAAGCTTTTCTTTATATGCGTTTGTAATTAACAAAGTATCATCTTCTATAGTATTCAATTTTGTTTTGTTGTTAAATTTAAATGTACAATCATTTTTGAATATACAGTTTTGACTTCTTTTTAAATCTTTTAATGCTGTATCTTTTTCATATTGGAAATTTTCTTCTTTTATTGTAATAATTAATTCTTTTTCGGTTTCAATTTCTAAATTTTCTGTATTTGGCAATGGTACCATCAACTTTAAATCTGTTAGTATGTAAGTGCTTGGGATTTTGATGGCAATAACAATTGATTGATTTTTGTATGCCAATACCCCTATTTTTGATAATTTTAGTTTGTAAAAATCTATTTTAAAGTATTCATTTTCCTCTTTTGTTAAAATTCCAGGATGAATTAAATTATATTCGGCTGCGGCTATATTATTTTGAATATCAACAATTTTGTCTTTAACATATATAATTTTGTTCATCATGTCGTTATAAAGCAATTGATTTAAAATTTCTGTATTTTGCTGACTCATATTCTTAAAAAGTTTACTACAAAGTAATATAATTTATACACCAATATAACGGGTGATTTTTTTGAGGTTAGGATTTTCATGCATTAGTATTTGACAGATCACGTGGGATTTCAGACATGGTGTCAAAGAGAAAGATGCTCAGTATGCTTTGACATTTCATCATGAATAGACTTACTAACGAGCAACGCTTGCAAATCATTGAATTTTATTACCAAAATCAGTGTTCGGTTCGAAATGTGTTTCGCGCTTTACGTCCGATTTATGGTCTACATAATCGACCAAGTGAGCAAACAATTAATGCGATTGTGACCAAGTTTCGCACTCAGTTTACTTTATTGGACATTAAACCAACCACACGAATGCGTACAGTGCGTACAGAAGAGAATATTGCGTCTGTTTCTGAGAGTGTTGCTGAAGACCGTGAAATGTCGATTCGTCGCCGTTCGCAGCAATTGGGTTTGTGTTATTCGACCACATGGAAGATTTTACGCAAAGATCTTGGTGTAAAACCGTATAAAATACAGCTCGTGCAAGAACTGAAGCCGAACGATCTGCCACAACGTCGAATTTTCAGTGAATGGGCCCTAGAAAAGTTGGCAGAAAATCCGCTTTTTTATCGACAAATTTTGTTCAGCGATGAGGCTCATTTCTGGTTGAATGGCTTCGTAAATAAGCAAAATTGCCGCATTTGGAGTGAAGAGCAACCAGAAGCCGTTCAAGAACTGCCCATGCATCCCGAAAAATGCACTGTTTGGTGTGGTTTGTACGCTGGTGGAATCATTGGACCGTATTTTTTCAAAGATGCTGTTGGACGCAACGTTACGGTGAATGGCGATCGCTATCGTTCGATGCTAACAAACTTTTTGTTGCCAAAAATGGAAGAACTGAACTTGGTTGACATGTGGTTTCAACAAGATGGCGCTACATGCCACACAGCTCGCGATTCTATGGCCATTTTGAGGGAAAACTTCGGAGAACAATTCATCTCAAGAAATGGACCGGTAAGTTGGCCACCAAGATCATGCGATTTGACGCCTTTAGACTATTTTTTGTGGGGCTACGTCAAGTCTAAAGTCTACAGAAATAAGCCAGCAACTATTCCAGCTTTGGAAGACAACATTTCCGAAGAAATTCGGGCTATTCCGGCCGAAATGCTCGAAAAAGTTGCCCAAAATTGGACTTTCCGAATGGACCACCTAAGACGCAGCCGCGGTCAACATTTAAATGAAATTATCTTCAAAAAGTAAATGTCATGGACCAATCTAACGTTTCAAATAAAGAACCGATGAGATTTTGCAAATTTTATGCGTTTTTTTTAAAAAAAAAGTTATCAAGCTCTTAAAAAATCACCCGTTATATACAAGTTAATCTCTCGTGTCGCGAGAGATATAAAAAATTAAGGGTGCGGCGAACCCACCGTGCGCCGATACTATTCAAACTGTAATTAAAAGAGGACAACTCGAGTTGAACTTATCGCAATTTATTACGTGTCACTTGCACGTCCCAAAATTAACTGCCTAAAACATATAAATTGACTTACTGGCTAACCTCTTACTCCTAACTACTTATGCTAAGGTTGCAGTTCCCACATTTCGCAAGTTGGGGCTTGCGCGTGCAGACAGGAATTGCTTATATTGCAATTCCCATGATTTCAATAATTCCGATACTTGACCTGATCGGTGGTTGCGCGTGTGCCGCGTCAGCAAAGTTAGTAAGTGCAACAATATGGGCCTGGCAACGTGAGTAAAGGGTGCGCCATTGATCGGTATTGGTATTACAGGTAAGATAACTCCTTCCCCATTTAAAGATCTACGTCCCGTAGATTGAAAGTTGAAAATCGTGAGGGGGTAAAATTTTGCAGTGAGTTATTTCGGCTTTCCGATGTTATGTTGGTCCTGATCGCTGTAACTGGTAGGCTATTATCTACGCAATATAGTTCGGGTGCGGATTTTCCTTTGATGATTTTGTTAACGCTGATATTTCCTGTCCAATGTGAAGGAATCTGGACCGGTGGCAGATCTAGTCTTTCGGTGTAGCATCTCCACAGCAGGCCGGCAATGAATAGTATTGCAAGGATTGAAATGGCTTCTGTAATGAGGGAAAAATTGATCTTTTCATTAACATACCCCAAATATTTTACGTTCTTCATCGTGATGTCGTGGACATATTCCAAGTTTATCCTCGTGGTGTGATTCTTTACCTTAGATAGTATAGATGGCAGGGCATGCGTTGTAACCGCCTCGCTGCTAGAGAACTCTTGGTCACCGATTCTTACTGTTTCATTATTCAATTGGATGACATATGTGCCGTTTATTACCTCTGAACCATTATTGCTCCTGATTTTGCCTTGGTAGTTGGAGATGAAAATGGTGTTCTCGTTTATCAATTCTATATGTGTGTCATTTCGCCTCTTGAATTGGCAACTAGCTTCTCCTCCTTTTAGCAATCGTGGTAAGCAGTCGCTCTCCTCCAATTTGATCAAGGATTCTGCTTTACATACTGTGGTTGAGCTGATCATTAAACAATCCTTCGTCAATCCGTATGTTTCTTTCTGATTGACGAGCATCCTGTCGAATTGTAGGTCAAGCTGTTTGCCTTCGTAGATTCCGGCGCGAGTAAAGAGGAGATTATATTTGCTAGCCGTAACTTTGGGCATTGAGAGGACGTAGATGAGTAGTGTCCCGTTTGTAAGTACAGATGGTTCGCCATATTCGATTGCTTCGATGACATTTTGATATGGAAGAGTTTCTATTTCTGATAAGATCTGGTTGACTTCGCCTGTGTCGAGTAAATTGGTATTGACAACTCCGTGTTTTGCTAGTTGGCATGCCCGCACTATCTCATTAATCTCGTCTCGAACTAGCAGGATGTTGTGAAGTGCGCTCTGTTCGAGCTCTATTGATTCGGTTTCCTTCGCTACGTAATTGGTGCGGTCCACCGCTTTGTCGATTTTCTTCAGGACTTCTTGCGTAGTTGTGAATAGTTTTTTATTGATTTTGTATTGGTGGTTATTGTTTTCGATGACCTCGTTTTGACTGTTGAGGATATTATTCCAGTCAGTTGCGTCAGGTGATCCTGCCAGCCATTTCCAGGCTGAGCCTATCCAGTCTATAGATCGGATTGTTCTCGTTTTGCTTCTGGTTGCCATCAACTCCTCGAGTCGCCCCAATGTTTGGTTAATATAAAGCTGCGCTAAGAGTTGGTCATTGGGTCGTTTTATTAGTTGACCTCTAAGGTTTTGCATTTGCATCAGAACCGTGACATATTGTTGGAGGTTGACGACATGTACCAGCTTAAATGACCCACCGATGATCCACCCATTTCCGTCCTGGATCGTCACGATTAGTGCCTTGTAATTGAAAATATGGAGACCGCTGATGGCTGATGCCAGCAGTGGGAATCTGCAACAATGTTATATCTAATTTAATGTTGTTAGTGGGTTAGTAATCATTAGAATCTATGAATTTAGGTTATTGTTGTTGGGTTAGCAAAAATTGTTTCTACTACTTATTGACTATTTAATTAAGTATGTTAATGTTAGATTTTTTTAATTTTTTTTTTTTTGATGGCTAGATGGTTAGATGTGTTATATTGTTATTGGGTTAGCAAAAATTGTTTCTATTGCTTTTTGACTATTAAGTAGGTTAATACAAGGTTTTTTTGTAATTGTCGATGGTTAGGTGAAAAATTGTTTTTGTTACTTATTGGCTATTTAAGCGGGTTAGTACTAGGTTTTTTTGTTTCTTTTTTTTGTGTAATTTTGGATGGTTAGATGTGTTGTGCTTATGTTTCTTTTAGGCAGTTCCTATTCGTCCGGAAATTCTATAACAAAGAATTCCCAAAATTTTTGTTATTTGATTCCCTTGGTTTTTTTTGTTACTTTTTTTTCACTTTCAATTGATTCTGAAAGATAAAAAGGAAGAGAAAAAGCAAAAAAATACAATAATAACTTTTGGACGAATAGCTACTTCCTATTATGTTTTCGTGTAATATTTGTATAATGTCCAGGATTCATAGGGTTTTCTCTGTTCTTTCTTTTTTTTTCTTTTTTTTCTTTCTCAGCGGATTAGGCGCATGAGCTTACTTTTTTCCTTAGAGTTTTGCGGATTAGGAGCAAAATATTCAATATAATTGCTCAGCGGATTAGGCGCATAAGCTTAAATTTTCTTATAGTTTTGCGGATTAGGCGCAAAATATTCAATATAGCTGCTAAGCAGATTAGGCGCATAATTTTTTTTTTTTTTTTTGTTTTTCTTTTTAAATATTGCTTAGCGGATTAGGCGCATAAGCTTAATTTGTTCGATATTTAACGGATTAGGCGAAAAATATTCGAATTTTCATTTTCTTGGTAACTAGAGGTGTTAACATGTCTCGAACCAGCTATGGGGGATCGTGTGATCCCTTTTGCAGGCGGCGTAGCCATTTGTCAAATTCGGTGGCGCCGCCCGCTACTAAGGCACGATTTGTCCCACTTACAAGCCCGCTCTTGTAAGATAACCCCTCTTAGCACCACATTGTTTTACTTTGATTTTACTTTTTTGTTTGTTTGTTGCCCTACGTGGGAGTAGGCTGTTTTTTTTGTTTCACGTTTTTAATGTGTATCTTATGAATTTTTTTCCCACTAAGTGTGGTAACAGAAACCTTATTATCCTTGCTGACTATTTCTTTTTTATAGAGGGGTCTCTGTTTTCCTTTAATTTGCTTGTCTTTGACGTATATAACGTCGTTTGCCTTATAATGTTTTGGTAGGGTCCTTTTCTTATTGTGTCTTTTTATTTGTGCTATTTGTTTTTCTTTTAAGAGTGTTCTAATAAACCTATTCATCTTTCTGCTCTTATCAAGGAGTTCTTCGTAGTTAGAGGCTTCTGAGCGATTGAAGAATATTTCGGATGGTTTCTTGGTTGTGACCGAGTGAACTGAATTATTGTAACGATCTACGGCTATACTAACGAGTTCTTTGGTACTGAGATCTGTGTTTTCCGCCTTTAGGCATCTATAAATTTCTAATAGTGTAGAGTGGAATCTCTCAATTTGGCCATTTACCTCGCTCCTCTGAGAAGGAGTGCGGTAAAGCTGAATTCCTAAAGATTCTAATAGATTCCGTATTACTGGGGTAATAAATCCACGTTCGTTGTCCGTAACAAAAATTTTTGGGGTTGTAAAATAGTGGAGAAGTTTCACTATTTTTTGTTTAAGGTGCAGGGTTCCTTTGTTTTTAATATGGAAAAGCTTTGCAAATTTCAATAGAACTTAAAAATTTCTCTCCTTGAATCTCAAAAATATCTATATGAAGGATCTCACATGGTCGTGAGGGGATTGGTGTAACTTGTAATTCTGGCTTATTAGGATGCCTATCGTACTTACTAAGCTTGCAGGTTTCACAAGCCAGCACATATTTCCTAATCTGGCTGCTCATTTTCGGGAAGTAGTACTGCTCTAAAATCTGTTTTCTATTCTCGCTAGCATTGCGGTGAGCTCTTTTGTGCTCCTTCATTATTACCTCGCATACTGCATCTGGATTTGCCAAGTCCTTAACGACCGTCTGCGCTATACGAATTTTATAGTTGGTGAAATGTTCTAAATACACCTTTTGAAGTAAACCCAATAAATTTTCTTGAATTTTGATACCATTTACTACATTTGGGTTTAGTTTTTCCTTTAGTATTGTGGTGAGTTCTTCTTCAGAAGCATTTTCTATACCTACGTAGTGGCGTGAATGTCCAGGATGTGGTTCTTCGTAGATTTGAAGCCCTCTTCCAAATATTATTTGATTCCTGAAGACGTTTAGTGGTGCCTCGACGAATGGAATTAAATCTGTATTATCTTGATCCGCGCTATGAGCCGTATCGCACGTAGATTCGCCCACACTTGCAGCATCGGGATCTGATCCCATAGTTGCAGCTTGGCTAGCGACCTCGGATGCAGGGAGGATAGAATCCGTCAATTGATTTACTTGAGTTTTGAGCCGAGAAAGGGCATCGGCCACGACGTTTGACTTCCCAGGTTTGTAGACAAGCTCATAATTGTACTCCTCGATTCGGGATTTCCAACGCTTAAGCTTAGCGTTGTAATTCCTATTGCTAAGGGAGAAAGTTAACGGTTGGTGATCCGTAAATATGCGTATTTTTCTTGCACCATATAAATAATTTCGAAGGTTATCTAACGCCCAGACTATGGCGAGCATCTCCTTTTCATTCGTCGCATAGCCTTCCTCTGTGGTCGTAAGACTTCTCGAGATAAACGCTATTGGTTTGTCCTTACCGTCGTAGTCTTGAGACAGTACTGCGCCAATTGTCAATGTTAAACGTCTTTTCAAAATTGGGAAACGTTAGGACCTCTGAAGTGGTTAACACTTCCTTGAGGTTCTCGAATGCCTTAAGGGCGTCTTTATTTAGTGTTATTAGTACTTTCTTGGATTGGGTTGCTTTGACTTGCGCATGCTCTCCCCTCGTAAGGTTGGTAAGTGGTTTCGCGATTTTCGCATAATCGCGGATAAACTTTCTGTAATAGGATGTTAGCCCCAGAAAACTTTTAAGCTCTTTCAAATTTGAAGGTGGCAACAGGTTTTGAATTGAATTAATTTTTTTCGGATCAGGTAATATTCCTTCCGAGGTTACGATGTAGCCCAGGAATTCTACACTTTTTTTCAAAAATTGCGTTTTTTGAAGGTTAACTTTGAGCCCTGCGGCTAGGAGTCTGGAGAGGATTGTTTCGATGTCCTTTAAATGGGTGGCCTCGTCTTTGCTAAAAATTATTATGTCGTCAATATACACGAAACAAACGCGACCTATGAATTCCTTGAGGACATCATCGATCATCCGTTGGAAGATCGAGGGTGCATTTTTAAGCCCGAAGGGGAGCCGCAAAAATTCATATTTGCCATTCATAGTAGAAAACGCCGTTTTCGGAATGTCCCGCTCCTTCATTGGGATTTGGTGGAATCCTGAAGTTAAATCTAGTGTGGTAAAGTATTTGGCATCACCGAGGCTAGCGATAGTGCCGTTGATATCCGGAATCGGATATGTATCGGGGATGGTTACGGCGTTCAGCCTTTTGAAATCGATTACCATGCGGTACTTCTTCTCCCCGTCTGAGCCAGATTTTTTTGGGACAATCCATATGGGAGAGTTATATGGGCTTTTCGAAGGACGAATAATGCCTTCTGAAAGGAGTTCTTGAATTTGCCTCTCGACTTCGCCGCGCATGTTGACGGGGTAGGGGTAGCTTTTCGTGTAAATGGGTGTTTCTGTGTTAGTCCTTATTTCTGCCTGTACGTTGGTAGCGATTAATGTGCACCGATCGACTGGACCAAATAAATTTTCGTATCTATTCAATATGCTGTTGAGTTGCTTTCTTGTAGAGTCAGTGATATAAGGATCGAGAGGGATGCTTGCGTCTATACTATTGACATTCTGTGCTTCCTTTCGCTTAAGGGGGAGCAATATGTCAGGTTTCAATATAAGGAGGTTTAATTCCCTGTCTAGTACGGCTTTGATTTCCGTAAGTGTGTCATCGCCTATAATTCCATCGAAGGATGTGAGTCCAGGGAGGACAAAAAATGTAGTAGGCAGGTCCTTGCCTACAAACTTAAAAAAATTTCCACAAATTTTTCTGTCTACCAAAATTCCCCCCCCCCCCCCCCCCCGCGGAAGTGACATGGAATGGTTTATCCACTGGTCTAGTGTTTTGGGCGATGCGTTCGCTGATGTAGTTTTTATTTGCTCCCGTGTCCACTAAAAACTCTAAAGTGCCATGATCCCGCGTATCATATTCTAGATATGGTACGCCGGACACGAGGCTCCTATTGTAAAATTTACCTGATCGCATACTTGCTCGTTACTTAATTCGTTGGAAGCATTTTCTACCACATCTTCGTCCCCTGGAACTAAATGGAATAGCTTTTGCTGTTTGCTACCACTTTGTTTTGAGAGTCCCGTGGAAGTTGAACCTCTCTTCAAGCCATCGTATCTTGGGAACCCTGGACTAGCGGTCTGTCGGGTTTGGGAAGATTGACTGGTATCTCTTCTTTCGGCTCCTGATATATTGTTATTACGCCAGCTTTGTGTCGATTGGTTGCTGCCCCTAGTTTGCCCTGAGGATGTGTAAGAGGGATAGGAACCCCCCTGATTTGTGGTTCTTCCTGTGTATCCTCTGTTTGTCTGTGTCCCATTATTGTATCCCGATTGGCTTTGTGCCGGATTTTGAAATTCCTCGGTAAAATCTCTGTTGCCCCTCGAAAAATAACGCGATGCTGAAGGTTGATATGCATCGCCGAACATTCGGCCACTTCTGTTTAAAGCTTGTGGAGGGCGGTAGATAGCGTTTCGTCTATCCACGTTTAGGAAGGTAAGACATGAGGAATATGCTTCGGGTAAGGATTTTGGCTTCTGCATAAGTAACAGAGTCGGAAGATCACCATTTAGCCCCCTAATAAAAACATCCAGAGCCCTACGCCGGTGTGCTTCCGTTAATGCCTGGACGGTTTCCCCATGGACGTATTTGTCTGTATTTATAGTGTTGATCATAAGTGACAACTGCTTATTGATTTTAGCATAGAATTCCGAAACTTTTTGGCGACCTTGTGTCATGAGAGTAAGTTGTTGATCCAACGTCTCTATATCCCTGGAATCTGCGTAATGCAGTGACAAAATTTCCTTAATTTTTCGCCAGTCACTCTCAAGAATGTTATGCGACACTAGTGCAGCATCGGCATTGAAGCTCCTTCACGCAGTCTGGCAATTTAGAAATTTCCCTAAGTTCGTCCTCCGTCCGAGGACTTGTCAGTGGCTCTTCCACCGGACGTGTTTCCGGGTCCGCGGACTGCCTGCGAACCTCCTCTACCTGGCTCTCTAGCCTTTCTAGATTCTCACTGAGTCCTTGTAAGGACTCATCGTTGGTCTTCGACTCTACACTTTTGAGCCGTTCTTCCAACCTTCTCAGTTGTGACAGAATGGCGTTCACTGCGCCATTCATTTCCGTCATGGATTTCTTAAATTCGTCCGCGTTCATGCTGTAACGAGATTAAAGGTTATCTTTTAACAGTTTGTATACTTACAAAGTCCAATATTTCATTGGAGTATTTGCTTTTTCTATAGTGTACACTTCTCTTCACAGATTTAAATTATTTAAATTCGCATAGAACTTTTGCGTTCTCACAGTTTTTATTTATATTCCTTAATTTTTCCGGATTTTAGGGGGAACCTTTTTTTACACAGTTTTTGTTCTATTTCAGTTACTTTCGCATGGAGCTACTAAGTGTATTCTCACAATTTTTTCACAGTTTTTACTTATATTCTTTCTCGTAGTTTTTTCCACAATTTTTTTTCGGATTAAGGCGGAACTTTTTTTTCCTTTTTCACAGCGTTTTGTTTTTTTATTGACTTTGGCGGACCCTGCACCGAACCGCTCGGGCGCCAGTTAATCTCTCGTATCGCGAGAGATATAAAAAATTAAGGGTGCGGCGAACCCACCGTTCGCCGATACTATTCAAACTGTAATTAAAAGACGGACAACTCGAGTTGAACTTATCGCAATGTATTACGTGTCACTTGCTCGTCCCAAAATTAACTGCCTAAAACATATAAATTGACTTACTGGCTAACCTCTTACTCCTAACTACTTATGCTAAGGTTGCAGTTCCCACATTTCGCAAGAGGGGCTTGCGCGTGCAGACGGGAATTGCTTATATTGCAATTCCCATGATTTCAATAATTCCGATACTTGACCTGATCGGTGGTTGCGCGTGTGCCGCGTCAGCAAAGTTAGTAAGTGCAACGATATGGTCACATGCCTGGCAACGTGAGTAAAGGGTGCGCCATTGATCGGTATTGGTATTACAGGTAAGATAACTTACATATATATATTTTTTATAATTTTTTTATTTTTCATTTTTTTTTAAGTATCTCCATTATGAGCTATGATACTGAACCTATCATCATCTTTTTATATTAGCAATATGAACATTCTGTAAAGGATTAATTCGGAAATATGGTTGATCCTTGTGCCTTACTCTTCTGTAGTTTTTAATGGGTCCGGTTTGTCTATTTTCTGTGTATTCTTCTCTATTTTTATTATGCTTGGCTATTGCTTTTTCTTTTGCTGTTTTAATTCTATCTTGTAATATGGATGGACAAATGTTTTCCTTAGCGAACCTTGGAGAACATTTGATGGTTGAATGATGCCGATCATTATAGTTAGCTATAACAATCTGCATTCTCATTTCTGTTGAGAGACTTGGATCTTCAATTCCTGTTAGTTTCTCTAACAGGGTTGAGTGAAGCCTCTCAATATCTGCATTACCTGTGTGGTTATTAGGTTTGGTAAGGTGGATCTCGACATTCTCGTCGTTTAAATATTTTACTAACTGTTCCGCTCTAAATTCATTATCCATTATTATTTTTTTCGGTTTTCCGAATTTTGCAAAATGTTCCATTATTATTGCTTTCTTTGCTCTCCAATTTCGATCAGTAATTGTATATGCTGCGGCGAACATCGTTAACTTATCAATTGTTGCAACAAATGAATGTTTGTAAAAATGATGTAGGTTAAATTTGGGTTTAATCGGATTACGATCGTATTTGATCTGTTGGCATTTTGGAAAGTTGTTAATTATTAATTGTATGTGCTCTCTTAATTTCGGATAGTATATTTTATCCTTCAAAGAATTATATGTTTCATTTATGCCACTGTGCATAGATTCATTATTATGATAAAGCGAAATTTGCTTGTGGAGTTCTTCTTCTACCACTATTTCCGTGCATTTTATAACCACTATTTTGTTATCGCAATTTAATAACGATATTAACATCATTTGAATTTTATTGTAGTCCGATTCAGAAACTTCTGAATAAATTCCCACTTTTCCGTTATATATATATATAGCATTTGAAAGTACTTTTGATTGAATTTTCCTCATCCATTGGACTTATTTCCAATATCTTCCTTTTATGGATTGTTCGCATTTCTTCTCTTGGACTGTAAGTCAGAATCATTTGAATTTTATATTTATTCACAATGTCTTCTTTTATTGCGAAATGTTCTGCTAACTCTTCGTCTGCAGAATGGATTGTATCTGATATTTCCAGATTCGACTCATTGTCATTAATTTGATTTATTTTAGGCGAGTTTTCTATTCTACTCAAAAAATCTGCCACAACGTTATCTTTGCCGTTAAGGTACTCGATTTTATAATTATATTCTTGAAGTTTTAAAAGCCACCTCCGATGGCGTTGGAAAAATTCTCTCCCTTTGTATTTATTATTTAAATATTTAATTGGGCAATGATCAGTAATAATTTTAAATTTTGTACCACAAATATATGGCCTGAAATAATTTATTGAATATATAATTGCTGAATAACTCAGTGAGAGGGGAGCCCAGTATTTGCATGTATGTATTT
>NW_023458556.1:70616412-70617718 GCF_013731165.1 Rhagoletis pomonella
GATATGACGACGGAAGCGTTTCTTGCAGCGCTGACACGATACGTATCGGTACGTGGACTTGGCTCTGATTTATATAGTGACAATGGGACAACATTCATTGGAGCCAATGCTCTAATTCAAGAAGAGATACGTGCGTTCAAAGCTCAGCTACGAGCTGCCACTAGTTACGGCTCTACAATCGGCCTGACATGGCACTTCATACCCCCCGGTGCTCCAAATTTTGGCGGTATCTGGGAGGCAGGCGTCAAGAGCATGAAACACCACCTTGGGCGGATAATTCATACTACGACCTTAACATTTGAAGAATTTTATGCCGTATTGAAACAGGTGGAAGCGTGTTTGAACTCGCGACCGATTTCTGCACTGTCCGATGACCCTCAGGACTTATCAGCGCTTACACCGGGCCATTTTCTGATCGGAAGAGCATTGACGTCACTCCCAGAACAGTACATCCTTGGCGAAGCGGTTGGCTTATTGAAGCGATGGAAGTTGCTGAAGCAGATGCACCAAAACTTTTGGCATCGTTGGTCCTGCGAGTATTTGCATCAACTTCAAATGCGAAATAAATGGCGCACGCAACAACCAAATATTGTCTGCGGCCAACTCGTTTTAGTACGAGACGAACGGTTGCCACCCAAGTGCTGGATTCTTGGTCGTATAACCGATGCTCACGCTGGAGAAGACGGATTAGTTCGCGTGGTTACTATAAGAACGCAAACCAGTCTTATCAAAAGACCTCTATCAAAGATCTCGGTTCTACCCATCGAGATTGACCCGATGGATTCACAGGAAGGAACCACTCAGGCCGCGCTCAAGACGGTGGGCGGCGCACTATAATAATTTCGCCGACAAATCCGACGAAGGTGGGCGGAATGTTCGAAGTCCGAGAAAATGCGACCCTGCTCGGTTAGCTTTACCATCCCTGGCTTCATCTGACGTAAGAAACATATACTTTGCAGCTAACCTAGCTATGTATATACATATTGTTTACTTTGTACTAGCAAGAATTCTTTCAATAAAATCTAAATCAGATATAGTCTTCGGCTTAGTGTTTATTTTTTGAAAACCGACAAACTTTTTACAGTGTTATTTCACATTCAATTGGGAAATAACACAAATTTGCGTTATTGCCGTTTGTGTTATTTCCCCCCCCCCCCCTTCCCGAACCCCATCAACTTACTATGCCCTTAATTGTGGGGGGGTGTATTTGAGTGCTAACTTGGCACCATACATACGGTGACCATATTTATAAGAGCCGAATACGGGACTAAAAATAATTTTGCTAATTTTTTCCACAAAGGCTAAA
>NW_023458556.1:70617818-70621845 GCF_013731165.1 Rhagoletis pomonella
GTGAGTTCGCACCGGCGTACGTTGGTTTTGCTTCTCAGCAAAACAATTATTATTATTATGTATACAGTATGTAAGAATACAAAGACAAATTATTTATCAGAAGCATTGTCTTTTACACACTGAAAAAAGTAATAAAACCTCTCAAAAAAGCAAAATCGCTACTGTGAAGTAATGGTTTGAAAAACCGCATAAATTCAAATCCGCATAAAAAGAGACCTAAGTGTACATATATAAATATGCATGTTATGTATGTACATATGTATGTATATATCTCTAAAAAATATTTCAATCCATAATCTATGCTTATGTATGTAATAAATTTTATTGGTTGTTTTAAATGCTACCCTAATATAATATTCACATATTTATATGCATATGTATGTACATATGTACATACCTACAGTTATTAACATAGGGTGAATTCCAAAACGTCAAAATACAAAGCATCAGTCTCTTTTATTTCTAGACCTCAGTCAGATGCTAGTTTTCTACTAGGTTGCGCAAGTTAGACTTTTTCTTCTAGTGTGGTTTAGAAATTAAAGAGACTGATGCTTTGTATTTTGACGTTTTGGAACGCACCTATACTTTCGTACATAATCTATTCCCTGCGGGGAAAATCTCTAATTCTGAACTGTTGCGCTTCTAGTACATTTAGACCCACTACTGGTTCGCGATAAATCTCTTTTGCATGCAAGCAACTGGCGAATTTTACATGGCGATGTCCTAGGAAGTGTCAATTGCCCCCCCGCTGCATCCCTTTTTCGATAGTTCCGAACTAGTCCTAAATTCTATAGTTCCGAACCAGTTCTAAAATCGATAGACGAAAGAAAAAAGTATCATGATTTTTCAATCTTTTTGGTTCTTCCGTGTGTGCGATTTTAAGTTATTTTGGAAGAAAAGTGTTTTTAACTTGAAATTAAATTTGTTTGAATAATTGTAAGAAATGTGCGTTTACATACCTTTACCTGTAGCTGAGTTTGCAGAGGTGCTCGCTGTTATTTTTTAGATTCCAGACGGTCCCAAGATGTTGAAATGTTAACACAAATTTTAGTTTTGTATTACCAAGCTATGAAAAAGCATCTTCGAAGCACAGAATAGGAGCGTATTTGAACGAAAAAGCCGCCGAACACATATCTATGTAAAGTAAACAAGCCCCCCGCTGCATCACTTATTCGATAGTTCCGAACTAGTTCTAAATTCGACAAATAAGATCTAGTTCGTTCTGCATCCCATTTTCTATAGTTCCGAACCATTTCTAAATTCGTCACTTTAGATATAGATTTCTAATGAAAAAAACTGAAAAAAATTGTTTTTTAAAAGTACCACTTTTTCCCGATTTTGGCCTGGTGGGGATCTAGTTCCTTTTTGGCGATAAAGACCTAGTACGGAACTAGAAATTTGATTCACTAGTCCGCGGTTTCCCTGCAGGGTTGGCATACATCCCCACATTTTTATGCACAAAAATGCATGTGTTGTACAGTACACTCGGAGCGCTCGCTCGTATCTAACTCGTCTTACCTAGCAGAGCAAGTATGCAGACAGTTATTCGCCTCGCACTGCGAGAGAGGCAACACACAACATTCCGAGGACAGCCGGCTCTACGTACCGGAATGACTCGGGTTTTCCCGACCAAGGGCTGTTGTTTCGGCGATCTAACCCCGTTTAGGTCGGCGAAATCCGTCAAACGTTGCTCTATTCTAGGGATACATCCGCTCAGGAACCCTTCTGCTCAGAGCTGGCATTGAGTCCAACCCAGGGCCAGAAACTTACACCTGCTGCGTATGCCAGAGACGACTGCACACAAACTCCACCTCGGTCAGGTGCAATGCCTGTGACGGGTGGAGTCACCTCCGCAACTGCTCGGGCCTACGTACGCACCGACAATGGACCACGTCGTTCGTGGCCCCATGCTGTGCGAACCGGACCGCCTCCACGGCAAACCACCACCCGCCTGCGCAGCACACAACCAACACATCTACACCCCAACACAACACAACAATAGATACACACACAAACACAATGGCACCCACACACCGCCGCCGGCAACTCCTAGTCCCTCCAACAATATGCTCGGTTTGTCAGTCCAGAATATACCGTAACGTGACATCAGTCAAGTGCAACTCCTGCCTTTTTGCCACTTTAGGGCATGCTCAGGACTTCGCCACACGCGTAATTGGACGAGTGAATATGTGGGTCCCTGCTGTGCTGCCCAGAGCAAGATCGAGGAGATAACTGTCTTTATGGGAAGGCATGGAATATTAATAGCTGCGGTCCAAGGGACGAAGTTGCACGGCAATTAAACCTTGTTGAATTGCGCCGGATACAACGTGCACCGTGCACACCGTGCAGTATCGTCTTATTGAAGCAGACATCGACCGCAGGGATACCACCCTAGAATGTCAGGCCGGTCAGGCGATGTTGAGCTCGAAATATTTAACGTATACATACCACCTGTCACCAGCTGCCCGGCAGGATATCACCCTGAAATAGGTGCGCTACTCAAAGGTGAAAACCGTATGGTAGTTGGCAACTTTAACGCGCACAACGATCTTTGGCACTTAAGCCTGTCAAATGATCGTAGGGGAATACATCTGGCTGAGCAGATAGACGAATCGACATTCTGCACAATGAACGAAGACGCACCCACCAGGATTATGGGCAGCTGCTGCAGCTCGCCAGAGCTAACAATGGTCAGCGCTGGTCTGATCAACAGCGTATCATGGCGACCTATGCTGACCCTAGCATCAGACCATCTGCCCATAGTCATTTCGATTGATAAACCTGCCGACTTTGCTTCCGCGGATCACCGGACCTATGTCAACTTTTCCAAAGCTGCCTGGAAAGGCTTCGCGGATGTTACTGAAAGCGCTTTCACTGCACTACCCATACCAACCGGCGTCCACATAGGTGAACGTAAATTCCGCAGGGTGGTCACTGCTGCTGTAGCTCGCTTCATCCCAGCAGGATGTATTAAGGATCCACGTCCGAACTTTCCTGCTGAAGCGGCTGTTCTAGCCGATGAGCTTGACAACCTTCGTCAGGCCGATCTCGGAAATCCCCGTATTAGGGATCTCAATTCGGAGATTCGGCAACTTGTGAACGTACATAAGCGGAAGAAATGGGAAGAGCATTTGAAGACCTGCAACTTCGTCTCTGGTGTGAGTCAGCTTTGGTCAACCGTGATGTCGTTGCCCAACCCGACGAAGCGTGACGACAGAGTCGAAATAGACTTTGGTGACCACGCTTCGTCGGACCCGGAGCGATGCGCGAGCTATTTTAGCCGACAGTTCATTCTCTTGTGCCTCTTGTTTTCACTAGCGGTGAGGTAAGGGTAGCCATCGGGAAGGCGAAAGCCTCCAAAGCCATTGGACCCGACGGAATATGCATGTTGATGCTGAAAAATTTGGGTCCTGCGGGAGTAGCGTACCTAACGGGGGTCCTCATCTTGTCTATGGTCACTCTCGTCATTCCATTCATTCATTCGCCGAAAAAGCGAACATACATTCGAGCCGGATTGTATATTAGCGCAGGGTGCGCCAAGGGAGTAGAAATGCTTGGTGCGGATTAAATAAGAATTCAGAAGCGTCTTCGATATAATTTCAAATCCAATGCAGATTTATTGCATATTTAAATTCACGTATAACAAATTAAGTGTGATGGAATGTGGTTATTGCCCGAGTGGCCTTTTAAAACAATAATGTAGCGAGCTAAGCGATGCGGCGGTGGCGATGGTTCAAAGATGAATCAAAAACGAAATCTAATTGCGGGCATAGGTCACCCCATGATACCGCTTACAGCTAACTCAACCGAATGGGACGAGCACGTAAAACCTGTGAGAGAACGGTCCTAGTAGCGCTGGACTTGTCAAAGGCGTTTGACACCGTCTGCCATTCCACGCTACTAGAAGACATCGAGGCCTCCTCACTCCCACAGGGACTGAAGCGATGGTCGGCGAATTATATGAGTGGTCGACAGTCGTCAGTAATCTTCCGAGATCAACCTCGAAACCAAGAAGGATTAAACAAGG
>NW_023458556.1:70621945-70625878 GCF_013731165.1 Rhagoletis pomonella
GGGCCTCGCTGTGCAGGTGGTGCTCAGGCGTCATCAGAAGGCACCCAGTCGCTGTCCGGAGTGCGGTGTTCTGACAAGTCTGTAGCTTCGTCCACTGCGTCCAACTAGTCCCCGGCGTCCAAACTGGCGCAGCATAGTTTAGAACCGGCCGGCCAATTGCCTTGTATGTTGCCAGCAACGTTTCTTTGTCTTTGCCCCAAGTGCTGCCGGCGAGCGACTTGAGGACCTTGTTGCGGCTCTGTACTTTATTGACAATTGCGGTTGTGTGCGCGGACAAGGAAAGCAGGCTATCGAAGGTGACTCCTAAGATTTTTTGGTTGTTTACAGTCGGTATTGGTGTGCCATCGACGTGTTTACCCAACTCTAGCCTGACCTCCTTCGTCCAGGTGGTGAAGAGGGTCGCCGTTGATTTCGTTGGGGAGAGTGTTAGGCTCCTTGCAGTGAAGAAGCGAGAAAGGCTGGAGAGATAGTCGTTCACTTTTGAGCAGAGGTCATCAATTCCATTCCCGGACGCCAAAATCGAGCAATCGTCAGCGTATGAGATCAGGAAAACTCCCTCAGGTGGTTGAGGAAGTTTCGAGATGTAGAAGTTAAATAGTAAGGGGGAGAGAACACCACCTTGTGGAACCCCTTGTTTAATCCTTCTTGGTTTCGAGGTTGATCTCGGAAGATTACTACATTATTTCGGTTTTCAAACGAAAGAGTGCATATGCATAATTTCGGTTTTCATAATATGCATTATTGCGGTTTTCAACCGAAACTGTGCATATATGCATTATTTCGGTTTTTTTCATATGCATTATTTCGGTTTTCAACTGAAACTGTGCATATATGCATTATTTCGGTTTTTTCGTATGCATTATTTCGGTTTTTTTCATATGCATTATTTCGTATGCACAGTTTCCATATGCACAATTTCAGGGTGCCCTTTTTTGCTTTATTTCGTATACGAAAAATTATATGTTTCAATGGACACATCGCTTTGAATACATAATTTAGATTTAGATAATATTTTTAGGAATTTAGTTGAGAACAAGTAAGAAAGTCTAAGTTCGGGCGGAGCCGAACATTAAATACCCGGCGCAAGTATTAAATATATGTTTTTTTCACCTTTCCGAAAGCTAGCGCTGGATGGTAAGCCGGGGTGTATCAATTTTGAGTAAATTAGCGTCCTTAAATTTCGAATTATTGAAGTTTCAAGCATTTCTGAAATTTACCGTTATATGAAAAGCGGCCGTAATTTTAGTCCGATTTCAATAATTTTAAATTTTTTCAATTTTGCTTATATGTGGCAAGCACAATAACCACACCGAGTTTGGTATAAATTGGTAGAACGGTTACCGATATACATATATGTGATCATAAGTGGGCGGTGCCACGCCCATTTTCCAAAATTTTACCATTAACGTATTTCTTGGTAAAGAATTGTTGCAAGCATCAATTTTGAATAAATTAGCTTCAATATTTACTGATTTATCGAAGATTTTGTATTTCTCTAAATTACCGTTATATGGGATGTGGGCGTGGTTATCGTCCGATTTTAAAAATTTTCGGCTATTTTTTATGCTGTACCAAGGCCAACAACTGTGCCAAGTTTGGAAGAAATTAGTGCAGCGGTTACCGAGATATACACATGTAACCATAAGTGGGCGTGGCTACGCCCATTTTCCAAAAATGTATAACACTCTTAGTTGTCGTCTAAAAATTGTTGTAAATATTAATTTTGAGTGAATAATCTTCAGTAGTTACTAAAATATCGCAGTTTTGGTATTTCCGAAAATTACCGTTATATGGGATGTAGGCGTGGTTATTGTCCGATTTTTTTAAATTTTCGGCCATTTAGTATGCTGTATCAAGGCCAACAACTGTGCCAAGTTTGGAAGAAATTGGTGTAGCGGTTACCAAGATATACACATGTATCCATAAGTGGGCGTGGCTACGCCCATTTTCCAAAAATTTGTAATATTCTTATTTTTCGTCTAAAAGTTATTGTAAATATCAATTTTGAGTGAATGATCTTCAGTAGTTACTAAAATATCGCAGTTTTCGTATTTCTGGAAATTACCGTTATATGGGAAGTGGGCGTGGTTACAGTCCGATTTCGCCCATTTTCAATACCAACGTACCTTGGATTAAGGGAAACCTACATCCCAAATTTCGTTGAGATATCTCAATTTTTGCTCGAGTTATCGTGTACACGGACGGACGGACAGACGGACAGACGGACGGACAGACAGACATGGCTTAATCGATTTCTTTTTTCATCCTGATCATTTATGTATACATTTGTCTATATCTATCTCGATTCGTTTTGGCTGTTACAAACAACCGTTATGTGAACAAAATTAATATACCCTTGTGCACAAGTGCGCTCGGGTATAAAAATAAAACATTTAGATTATTGTTTGTATTTAGGTCGATTTTAAATTTGCTACCCCAAAATAATTGATATCAAATAAAACACCTCTTTGAGGTAAAATTTTCGAGTGACGAAAGCAGGGCTTGAATCGTCACATACGATATCGTCACGGATCGAAAACGATACGAAAGAAAATTACGTGATACGTCAGGCAGTATAAGTTGAATGGGACAAAGAGTACGTTCACGTATGTCATAATCCGAAAAATGTGTTTTTACGTAACGAGTAGTACGATATCGAATGTGACGATTCGAGCCCTGCTTTCGTCACTCGAAAATTTTACCCCAAAGAGGTGTTTTATTTGATATGTATGTACATTCAAATTTTGTTGTTTCGACAGAAATATATTTCTTTGGTTTTAGTGAAAATAAAAACAAACAAACGAAATGGCAGCGGGAGAAAATTTCAAAATTCTAGCAAACGTCAAAATTCCTAAAGTTGGCTCTCAGCGATTGTACCTTATAACTATTTTTATCATGGTTTTAATATATTTTAAAAAGATTTGGATCACAAAATTTCTTAAATATATTGTATGTCAAAATATATTCGAAAGACTACACTTAAACTCTCTTAAACGTTTTCTGCTCCTGACCAGTTTTCTAAGCTCTCATCCTCTGACGAATCGTTCAACCAGAACTCCGTTGTACTCATTTTTACCACGTTTTTATAAACTCGCTTTCTTTTTTATTTCGTTTTTATTTGCACAAATTTACATAAATATGTATAAGCACACTAATTAGTTTGCTCGATTTGTAAACAAAGCTTTTCAGATGTGAAAAATATACTATTGTGAACAACCTAAACGAGCGAAATTCACAATAGCGCTATTCCTCATCGAATGAGCGCCATAATACCAAATGAAAGTTCGTTCGATCAGCACTTTCGACCACAGTCGAAGATCGAATGCAACTCATAATAGGGGCCCAAGTGTGTGGCGGTTTTTCTAACCATGCCAACACAATGGAAGAATCTGACCAGAGGTATAAGTCATGAGCACGTAAATCTAGTTGGGAGTGAAGTTGATTAACCAGCTTGGAGAGTAGGACGGCTCCACAAAGCTCAAGTCTGGGGAGGCTGACTGTTTGCAGGGGGGATATCTTACTTTTAGCTGCGAGTAAGTGTGATGAGAAGGAGTTTTCATCAATTTGTACTCGGAGGTAGACACAGGCGCAATACGCTTTTTCAGAGGCGTCTAAAAACCCATGTACTTGTACACGGTGAGTAGGGGAGAATTGCACCCAGCGGGAATCACAATCTCAATAATCGCGGGGAGATTTTCGCGCACAGTGTTCCACTTGTGGAAAACGCCGGGTTTTACGTGCTGTTGTTGTTGTTGTTGTAGCGGCACTACTAAGCCCCGCCTTTTTCGGGTCTACGTTCAATCATTGTCGTCGAGCTCAACTAACGGGAGGCCCAGGAAACGAGCTGTTTCGATGGGTTCGGACCAGAGGGAGAGGGGTGTTAGTTGAGTCGGATTGAGCTGGCATGTAAAGAGGTGGTTGGTGTCGTGGGGG
>NW_023458556.1:70625978-70637283 GCF_013731165.1 Rhagoletis pomonella
ACTACAATATAATAGTTTGGATGCTACAATACCAATATATATATATACATATAAAGGGTTAGTTAATGGACTTCAAATATGTGATTCACAAGGGAAACGAATTGTACTGCCCCATATAAATTAACAGTCCTACGAATCAACACTTCCGTTTGTATTTAAAAGTCACCAATTCAAAATTATTGTAGCGTCCGCAATAGAAATAAATAGGTCTCAAAGTCAGACCCTAGCAAGAGGATTGCTTTACGCATGGCCAGCTTAGTATACGTGTTGTAGTATGATCTTGCCAAAACACCAAAGCTAAAGTTAACTACCAAAAGAAATGCATGTGGTGTTTAGAATAAAGAGATATCCAGATTTTTTAGACCACGAGCACCCCGATTTTCGGGGATTATTACTAGTTAGCATATAAACAAGCAAAAGCGTTGAAGTTTAATGGTTAAGGCAGTGCAAACACCCACGCATTATCGATAAGTACATAATGATTTTGCGTTAAGTCCTACATACTTATGTATGTAGTTAATTTTATTTGCTTCCATTCTTTCCAGGTGTGATGTTTTTGACTCAAAGTATTCATATTGCCGTTATTGTTCTCTTATGGAAGTAATAATTACGAAAATTACTTTTTAGCTATGTACACTTTTGTAATTTTCCAAAGTACTAAAATAAAAGTTACATTCCCCTGAGATGAACACTTTTCTCTTCACGCTTTACGGCTTGCGTAATTTGGTTTCTATTTCCCTGTGCATGAGTTGGCATAGCGTTAATACTTTCATATATGTATGCCTACATAAGTACCCCGTAGGCACTAGGAGCACGCAATAATTCATTACCCACAACTTACTTCTTACAAAGACGTTGCCGCCTTACCAATTAAAGTACTGTGAATGTAGAGCAGTATCTCAGAGTAGTTCGACGTTCAGAAGTATCTTCGGTAGGGTTGCCAGATTTTTTTTTGGGCGAAATCAGTACGTAAGACTTTTTCATGCTAACAAAATCAGTACTTTTCAGTACACTTTTATTCAAAGCAAAACTATGAATGTAAGTAACAGAATATACTTTAAAACGCCAGAGTATTTGTTTTTAACAATGAGATTGTTCACACTTGCCTGGTTATCAGGTTATCTGGTTAAAAATTATTACTGTGTAGTGTATTTTATTGTTGTTAACTGAATAAAAATTATAACCACATAACCTGAATACCAGGCAAATGTGAACAACCTCAATGTTTTGGCATAAAAATAAAATGTAGTTCACAAAAAATAAAAATGTTATTTATTTTAACATGAGTGCACGCATTAACATGCCAGAAGTATAAATGTTCAAATTTATCAGTTTTGACTTATTGGGTTGACTTGATTAACTTTTGGATGTTCTATTTATACCAAAACCATGCGTACTCGGAAACCACATATTTTACAATTTTAATTGCATAAATGTAGAGTTAAGGCTCGTAAAAAAAATAATTTTTACACATTCATGTTTCTGGCATACAGGGGACGATGTAATATAAAATACCCTTATAATATCATTATACACAGGAGTCAATAAATTATTTAATATTTATGACTTTTTTGAATAGCAATAATTAGATTATTTCCACTTTCAGTGTCTAAGTAGTCAAAGAATTCTTTAGATTTATTTTTAAAATTACTTTTAATTTGGAGTTCACTTTCAACAATTTTAACTAGAATTCGGTTTCACTCTTTGCGCCAGGAAGCAACATCAGCCCTATTTTTGAATAAATGATAATACAACATATTAGTGTAACTGGTACACAACGACTAGAGATGGGTAAATTCGATATTCGAAGCTTCGAGATTTGGTTTTTGATGTAGAATTTTAGCTCCAAAATGCCGAATTTTTGAGATGGAACTTTGTGGTGCTAAAATTCTGATAATTTCGAAGTTTTCTACTACTTTTCATATCAACTCAAGTCTATTACATGCGCCCCACACTTTTCGTTTTCAATCTCATAAATTGTTTATAATGACCTTTGCTTTTTCAAAATCAAAAGTCGTCAAAACAAATTCTAAGGGACTGAGAAATATTATTTTCTACTTTTTAGTAAATTTATAGAAGCGTGGCATATTACAAAGTATTTTTTTTGATGTGAAACTTCTTAGGTGGCGGTATCGCAAAAAAGTACAGTGAAATTTTTAAAACTGAAATCGTTACATGAGTGAGAAGGAAGATATAGGTAGTATAGGGAAGGGGAAAAAAGAAATAAAGCGACGCATGACGGGTACGAGTACCTACATATGTATATATGTATGTTTGAATGCACGTATGTATGTATACATATATATATGTATGTATGAACGAACTCATTGCGCATTTCAGCTCTGCCGGTACCAAACAATATATGTATAAATGATGCAAGCGTGCTTCGCGTAACTACATCCATTCGTACATATGTATGTACATATGTTTGTATGGATATATTTATGATGAAGCAAACGGCTTCGTTGATGTACTGATGGGCATATGTATGTATGTACTTATGGAGAGCAATGTTTTCATGTGTGTACATACCCTGCAGGGAAACCGCGGACTAGTGAATCAAATTTGTAGTTCCGTACTAGGTCTTTATCGCCAAAAAGGAACTAGTCCGATATGAACTAAATCCCCACCAGTCCAAAATCGGAGAAAAGTGGTACTTTTAAAAAACTAATTTATTTAGCCCTTTTATATTATTTAACCCTTTATATGTATATATATATATATTGGTATTGTAGCATCCAAACTATTATATTGTAGTTCTTTAGCTATTAGGCGAGACCATCAACTAACCCTTTGTATAAACATAAATACATATTTAGGTTGGGGATTAACATCACAACTGCTCCAACTTCCAAGCCATGCAACTCCCCTACTTCTACTTGCTCCTGTGGATATTCAGAAACGACAGTAGATATCGAGGCCATTTCTACTCCGGACAACATATTAACCATTTCTTTATTAACTATCGTACAGTGCTTATTTTGTGGACGCGAAGTGGATTGATCCTTCAACCGCAAATTATTTAAAATAAAGAAATTAAATTGTTCAAAATTGGTGAAAATTAGAATGCGTGTGTGAGATTCAGTTTTACATTTTAGAATTGTAAAATTTTAAAAATCTTTCCGAGCAAATATGTACATCGAATGATACTTAAATCTGAAATGTTTATGCAAAGTTTCAGATCCAGAACCTTAATTTGAAAGTAAATTGTCTGTACGATTATATATAGATACATATATCTATAGATTTATAATACAAATAGAACTATATTTGTCTCAGAAAAAAACATCGAAATAAACCATGTAAGATTTATATATGGGTATCTGTACAAAGGCAAAAGCATCATTTCTGTTTTGCACAGCTTCCACTGTATCACTTTCGCACGAACATAGCAATGATTTGCTCGATATGAAACAAAAACAGTACAGGGACGAAAACGAATAAATGGAACATAAGGTTCATTCCTTATCTTTTCGGACTAAAATCTGAAGTGTCAAAATGCACGAGCGTAAGCGAAATGCGCCCCCTAAAAGAGAATAACAGGAAAAAGTAAAGGAACGCAAAAAACCAAATTTTTAGTACAAATAATGGCAACAACAAAACTAACGTCAAATAAGAATAGAAATGTATGTACAAAACACATTCACACAAGCACAATAACCCACTTACTATCAAGAACGATAGAGTACAAGATTGCGCATTCCCGCAGAATGACATTTGTGGCAACGGGTAAACAAAGATTATGGCGAAGAACAATGAGTTGACAGTTGTGAATTTGCAGTGAGAAAACATGTTTTCTTCTCGTTTACCAATTTCTCAAGCCATCTTTGAATATAGCAAATTAAGCACAACGTTAACAAAAAATATACAACCACTCTTGAAATGTGTTCAAAAGAATAGGTCTTATTAATTAACCATTAATAATTTTTGTGTTTGTATTGCAGGTGCCGAAAAAGTGATAATATCTTATCGCAGCGCATATTTTCCTGCAGAAAGTGGTCGATGCTTGCTTACCTCCGATTTTAATTTTTAATTTGTGGTATTTCAACGTTTTCAACTTAACATGTCGTGTTTAAAAGTGGTCCGTAAAGTGCTCCATGCATATTACGCTGGTGCCTAAATTGTATGGCTTCTCCTGCCGGCCACTCTACCCACTTTCTGGCCAAGGCGTCGTCGCGGGGAAACAAAAAAAAAACTGCATTTGAGGGCTTTACCCCTACGTCTGCTGCAATTCAACACACGACACGACATTTTTATAAAGTTTTTATTACAAATAAAACGTTTTTTGCTTCAGAACGCACGAATTACTTCGATATTTCACTTGAAAGTACACAAGACGTTTGCAATACGTTTGCACTTGTTTCTAAACAAAAAGTTTGTTTACGTATTGCCATAAATGTCAAAGTCGGCAAAACCAAAGTAGCGGTTTTGGGAATGCGCCACCTTCAGTTCATTTCACCATGACTTACTATATCAATTATTTTTTGTCTCCTTCCACTTTCAATTCACTTTTTTTACTTTTAGACTATTCTCACTTTTTGTGTATTCTTTAATTTCCGTTAATTTAAATTCAGTTGAGTTTGACACTTTTCAAGATTTTGCCAGAAAAAATTCTTCTGACTAAAGCTGACCAGCGTTGCCGCTTTGGTCATTTTTAACCAAAATTGGTAATTTTTTTCTTTATTTGTCAAGTTTGCGAAAGTTGTTCCAGGGTTCCTTGGCTACTAAAATGGTGTGTTCTTTAACAAACTGCGTGGCTATTGCTAAGTATATCCACCGTGTCCTTTCCTGGAAGGTTTTGGGTGGTCCTACCTTTCCCTGTCAGTTCGTTAGCGATTCTATTACCATCAATTTTCCGGTGTACCCGGCAACCATATATATGAATAGAATTCTTCATAAATACGTATATTCTCGTGACTTCACCCGGTCTATGTGTGAGTCGAAAGCTTTCCTTCAAGTGTTGAATTTTTGATATATTTTCTTGTCACTTGTTTACATACAGTGGTCGAAAAAATTATAGCCCACCATATTTTGACAAGATTTAACATATTGTTTTTTTTTTGTAATTTAATTTTGGTTATTTTTTGTTAAAATATTATTCCTTCTTTAACAGAACTCAAACAAATTCAAACTTCAAACTTTTCATTAAATATTTAAAAAAAAATTCAACAAACTTTCGTAAAAATTTTAGGTTAATGGAGCAGTGAAGGCCTGAAAAGCTTGGTATCTTCGGATATACATATGTACAGACATATTGAGCCCTAACTGCCAAAATAACGTGATCGACATTTTTTTCAAAATTTTCTTTTTGATGCAGAAATGCATCTAGATGCTCTAAGAATTTTTCTGCATCAAAAGGAAGATTTTTAAAAAATGTCGCTTTCGTTATTTTGGCGGTTAGAGCTCGATATGTATGTTTATACAGTTCTGCACATAAAATAAGTTTGGTAATTTTTTGTTGAATTTGGTAACTTTTTCCGGTGATTTTGGTAAAAAATAAAAGAAATTTGTGGCAACACTGAATCTGACTACTTCGGACTGAAGAGAGCCACTCTCACTAAGTGTTGCTCTCTCTGACTACTTCGGACTTTTCTGACTATTTCTGGGAGATAAGGAACGCAACTATAACAATGCTCAAATCAAAATAAAGCGCACAGCGCTGCAGCGATGTTGTTGTTGATACTGTATATGAATGTATGTACATATGTATATGCAACAACGTTGCGTATGTGCATATGTACAGTGCCAAAGGGAACATTTTCTTTGCAGATCTTCCGCTGCCTACATGCACACGAACGTAGCAATGCTTTGAACGATATGAAACAAAAACGGAAGCAAAAGCGAATAAATGGAACAATTTTTCATTCTCCTATGTCCCGCTGAGACGCTGCCAATAGAAATGAACGTAGCAATGCTTTCCTCAATGTAAAAATTTTAAAATATTTCGACACAAATATTTCGAAAATGGTTCACTGAATCTTAAATCTAAAAAGTTTTTGCAAAGTTTCAGATCGAGCACTTTAATTTGATGTATAATTTGTCTCTGTACGACTTGTAGATCGCTGGGAACAAGCGCCTTGTTTCAGAATAATATATAGATTATACTCTCGGCATGGGCTTCACTAAGACTATGTTCAAACAGGCACCTTATTGGCAATTAAGAACCTTTTCACCAATTTAGGACTTAATTGTTACACAATTTATCATACGAAAATTCAAATTATTAATTGCCAATTAATAATTAATTGGCAATCAATTTCTGTCAGATTCTCTATGCAACCCTGCTAGGTATGTTTAATTTTGACTTGGAGGTATGTTTATTGGACAAAGAGCAATCAGCTGTTTGTTTCTGGCCCTCTTTTACAGCTGATATTCCATCAGTGATGGAAAATTGAATTATAAAATTGTACCTAATTTACGGAAACTACCTAAAAGTAGATAGATGTACCTAAAAAGTAAATATGTATTTATATATAAAAAAAATAGGAGGTAACAATTCCCATCGATGCTATATCAACTTCTGTACTCACATTAAACAAATTTTTGGCTATGAAAATAATCTCTTGGAGCAGCACGAGACAAAATTATGTTGTACAAAAGGTGAGTCACTTTCCTCCTAGTTGTTCGATCTGATGTTTTAAAAAGAAATATTTTGCATCTATCTGCCGAAATCAACTACAGTTGCGTTACTTTGACCACCCTTCTGTATCATTTGTATGCCTTTTCACAAAGGAGGGAAGCTATTAGACCAGTTGTCCGCACCATGAAATGCATTGAAATGTCAGTAAAAATAAGAACTGATTTCCTGAGAAGCTATTTGGCTAACTTCCAAATGTACCTAACATTGTGTGTTTGTACCGAATGTACTTTCGAACTAAATAAAGGTACGATTGTGACAACTTTTCCATCACTGTAGCTAATCCAACAGCTGATTTCGTATCGCTAATTGGGCAGCTGACGTGTGTGTGAACACCAAACTCAATACCGCAATTTAAAGCTTAATTGCCTCAGCTAATTGGCCTGTTTGAACATAGTCTAAATCATAGACACCTGGGCCCTATTGCACCAACGAATTATCATTAGCATTTTAGCAAATTATCGAACTTGCGCAAAGTTGTGTGTTTCACCAACATGATAAGGAAAAGTCGCTCAAATGAGTACACTGAGGGAAATAATGCATAGTAAAAATGAATACTTTATATTTGATTAGCGTTTAAAAATGTTCGAATTTAAAAATAATATTTGCATAAAATTTATTACGCACGTATTTGACTGTTCACATCTGAGTATATATATGAGTGCACATACTAGAGATGGGCACGGGCCGGGCTTTGGGCAGGGGCCCTACGGGTCCCCGCGTAAGTCCGCGTGTACGGGCCGGAATATTTCCTGTCGGCACGAACTCGTGCGTGCATGGGCGTTCAGTAAAATTCCATAAAAGCACGAATAAGCACGAAAAAGCCCGTTGCTAATACTACAAATTTAGATGAGCTTTTGTTTTTATAAAAAAAAAATAGTACATATGTATTTATTTTGGTAACAGAAAAGCAAAAAAAGAAATATTTGGAAACCGATAGAAAAAATAAGATACTTAGTAGTTTTGTTTACATATCTGTACATAAAATACCTTCCACTTTTTATACTTCCCAGAAAATATACAGTATATTTTGCTTAGCTGCACATCCTTCTTTGCACGAAAAACTTGTGCACGTAACCGAAAAAGGCACTTAAGCGAATTTTCTTTACTACTTCAATGAGGAAGGTATCCGAATTCCTATGAAACCAAATATTGGCGGAGCACTTACCATGTAGAAATTACTGCAAGCGAAATTTTTACCGAATGTTATCTAATTATCTATATAACTACATAAATTGATAGCCATTTTCGTTGTTCTGCGAGATGAGCAAAATATATAAAAGGTTGTAAAATTAGGTAATTGTAGGGCCAGTGCAGGGAAACGTAATACTTTCATTGATAATTGATACTACTCGCACAATTTTTAAGGCAGGTATCGCCAATGTGCAGGTATGTTGAATGCATCTATCGGAGCAGTTTCCTTATAAATGTTAAAAATAATGCTTTTGATGCGCATTTTGGGGTAGGTATCTTAAATGTGCACTTAAGCATAGAAGCAGCAACGCAAAATATACTGTATTCAGCCTTATCACGAGTTTCATTTTCCCCGTACCGGTTCACTTTTCACTTCTGGTTTCCTTGTATTTAATATGGGCGGAACATAAATTTTCGGGTGAATTTTTCTTTGGGCGAAACTCAGGATAAGGCAGATTATAAAAATCTTTGATGTAAAAAATTTATTCGCTTAAGTAAATATACATATGTATGTACATAAACCCAAAATAAAAAAAAATGTACATACAATAAAAGTTGGCTCTTTATTTCCGGGCTGGCGCGTGTCCCGTCGTACCGGGCCGGGCCTGAAAATTTAGGCCCGTGCCCATCTCTAGTACATACGCACCCCAAGCATGCAGAGCGCCGCTCTGAGAGCGGTGACAACACACAAATTCATACATAGTACATGTTTATCCGTACAAATCGCGTGCTGTGGTAAGATTTTAGCGGATAAGTGGTAAGTTATGCAAATTATCAAAATTTATTAGCATTTCGTTGCACCAAAAATTTTTATTTAACACTTGTCATTTTTCATTTTGCTAACTTTAGCATTATTTTGCTAAAAATAATTTTACCTATCATACCAGAGATAAGTTACATTTATTCAGTCTAAATGAATTAATCAGTGCTTTAACACGTGATACGATGAAATATTGACACAAAAAATGCTTCGATTCGAAATATTAAATTTATTTTATTTAAATGAGGACAGTCTGCAAATAATAAAAGGCGTGTCATAAAAGACCAAATAAACTACAGTTTACAGTAGAAAAATTTCGGCTATCTCGTAGCCAAATTGAAAAAAATTTATTAAAAATTGCAGCGAACTATAACAATGGCATGGTCAAATGCATGGGGGTCCACAAATTAGCGCTATGTAGAGTAATTCATCGAGTGGCAAATGCCGTGATAAACAAATTGATGGATGAAACTATTTGTTGGCCGGAATTTACGCAAAATATTGCCACACAATTTTTCATTATTGGTGGATTTCCTTAAAACGCAGGGTGCATTGATGGAACTATGATAAACAGAGACGCCCCTAAGGTTACTGTTACCAATTTGTTAGTCGGTACGGAAATCATTCAATTAATGAAATGTGGTTTTTGTGTTTTTGTTACTGAATTATTTTGGAAAAATCCAAATAAATAATCCTAAAGTGTAGAAAAGTATAGTCAGTATTAAGACGGACTTACTTTTTTTCCTTAATAATTTTTAATACAGCCCATTTAGTAGCTTTGTGCCCACGACATAGTATGAAAAAAAGAGAAGTTGAAAATGTTTATCAAATCGCACATGGGCTTCCTAAGCCTTCGTTTTCAATTAAGAAACGGTAATAATTTTAGCTAAGCACATTATTCCTCTATTTGAAAAGCAAAAGAAATTGGCTGTACAATGGTTATCAAATCGACTTATCCAAAAAACTTGTCAGTTACTAATTTTTTTATAAGTTGTTAATTTTTTTTTGATAAGTAAAAAGTACAACACTTATCAACTTTACTTTTCAAAAAAAAGGCTTATCTAAAAGTTGTAAAGTGATAAGTGATAAGCCGTTGGTGCAATTGGGCCCTGTTAAAATTCGTTTTGATAAAATTATTTTTGTGCGATTATTTTCTGTGACTTTCGACGTGGATTTAACCAAGAGCATTGCGCTGATTAACTCGCTTCGACGTTTGGTGTTTTGCTGGTTTTGCGAATTCAATCGTAGTCCCACTTCGCTACAGGATGAATTTTGTGAAGGTCGTCCAAAATCGGCTGTTGTGCCAGAAGATACCCATACTGTGCGCGAACTCGTACATATTGTAAGATCATTATGCGATATATCTTGAGATCTTGGCATGCATCGGCACTAGTTCGATTAGCAAACATTCAATATTGCAGGAAAGAGGAAAGAGCTGTTGTCGATTGGTGCAAAGGCACGTCCAAGAAATTCTATCGCGATGCCTCAAAGAACTCTATAACCCGAAACTAAACAAAATGCGACTGTATGGTCTTTAAAACAAAAAATTATGACGCAGGAAGCCTTTTGAGGTAAATGGTCGCCTGTTCTTTTCGAAATAACGGGACATGTCGCCATCGTGTCATTATTATTATTATTAATAAAATATGAAGGTAAAATCTATTTAAACTGCTTCATATAGCAGAAGAAAGGGATCATGGTGGTACAGAGAAGAAACATAAGTTTTCCTTGAGATGCGATAATAACACTGGTTTATATAGTCTCTGACAAATTAATAAATCATTCCAGCTTTTTTACTTTTAATGAAAAAAGAAAAAAAAAAATCTAACTTTAATAGAAGAAAGATTTAAAAAATAACATTTTCTGTGCCAAATTTTTGCATTTGTTCTAAAGCTTGTTCTGTTACAAAAAAAATCAAATTACTAATGAAGAAAATCGATGGATAAATAAGAAATAATGAGTGGTCAAATGAAAATACGCAAAGATTTTTTGGATAGTGGCGTCTGGAGAACAAAAACCGAACTAAAATTTGTGATGCAGTGTAACAAGCACAACAAATTTGACGGCTAATAATCTGAGATTTGCCTGTGTGAACGGGGTGATTAAAAACGAGCTTTGATTGAGATTGAATTTATATGTAAACATACTTCAAGAACATTTCAAATTTAAATAATAATAATAATAAATAGATTGGCGCTTACACATATGTTAGTGTTTGGCCGAGCTTCTCCTCCGATTTGAGGCTCGCGCATTGATGTTGTCACACAAAGGGGAGGGACCTACAGTTTTACGTCGACTCTCGGAGGTTTGCCATTGGCCGTCGCGGGTCGACCGCTATTAGAAAAAAAACTTTTTTGATGTTGGGTTTTTTTTTGTTTTTGTTTCAAAGGAATTCAGTAGCGCATTTCAAGATCGTAGAGCACTGAGCTCGGTATTGGTTACAGTAGAAAATTAAAAGGGGGTGCCCCGTTTCTTACGACGACATTTTTCCCCCATACAAAATTTGGACCACTGCCTACATATGCACATAAACAAAAAAACTATCATCGTTCTTGTTCAGCATGGTGGAGTTAGCATGGAAATTCGATATGTAAGGTAAACTGAGAGAATAAAATGTTTGATTTTCGTCGGTAAAGTTTTTCTCTGATTCGTTCATTCATTATCACTACAAAACCAATTATCCAATAATATATGTACTTCAATATACTGCCGTC
>NW_023458556.1:70637383-70657433 GCF_013731165.1 Rhagoletis pomonella
CACTTACCAGTGGTTCCCAACTATTGAAGGCTTTTGGCTTCAACAATAATAATAGATTGGCGCTTACACATATGTTAGTGTTTGGCCGAGCTTCTCCTCCGATTTGTGGCGTGCGCCTTGATGTTGTCACACAAAGCGGAGGGACCTTCAGTTTTACGCCGACTCCGAACGGCGATTGTATTTTTATGAGAAGCTGTTTTTCATGGCAGAAATACACTCGGAGGTTTGCCATTGCCTGCCGAGGGTCGACCGCTGTTAAGAAAAAACCTTTTTTCTATATTTTTTGCGATTTTGCTTTGACCAGGGTTTGAACCCGGGCGTAGCGGAGTGGAAGCGCGCACTGTTTACCACTACACCACAGCGGCCGACGATGTATATACTAATAGAATCCACAAAAAAATTCTGCGGCTAGCTGCGGCACTCATACATTTATTTTCAATTTTCAAAATGAGTCCCAAAATTTCAAGACAGCAAATTTTTGATTTTTGGTTGTCGACCCCTAAAAATGAAAGACTTGATGGAATAATGGATTTTGTATCTGGTAATATCAGTTTAGGATCTAGTGATAGAATCAAATTTGATAAATTGAAATCATACGTGCGAAGCCTAATTCAGAATTTGGACCTAAAGTGGACAAAAGTCTTCCGAAAAAGAGAGCGGTTTGTTACTGCAAATAAAGATTGGCACGAATTTGAAATAGACTTGTCACAATTTGTGTGTTCTCAGTTTGGTAAGCCGACATTTTCTGCTGGTAGGCCAGCTAAAAGTTTCGAAGATTGTTGCCAAAAAGTTAAAATGAAGAAAGCTAATGAGCTTTCGAAAGTTATCGAACCAGATGCTTACTCATATATCTTACTAGCTTTTACTCGCGGGTTTCACCCTACGTCAGAAGGCATTAAAGGGGTCATGTGACTTGTGGTACCGAAGTTATGGCTGATAGAAAATTCCACGCCTATATAAAGTGCTACGCTCTCTTTAACAAACTCATTTATTTATAACTTACTATAAGCACCTACCATAGATATGTCTGCATACCAAATGTCATGTTTATGTGACTTATGGTTTCGAAGTTATAACTGGTAAATATTCCACGCCTTTGGGATTCGCCACGCTTCCATTCACAGTCTCATTTATGCATATATATCTTACTATAAGCACCTACAATAGATATATCTGCATACCAAGTTCATGTGACTTACGTTTCCGAAGTTAGAGCTGATTAAATAATTCACGCCTATTGGAGGTTCCACGCCCCCTTTTCCAATATCGCCCATATTTTTCCATGAGTATGGAATTAATTTTATTTATCTCGACAGCAAGTTGCAATGGTCTACCACAAATATTTCAAGAGATATACAACATCAAAATTTTAGTTAGTATAGGAGGTGCCACGCCCTCGTTTCCAGTACTGCCCATTTTTCTCTATGCCTATAACCTTCCCGGGGTGAAAGCAAATAAGTGTGCAAAGTTTCGTGCGATTCCGTGCCGCGGTTCAGAAGTTATAAAGTAATAAACAAACAGACATTCACATTTATATATCTGTCTTCGTATGGAAAAGTAGCTTATGTCGAAAGGCTGGCTTTAGTCCAATGCGGCATTCCCTTTATTCTTTAAACGGCAAGGAATTTTTTGATGAGACTTAATAAGAATATTGACTTTCTAGTATCGGAAATATTTGTTCCACGTTTATTTGCCAAAAGTTGTTCAACGGCTTAGCTCCAGTGAGTCATTCGCAATCGTATGCTGCGAATGCCGATTTATATTGAAGCCAGCCTTTCGACATAAGCTAATTTTCCATATGAACACAGATATATATGTAGATAAATTGGAAATTAAAAAATGGCAAGCAAATGATGAACTAAAAGAAAAAGTTTTAAAAAGAAAAAAAGAAATCCAAACCCAATTTCGAAATCAGATTGGAATCTTGATTGATATGCCCAAGGCCAAATCTGGAACAGCAATGATGGTAATGCGGCTAACTATGTAATATTGATGCGCCTAAAAGATGCAGCGATTTCTATTCTCAAGTTACATACCTGATGAAAGTACGAATGGCAATTATAATAGGGAGGTTTTAGTTTTTAAACTAAAATTTTTTTAAAAATGCAAAAAGATGAGCACAAATAACTGGCCTAGACCTGAAGCTTATAAATGGATTTTGCTCTATTTCGGAATGTTTAAACTCTGGATTGCCAATCAATGTGAAAGAATTTAGCGACTATGCCACGGAAACGGCAAATCTATATTTGAAGTTGTATCCTTGGTACTATATGCCAGTAAGTGTACACAAAGTGCTCTATCATGGAAGCAGTATCATCAAGAGCTGTATCCTTCCAATTGGACAACTATCCGAGGAAGCGGAAGAGGCGAGAAACAAAGATGTAAGGCGTTATCGCGAGTTATATACCTGCAAAATTTCCAGAGTGGATACCAACACAGACTAGATGCACAGATTATTGATATCGTCTGACCCGTACATAGCGAGTTTGAGAAAAAACTTTAAAGAATAAACACAAAGTTTTAACAGGGGAAGTTCTTTCGTTGCTCGAAATTCCGCAGCTGAATCAGGACAACGAAGATAACAGTTCTGAAAATGTTTCAGACTCTGACTAGCTTTAGGTAAGACGTTTAAGTTGTTAAGCTTGATCTGACTTTTTAACAGTTTTTTTATTTTATACATATATTAGGTGACTGATTCGGATCCGGTGTTAAACTTTCAAACTGTATACAGAATTTGGAAAAATTCAACAAATTTTCATCAAAATTTTGAACTTTCTAATCCAAATATTTAAAAAAGTTTTAGGTGTGAAGGTATCTATAACAAAAACTTTTAACTTGAAAGACATTGTAAATATTTAACAAAAATCACCATGCACTCACTTTTGATCGCCAGTGTACCTCATATTATCTTATTAAATTTAATATAATTTAATTAATTTGTAACAAATATGAATTTGCGTTATAATCTTTGTTTATGCCGTGCGCAAGTGCTTAAAAAATATACTAGAAATTGATGAAAAATTTCACGATTTTTTTGGTAGGCGTGGTCGCTATTCGATCTTGCCCATTTTCGACCAGAAGTTGTTAGTCATTCAAACATAATTTGTGCAAAATTTCATCCCAATATTTATCTTAGTTCTTTATATAATAATTAAATTACCCTGCTAGAGCAGATTGGGCCACTCTGCGTCGGTCGCCAGCTGTTGCAAATAAATAAAATTATATGAAATGTTTTTTCCTTTTAATCAAATGAGGGCAAGAAATATAATTTTTCATGCAATTATTGATATGAAATATTAATTTATCTCTCGTTAATATAATAATTTAGTGGCCAAAGTAGTCTCTGCCAAGCTTGATTGTAGAACGCACACTTTTAACGTGCGTTCTGTCAAACCAACGCCAACTACAAAGTCAACGCGAAAGTTCTATGTGGACCAGCCTTAATTATCAAATACTGTTTAACATCCCAAATAGAAGTTTGTATTATACTACATACATACATATGTATGGGGACTAAACCAGGAATATTCATTTGAAAATGCTAATGTCCTACTCATTTATGAAATGAAAGACAAAATAATGATATTTATAAATATTATATTCTCATTTATACATATGTAACATAGTTACTTAGCTGGATTACTTAGTAATTACTTGTATGGAAGAATACAAAGACAAATTATTTATCAGAAGCACTGCCCCTTACACATTGAAAATTAATTAATAATTAATAAAAGCTCTCAAAAAAGCAAAATCGCTACAGCGAAAAAAGTGTTTGAAAAACCGCATAAATTCAAATCCGCATAAAAAAGAGCCGCATAAAAAGAGACCTAAGTGTATAAGTTGAAATTTTATAAGAAATTATTGAACATTAAAAAAATTATACCTATATAGATATGTATGTATGCACATATGTGCCTACCTAGTAGATAAAACTGGTCAAAAAAGCACGCATATATTCTTCTGTGCGTGAGAATATATTCATAAATAAACACATACATATTTGTATATATGTATGTATATACATATCTGCATGTGTGCGTACAATCCTTTACTCGAAATTCTCAGTTAATGCAATTTTTATCCCATTAATTTTTTCTGACCAAACAACCCGTTTGCCTGTCTAATCTGTTTGCCTTATTTGCCTCGCTCGTTTACTCGCCTCATTTGCCTCGCTCGTCTGCTGCTGCAAATGAGTGCCTCGCTAGTTTACTCGCCTCGCTCGTCTGCTGCTGCAAATGAGTGCCTCGCTCGCGACGACGCCCTCGCGAAGGCAGAGCTAATGAGGCCCTCGTTTGCTTGCCGCTCTACTCTTGCGCTGCCCTCGTTTGCTTACTCGCTCGCTGGCTGCTCTGCGCGTGAGTTAAGGGATGTTCGCAACGCCACCGCTGACGTCACGACATAACACGTTCTAACATGCAGCGAATGCGTTATCGATACAACCAGTATCAGGCAGCGACCCAAACGGAATTTCCCACAAGAAAACAAAGATAAACAAACTAAACAAAGGACAAATACTAGTAAACAAGCTGAACAAAAGATAAAGACTAGTAAACAAACTGAACAAAGGACAAATACTAGTAAACAAGCTGAACAACAGATAAAGACTAGTAAACAAACTAAACAAAGGACAAATACTAGTAAACAAGCTGAACAACAGATTAAGACTAGTAAACAACTAGCAATAGAATTTTCCACTGCGATAACCACCGCCGCATTTCAATAGTATAAATAGAACTAAGAATTCAAAATGTAAAGTAGTCTTAAGAATATGTAAATAAAGAAAGCACGCTCACCGTGCAGAAAAAAACATATATTTTTTGAACTCATATCGTGTAAACGATATTAACTGGGGGCTCAACTGGGATGACAATACGTTTTGTCATCTAAAACCAAAATCCTTGAAATACAGGAAACCATAAATTCCACGGTCCTGAAGAAAGAAAAAAAACAGTTTCTGAAAAAGTGAAATAACACAACCATTCCTGAAAAACGGAACAATAAAAAATTTCGAAGAAGTCCATGCGATTCACCGCTAAATGAAAGCATTCCTATCCGATAATTCTACCAAACGACTACGAAGTGTTAACAAACTCCATTTCTCCTCTTTAAGATTTCAAAGAAGTGAAGACACAAAAAATATGGCCGAAGCAGCACAACTAAGAGCACAAATTGATGCCTTAACCAGTGTTGCCGCCGTTCAAAGAACTTTCTAACCAAGATTAGACGAAAAAGTTACCAAATGTAAGGAAAAATAACCAGCTTTTTTATTGGTTTAACAATTCAGGTAATCACAAATTCTTTTTTATAATACGTATAGAAAAAGTTAACAAACTAAAGAAAATCAATTTTTATTTGCATTTTTAAAAGTCAATTCTTTTAAGGCTGTAATATTTAAATACATATTTTATAAAATCAGTTTTCCCTTATTAGATGCATATGTATGAATGTTAATATCTTCGTAAACATTACCAGTCTCTAAATGACGTTTTTAAACAAGTACATAGGTACACAGTTTCCCACTTCTTTATAAGAATCAATAAAATACCTAATCAGCGTGAACAACCACATTGTATATATCTTAAGATTAAGATTAAACAATTAAAAATTGGACTTATTGAACTATATCGTCGCTCAGCGCGAAATACCTCGTATACGCCAAACGTAGTACCGCTTATACGATGGTAAATAAATTTAAAAAAAGGCCAAAAACCCGATTTTTTCAAAACTGTGGAATGGTATTTATTTTAACTGAGCCTACTTGCTATAAGAGTATTATTATTAATCTTAACTTAAATTAATAAAGTAAGCAGTAATGGAAAAAGAATAACCAAATCCCTTTTTATTGTACATACATGACGTGGTATTGGGTTCTGCATATACGAGGTATCTATATATGTACTATCTAACAGGTTTGTTGCGAATACTAATCCAAGATAAAAGTCCTTTCCGGATAATAAACAAACGGCCTGTCCAAATTAAACAAATTTGGTATCATATGAAAGAGAACTGAAATAGCTTTTAAACAGAAATAACGAACGACCTCTATTTATATATTTTTTATAATCTAATACTATTTAAAGAAATGCATATACCTGACACAAGGTTTGTTCTATGGTAATTAATTAACATTTTTTGTTGAAATATTTTTCAATATGTGGCTTTCCTCGTTTAGACATTTCAGTTTTAAAGCTATTTAAGTCCTTTTTCATTTGATACCAAAGTGGTTTAATTTGGATAAGCGGTTTTTTTTATCCGGAAAAGACTTTAATTTCGGAATAATATTCGCAACAACCCTGCTATCTAAGTATGTATTGATTTGAAGTAGTCTTTAGTCGACCATGTATATTATGTATTCTGTATATTATAAAACAAATACATACATATGTAAGTAATATTAATACATTCATTCCAAATATTCTCACTTGGTTTCACTGCTGCGGCTGCCACTGCTGCTGCTACTCTCTACCTCAACCTCGACAGGTGTAGCTGGCCTATGTCAATTAAAAACTACAGTAAATATTAAAAAATAACCAAAACGGGACAGATATTAACAACTTCACAGGCAAGAAAAAAATAACCAAAATTGGTTAAAAGTAACCAAAACGGCAACACTGGCCTTAACACAACAGTTCCAACAACAAACCCTGCAAGTAAATGCCCTACAACAAGAGCTTAGTACTGTAAAAGAAAACCAAACCGCCTTCCACAATATCACCACCATTACAGAACACGAGGGGATCCCTCTTGCAATAACAAACGCCGATTTGGAGCTATTCAAAGCTTTACCCAAGTTTAATGGGGACAAAAACGCGTATCGTTCATGGAGATCTCCAGTCTGGAAGCTCATGGATGACATCGAAGCGTTCACAGGACATCCTAGATATTATAGTGCAGTGGGGATCATCCGTACAAAAGTGATAGGAACAGCAGCCGACATACTTAGCAATCACAACACGAAATTAATTTTTATTCGATTATAAATCGATTGGATTATACGTTTGCGGACCAAAGACCCTTGTATGTGTTATTAGACGAGATGAAAAACATTTATCAAGGAAGAAAGAATGTATCCGACAACCATAGCGAAATTAATAAAGCACTTAACCTTGCGCTTTCAAAAATTGAAATGTCGCATGAACAAAACGGTGAAGCCATGAAAACATATGCAAACCAAGAAGCTGTTCGTACATTCAATATGGGACTGAATAGCAGATATACAAGTGGAACCTTGTACAGCCAAAACCCAAGAGACTTAGAGCGTGCGTATGCTATTGCCAGCACAATTCACCACGATAACCATAATCAACAATTTGAAACGCAACCACGATATGCCCAACAAACAAAAAGCCACCCGCAACCAGGGTATGTCCAACAAACAAGAAGCCACCCAGGAGAAGAACGCTTCCCTCAACGAAATGAACGCCCAACATATAATCCAGGGATACATGTGCAACGCAACAAATTTATTCCACACAACGACCGTTTAAATAAACCGATACCTATGGAAGTGGACAACTCTAGGCAGTGTATGCGGCATACTCAACACAAACAGGGATATCAGAATCCTTTCAAAAGGGAAAGAGACCCATCCTCACACAACTTCAATCAAAACAGCAGCAGAGGATCAACCAAACTCATCAAACTGAAGCCGAATCTACCACATCTCATTCCGAGGAACAGTGAACGGGCTGCCCTGCATCCAAACAAAGTGCGGTCTTACAGGCACACCCGTTACTATTACAAACAATCATATAAGTATCAACTGTAATATTGGTAAGTCAGTACCTATTAAACCTATAAAAACAAAAACTATTCACGGATATTCATTATTGAAATCTAAAAAAATTATAACTTTGTTTAGTTATCATATGCCTTTTTTTGAAATTGATGAGCTACAAGAATTTGATATGATACTAGGTGAACAAGGACTTAGAGTTATAAAAGCAGAAATAAACCTATTCGACTACAGTTTAAAGTACCAAAAGAATTGTGAAAGCAGAAGATGAAAAAAAAAAATTACACAATAAATAACAAAGAATATGAGGATGATATTAGGGAAATGATGAGGAAAAATGACGAAATTAGTGAAGTCCTATCTTTTACCACAACTATCCAAGCAACTATTAGAACGAATAATGAAGATCCTATTTGGACTAAACAGTATCCTTATCCCATGTCAGATAACGATTTTCTGAATACAAAAATCCAGAAACTTCTCGATAATCATATAATTCAACCAAGTAAAAGTCCATACAACTCTCCGATTTGGACTGTTCCGAAAAAGGACACCGATGAAAAAGGGAAACCCAAAAGAAGAATGATTGTAGATTATCAGAAGATTAAAACCGCGTTTTCAGTAAACGGCGCTAAGTATGAATTTATCAGGATGCCATTTGGGCTTAATAATGCACCCTCAATATTTCAGCGATGCGTAGATGACATTCTCCGCCAGTATATTGGAAAATTCACATACGTATACATAGATGACGTGTTAATATATTCCTCCTCACCCGAAGAACATATAGAACATATAAGAACTATCGTAAACGCCTTGCATAATGCCAATATGAAAATCTCTAACGAAAAGTCAAATTTTTTCCAGAACTCAGTCGAATACCTAGGACAAATAATAAAACACAATAAAGTAACTGTAGATCCCAAGAAAATTCAAACAATAAAAGAATATCCTATTCCAAAGCATTAAAAAAACTCAGATCGTTCTTAGGACTAGCTAGCTACACCTACGAGGCGACAATGGTATAATTAGTAAAAACAAAAGTGCTAAAGTAGAAGTTAAATTAGATGAGGCAGCTCTAGAAGCTATTGAGAAAATCAAGGATGCGCTTCAAGCTCATGTAGAACTTTATCAACCTTACTTCACGAAACCCTTTGATCTGACTACAGATGCCAGCAATTTCGCTATAGGCGCAGTACTGTCCCAAAACAGACAACCTATCGCTTTTGTTTCACGAATACTCAATGAAACTGAGCAAAATTACAGTACTAATGGAAAGGAACTTCTAGCTATTGTATGGGCCCTACAGAAATTGAGAAATTACTTATATGGAATTGCTAATTTAACAATATATACAGATCACCAATCTTTAATTTACTCTATATCCGAAAAGAACCCAAATAACAAATTAAAGAGATGGAAGAATTTAATAGAAGAATATGGCGCGAAATTAGTGTATAAACCAGGACATCAGAATGTAGTCGCTGATGCTCTATCAAGGTAACAAATAAATACGACCACTGATTGTTATGAACACTCAGCAGAAAGCTCACCCGTGGATCAGTTCAAAAAAGTCAAACAACCTTTAAACTCTTTTCGCAACCAAATTATACTAATTCACGACGAAAATAGAGCCGAAATTGTGTCACAGACTATCTTTACAAATAATACACGACATATAATATATTATAAAAACAAAGAAACCCTGATTTCAAGTTAAAAAAAAAATTATTCCAGAAGTAACAAACGCTGTAAAACTAGAAGAAGAAATTTTATTTCATCTCAAAAACGATATCAGCTCTATTTTCGCTACATGTAAAATTGTCGTAGCACAAACACAACTTCAAGACGTAACTGATCCGGACGAACAAAGACAGATAATAATACAAACTCACAGAAGAGCACATAGGAATTATAAAAACAACGCACAAGAAATACTTACTCAGTATTTTTGGCCCTCTATTCGAGAAATGTGTAAAAAAGAGTCTATTAAGTGTGAAATATGTTTACAAAATAAATACGAGAGACATCCTAACAAACAACCAATCGGTAAAACCCCAATACCAACACATGTAGGCGAATATATACAAATGGACATATTCCATATGAATAACAACATATACATTAGTTCCACCTGTAAATATTCCAAATACTGTTACATACGCAAACTACAAAGTAAAGTAAACTGCCACGAACACATTGAGGAAATACTCACACAAATATACCCTAACGCAAAATATTTAATGACAGACAATGAGAATGTGTTTAATGGGCATACAGCTAAATCAGTATACGACAGACTACATATACAGCACTCAGTTACACCAATACACCACTCAACGACGAACGCTCAAGTTGAACGCATACATAGAGCGTGTGTGAATCGGTAACAAAGCTCGCGGCGAGTAAATTTTTGCCAACTATGAGGTGAATAAAATTTCAGTAGCTTATGAGGCTAGTGAAATTTTTTACAAATGAATAGAAAATTTTGACAATCGCAAAGATTGTTGATATGTGTAATTTTTCGTTAAATAAAAGCTTAAATTGTTGAACTACAATCAACGATGGTAGATGTTTTCTTAATATATTAATTTCACTTGAATTCGTAATATTTTATGCCGCATAAATCTACGGTTATCAAAAATTTACTGCTGTCAAAAAAAGATTTAATTTCACACAGCAGATTGGCAAAACTGTCTCACCATAGTAAAAATATTACTCAACAGCTTTCCCCATAGAACTTTGTTACCGATTCACACACGCCCATAGTACACTAATTGAGCTATCAACAGCTCTAGCGCAGGAAAATCATACGGCACCGGTAGAAGAATTATTTAACACTGTGAAACAGTACAATAGGACGATTCATTCCACCACAGGATTCAAACCTGAATAAGTCTTTTTCAACATAGAAAAATACCCTGAGATAAAGGATATTTTAAGAGAAAAACAAGATAAACTCCTGCAATATCACAATAAAAACAGACACTCAATTATATACAAAAAAGGTGAATTCATATACGTAAAAACCGATAGAAGAAATAAGTTAGCAACGAAATATAATACACATAAAGTAGAAGAAGATCACGGCAAAATGTGCAGAGCCGTAATAATACTTTTCTTACTTATAACAATTGCTAAAAGTTACAAAATAACCGATTTAAATAACAAGAAATATGTATTAACGGAAACAGATTCACCCTTTTTATTCGAGAACTCACAATATTTATACCATATAGCTAACCTGAGTGCAGTTCTAGCACCATACGAAAAAATAATAAGAAACCGGTACACAACGAATCAAAATCAGGAAGAAACTTTACTGATAAAGAGGATAGAAATCTTGAAATCACAACTAATACCAACATCACATAGAGCTAGGAGATCGTTAAATTTCTTAGATTCAATCTTAAAATTTATAACAGGAACACCAGACCATGATGACCTAATAGAAATCAAAACAGGACTCAATCAACTTATAAAAAACAACAACCAACAACGAAAAATAAATTCCCAATTCGAAAAAAACTTAGAAACCTTAGACCCTAAAACAGTATCAGAAACATTGTAATAAATGAAGTCTATCAAGAACTTGTAGCCATCACAAATACAATGAATTTTGCAAAAAATGGAAATTTTTATTCAGACACTTTAAATTTAAATGATATTGAAGAAATAATAACAAACGAACAATTTGATATACCTGTAATAAATATACTAGAATATGCGGATATACATATTTGCCAATACCAAACCGCCATAATAACTATTTATAAATACCCCCTTATAACAAACAAATGTAAATTATATAATATAACACCACTAATGGATAGACATGGGAAGATAATTACCGACAAATACATTGCTGAATGTAGCAACAAATATACTAGAGTAGCTAAATGTAAGAACTAAGTAGGAATAAATATATGTAAACAATTCCAGAGGACTATTGTACTATACCACTTTTAGAAAATAATGAAGCTAAATGTAACGTCATTTAAGAACACAATAAACCTTTATTAGTATTAGATCACGGTAATATCGCCACAGACGGAGAACACACGTGGAACGGATATCCAATCAAAGGACCGAAACTTATCCAATTTAACATCTCCACAAACATCAATGAAAAAATATACCTCAACCTCAACACTAATGAACATTTACAAATCCTAAAAATTCTCACTTCCCAATAAACATTGGGCTTGGTTAGCAATTCGAAAATGATTGGAAAACTAACATTTTTTCAAGTCTCACCGATAACGAATGTGGAATAGGTTAGTATTCGATTCGAGAACTAGGCCATTCTCCTGCAAAACGGAACCTTCGTTATCCAATGTTTTTTTCCTCCGTTATGAATTCGAAATCCAACGCATTATCGAATTGAAATTTTAATGAGAGAGAGTGATTGTCTTATATTTCCCTTGGAAAATGAGCTAGATTTCACTTCCTCTCTTGTTATTATGGTTTTCATTTTTTTTCGAACCCATCTGGAATGTATTTCCAGTACACTATGAACGTTGGAAAACTAAGGTTGGTTATGAGTTCGTTCTCAGTTCGATATTCATATTGGATATTGAAGGTAATTTTCGAATTTATAGGGTTCAGAGTCCGATTACAAATTTACGAATATACAAAAAATGTATAAATTTATTATACCTATAGAAGAACATCCGGTAAAATTTACATTGTATAGCATTGTCGGTTTAGCAACTCTAGCACTCTTCGTGTACTCCTCGACCAAAATATGCCAATGCTACAAAATAAGGCAGGAAGTAAAAAACAGAAAACGCGTAAACGAAATATACGAAGCAGAATTGACCCGCCTCACAATACAACAACAGTAAAAGGTGCGGACACCTTTTTTAACAAGGGGGAGAGTTAAGGGATGTTTGCAACGCCACCGCTGACGTCACGACATAACACGTTCTAACATGCAGCGACACAAACGGAATTTCCCACAAGAAAACAAAGATAAACAAACTAAACAAAGGACAAATGCAAGTAAACAAGCTGAAGAAAAGATAAAGACTAGTAAACAAACTAAACAAAGGACAAATACTAGTAAACAAGCTGAACAACAGATAAAGACTAGTAAACAAACTAAACAAAGGACAAATACTAGTAAACAAGCTGAACAACAGATACAGACTAGTAAACAACTAGCAATAGAATTTTCCACTGCGATAACCACCGCCGCATTTCAATAGTATAAATAGAACTAAGAATTCAAAATGTAAAGTAGTCTTAAGAATATGTAAATAAAGAAAGCACGCTCACCGGGAAGAAAAAAACATATATTTTTCGAACTCATATCGTGTAAACGATATTAACTCGTGCTCTCGTACTTAACGAGTGCTCGTTTGCAAACAGGCTCGCTTGTTTCTCGTGAGTTGCGCAAGCTCAGAGCAAACTAACGAGCGAGCGAGGGGCTAAAATGAGGCAAATCCGAACCCTGGCTAAAACACAAACTGGAAGTCGACAATGTGAAAGATTTTGTGTTGGAAAATGGAGTTGTATTTAGGAAAAATAAAGATATTTTGCAGTTATACGTCCCTAAAGAACTCGAAACAGAGCTTATAAGAACCATTCACGAACAACTAGGACATCAGGCTACTGAAAAATGTTATCAGAAAATTTGTTCAAACTACTGGTTCCCGGACATGAAAAAAAAAAAATTGACTTCAAGAAAAATTGCATCAAGTGCATTATGTATTCCGCCCCGAATAGAGCAGGAGCTAGACAACTGAACAACATCCCTAAACACCCTAAGCCCTTTCATACAATCCATCTGGACCACTTAGGCCCCCTTCCGTCACTGCAATCAAAAATAAAACACATTCTGGTCGTAATAGATGCTTTTACCAAATACGTGAAATTGTACCCATTGCTAACGACAAGCACTAAGGAAGTAACTGCTGCACTTAACAAATATTTCGAATATTATAGCCGATCCCAAAGATGCATAACGGATAGAGGTAGTTGTTTTACATCGAAAGAATTTGAAGAGGATATGGTGAACAAAAACATCTCCCACATAAAAGTAGCAGTACACTCCCCTCAGGCGAACGGGAAGGTAGAAAGAATAAACCAAAGTCTAGTAGGAATGCTAGCAAAATTAAGTGACCCCATAACACACGCTGATTGGGTCAAAAAGATAGCTAAAATCGAATGTGCCTTAAATAACTCCATAAACAGGTCGATTGTTATAACGCCAAGCCAAGCCCTTTTTGGGGAGAATCAGAGGGGTGAAACAATAGACAAACTTACGGAATACATAGACGCATACATTTCAGACACGGGGGGGGGGGGGGCTGATCTGGAAGCGATACGTAGCATTGCTGAGCAAAACATTTAGACACTGCAAAGATATAACTTAACTCGAAGAAAGCAGAAGGATATTAGAGTGACCACGTTCGAAGAAGGAGACTTCGTGGTTATAAAAAATATAGACACCACAGTAGGGGTGAATAAGAAACTTCTACCGAAATTTAAGGGACCGTATATTATACATAAGAAACTTCCGCATGACCGCTATGTAATTCGAGATATTGAAAACGGGAAAATTACGCAAATACCATACGACAGCATTGTAGAAGCATGTAACATTAAATTGGGGAAAAGTAAAGAAACAGAGTGTGCAAATGAAAGCGACACTGAAAGAAAGGACTTAGACAATTAGCTCATAAGTAATATTGTGGCATGAATGACTATTGGACGGATCGAGGACGATGCCTTGTAAGGTCAGATTGGCCGAGATGTAGTAGTGTAAACGCCCTACAATGTAAATTATATTGCGACAGTCTGAGCACCGTGTAATATAATTCATGTCCACAAATAACACCGCTAATAGTGATTAAGCAAAACATATATATGGTAATACCGCAAGCAAATAAAACGACATTACTTCGTGAAACTTCTAAACAATTTAAAAATTACAACAAATATATGTAAAGAAAAAAATATTCGCTCACTGAGATTCCAACTCCACAGCTTTGCTCTATTGGCCATTGCTACTGTTGCAGCGCCGCGAGCAAAATGGCATACTTATCCTTTTCACGGGGGATGAATTGGCAGTCTATCCCGTCAACTGGTATAATGTTATTGTATTTCTAATGGTAGAGTGCTGATGCAGGAGCGGACAATTGGCATCTCCTGTGAAACCGCCATGTTAAAAATACCGGTGGCTAGCATTGAAAAAGGATACAACGAGAACTAGTTGGGTTGAAACGCAAACTGGTAGCATTCTGGTTCATAGCTGGTAGCTTTTCCTGCAGGATTTTCAGCGATTTCGCCTTGTCTCTTATGTTTCTCAGTTTTAATTGCGCTAGCGCTTTTAATATATTGGTGTTGTCGTGACAACGCCAGCTACGGGGTTAACGCAATTGCGCCGCGCAGCGCAGCGTTACCTATGCCTAGACCAGTGATTCCCAAAGTGGCCCAGGTGGACCCCCAGGGGTCCACGGAAGACTCGACGGGGTCCACGGTGACGCGAAAATAATATGGGGGTCCATGAGTTGTAAATGGGGGTCCACGAAAATTTATCTGGTTTCGATGTAAAATGGTTGCTTGATAGCCTCATTATTTAACTTGAATTTTTTTGAGTGGCGTATAGTGCTCTTGACGCACTGCTGCACTTTCCGTAACTTTGTGTTTTCATACGTGGGGAAGCCTTAAAGGCTACTTGGAGACTAAAGAGAACCGGATGCTGGTATAACAATGAGTGGAGCGCCGCGAAAATTGCTGGCGGCAGTGTCTTTTCAATGCTACAGGATAGTACGGCACCATCACCTTTGTTGAAAAGATTCTATAATGTTGAGTTCCTTGAGACTGAATGCTGGTTTGATTTCGTCGCTGAGACTGGACTCACACATTGTCGAATCTTCACTGATGGCTTCAAAACTGACTCTGGGTCATGATCTGGGGTCTTTTTTGAGGTTAATGGAGATAAGCTTCACTTTTCTGTAGGGGAATATGCTTCGGTCTTCCAGGCTGAGGTAATTTCAATACTCAAAGCCATGGACTTCGTGGTGAAACATAGCTAAACTTCAGGCATTGACCAGCCCTCTATTTAAATACTTCCAAACTAGTTCGGCAATGCAAGTCTCGACTAAAAAATGATGGTGAACATAACGAGGTTGTTTTACTCTGGGTACCAGGTCACTCTGGAGTACCTGGTTATGAGACATCTGATCATTTGGCCAGAGTTGGCTCAGACCAGGCATTCCTCGGTAAGCAACCAGTTTTAGCACAACCCGAAAATTTTAGGGGTCACCTTCGATAGCCTGCTCTCCTACTCCACGCACACAACCGCAGTTGTCAATAAAGTACAGAGCCGCAACAAGGTCCTCAAGTCGCTCGCCGGTAGCACTTGGGGCAAAGACAAAGAAACGTTGCTGGCAACATACAAGGCAATTGGCCGGCCGGTTCTAAACTACTGCGCCAGTTTGGACGCCGGGGACCAGTTGGACGCAGTGGACGAAGCTACAGACTTGTCAGAACGCCGCACTCCGGACAGCGAATGGGTGCCTTCTGATGACGCCTGAGCACCACCTGCGCAGCGAGGCCCAAGTGCTCCCCGTAAGGGAACACAACAAAATGCACTGTAAGCAATTTCTGGTGGGATGTCACAGAAGTGAACACCCTATCAGACCGTTGCTTCAGGAGGAGCCTCCGCCCAGGCACGTCAGGGGGCACCTATTCGTGTACAAGGACGCAGTCCAACAGTACATAGACCAACCACTGGACCCGACGACATACAGACGAGCCATCAACGACATTCATAGAGAGTCAGTTACCACCTACCTCGACTCTCGACCTATGAATGCCGTAATAGGAGCCCAATCAGCACCTGTAGAAGAGACGGAGCTTCAACTGCCAAGAGAGACCCGCGTTACCCTGGCTCGATTACGGTCTGGATACTGTAGCCGCCTCAACAGCTACCTGTCCAGACTCCCCAATGAGTGCCCGGCATGTGGAGAATCCCCCATGACACCAACCACCTCTTTACATGCCAGCTCAATCCGACTCAGCTAACACCCCTCTCCCTCTGGTCCGAACCCATTGAAACAGCTCGTTTCCTGGGCCTCCCGTTAGTTGAGCTTGACGAAAATGATTGAACGTAGACCCGAAAAAGGCGGGGCTTAGTAGTGCCGCTACAACAACAACAACAACAGCACAATCGAAGCCACCATCAGAAACTGGGTGAATAGTTCGCTCAGCAATGACTGAGAGGCATCGTGGGGATGCAGGTGGGCAAAACTCAACTTGCCTTCCATCTCTCAAGGTCTATCTATTTTTTTCTCTCACTGAGTAGACGACACTGCAGACAACTTGCTGGACTGCTGACTGGTTACTTCACGTGGCACAAACACCTGACTGTGATAGGCGTAAATACAAGCCTTGAAGAAGATGAAACGGTGGAACACGTTTTTGTGCTTCTTGCTTGCTTGGTTATTTGTGATAGATTTTTTTAAACTCGTTCTTTTCTCTATTGTCAGTTTCTGAATTAAAAGTTTGGCGTAAAAAGCTGGGCCGTTTGATGTATGAAGTTTTGTGTTTTAAAAATGTGATTAATATTTTTCGCCTCACTTTAAAACTCGGAGCGATAAAAATAAAAAATTATGACATTAACACAAATAAACTATTTTACATATACTCCACGTGCAAAGTCATGAGTGAGCCGAATATTTGGTGAGCTTATGGTGAAGATAATGTAAATAACGCTAGCCCTCGCAGTGCTCTTAAAAAATATAACTCTTCCGAGTGTGAGATTATTTTGATGTATTTACGAGCTCTATTTTTTAAAACCTTCAAGTGTGTAATCACATTATTTTTATAAATAGAACACAAGAAAATATTTGACTTTTATTTTGTAGTTTGAGTTTAGTTTTTGAATTCACCCGCGATGCAAATTTTCATTGTTAGATCTAATTTTCACATTTAATTTTTTTACGAGATTTGGGAATATTTAGAAATGTATCAGCAGAGGGTCCACCGAAACCAGTACATTTTTGAAAGGGGTCTACAAGAAAAAAGTTTGGGAACCTCTGGTCTAGACAATACACAATTATTTTAAAACTTTTAAACTAAAGGAAAATAAATGTAATAAAATTCATTTTTACTTTGATTATGACGTTTTATTGATATAATATTGTTTAAGTATCTTTTGCTAACATATAATACAAATATAAGTAGTTTAATAAATATATATTAACTAAATGAACAAATTCGTTTGTATACAATTAGTACAGCTTATATCAAATTTCTTATGTGCTTAGAAAACAGCTTACTGATATATTTTTTATTGAGAGTTTTTGTTTAATTCAAAAATGTGCATTATTTGTAAAAAAATATATAAAAATCAGTACATTGGTTTTTAATATAATGGAAATTTATCCACAATAAACTTATCGTTGCTTAATTCACAAAGTTCCTAACCAACACTTCTTTCGAAACTGCGTTTTTCACAGATTTTGGTAGGATGTATTAAAATACACCTTCAAAAAATTTTAAAGTGCTACTACCAAAAACAACAGAGTTAGATTGCCACTTTTTACAAGGCCCTATCTGTATCTGATACTCTTTTTATAATATTTTTTGCTTCTCCTGTAAAATAAAAAATTTGTTGGTTAGGGCCTTTGTGAATTAAGGTGACGATATGTATGTAAGCATTTGGGACTTTATTGTATATTATGTACATAAATATTTATATACATATGTGTGTATGTATGCGAGAAGATCTGCTAATGTTTTTTCGTACAATAGTTATGAATTGTGATACATTATTTTCTTTAGCAAGCCAATGTAATTTTTTAAGAAAAAGTTAGTCCCATTAAATTAATTTGTGTATGCATACCCATATTTAAATATAGTCCAAAGTAGTTTTAATTGAGAAAGTCCCTGAAATGGCTAACAAAATTTTTTTAAATTTTATGGCCCTTTTAATATCTTATAAGTACAGTCACGTACGTATACTTTGGCATTTGTTTTCTCTAAATAAAGGAAATACTTTTGCAATAAGAATAGTCAAGTTAGGGTCGAGAATTATAACCTAACGTTTTTTTGTAAGATGGTTATTCCCCTTTGAATGATACGAGACTATTCACAAGGAATGCAAAACTTAGGGGATTTTAGAATAGCTGACGTCTTGAAAACAAGGATGATCAAGGTTTTTTTTTTTACTTAGGAGCGCAGCCATTTTAGAACCTCAATTAAACTATGCACAGATGTTGGTAATCGTTCGTGGTTAAGCATAGTTTGCCTAAGACCCTAATAAAAACATTACTTTCTAAAAAAATTTTTTTTAATTTTGCATATAAAAATATCTTCTTACGTTTATTCTCGTAAGTATTTTATTAAAATAAGAAAGGTCGTTTTGAATGTATGTATGGAAAAAATCTTGTTAATTTCTTACGACAAGTTACTCATAATATTGCATATAATCATGTTGGTAGGATGACCGCCGTTGTCTAAGGTGCTGCTCCTGGTTATTTTGAACAATATTTTCGTTTCGTTGGTATGTCAAATTTGTTTTTTTCGGTGTATTACACTCTACTTTGTGTCTATGTATCTATGTATTCACATGGACGCACATCCTTTATGCACTAGCTTTTGGTTTCTAGTTTTTCCAGTAATGATAGTTAACCGTATTTTATTTTGGCACCAAACGTTTAGAGTGTTATCTTCTAAGATACGAGTATTATACATGTATGATTTACTGTATATGTATCAGGGTTGTTGCGAATATTATTCTGAAATAAAAGTCCTTTTCGGATAATAAGCAAACCGCCTATCCAAATTAAACAAATTTGGTGTCATATGGAAGAGGACCGAAATAGCTTTAAAACAGAAATAACGAACGACCTTTATTTATATATTTTTTATAATTTAATACTGAAGAAATGCATATACCTGACACAAAGTTTGTTCTATGGTAAATAATTAATTAACATTTTGTATTGAAATATTTTTCAATGTGTGTCCTTCCCCGTTTAGACATTTCAGTTTTAAAGCTATTTAAGTCCTCTTTCATTGGATACCAAACTGGTTTAATTTGGATAAGCGGTTTGTTTATTATCCGGTAAGGACTTTTATTTTGGAATAATATTCGCAACAACCCTGATATGTATGTACATACCTAATTACTTACTTGTGTAAGTGCCCATTTTCTTATTATTTATAAATGCCTGTAAGAGTTACAAAAATTATTTTATTTACGACTCTGGTGGCCAGCGTTTTTTAAGTGGAACTTTTACTTTTACAGTTTTTTTAATACGTGTTTTAAGACAGGTAAAAAATTGCAAACATGAC
>NW_023458556.1:70657443-70666611 GCF_013731165.1 Rhagoletis pomonella
TAAAAAATTGCAAACATGACGTAATGAGGCGAAAAAATAAGCATAAGAAATAAATGAAACTTGATTGGCCAATTTCTTGTCAATTAGTTCAATATCAATTGCTGGTGAAAAATGCGCTGCACGAAGGTATACGGACCAGGTAGTAGCATTAGATTAAAAACCAAATCTACGTTTATTTTGTCGTGGCTTCTGGTTCTCAGAATTCCAAAAACAATCTGATTTTATAATATCATAGTAGGTCATGTGAAATATAAAAAAAAATTGTTAGGTACGGCTTTATTCCTTGGTAAATTTTCTTGAATCCAGAAGCAGGTTCATCTCTTCAACGCCCAATAAGCAGCATTTATGCTCCATAGTTAAGCGATCGTTCCAAAGCTGGCCGAGAACGCGTTCCAGTTTTGTTTTAGTTCTGCACGAGAACAAAATGTAATGTCAAGAACGTTCCCGCAACAAAATGCGAATAAATCTCTCGGGAACATTCTCATGAAGAACAGAAAGAGAACGAAGCTTTCGGGAACGTTTCCAATGAGAACAAAATGAGAACGAGAATATCGAGAAAATTTTCAAGGAGGACCAAATAAAAATAAAAGTCTGTGGAACGTTCTGCTAGAGAAAAAAACGAGAACAAGAGTTTGATAACTTAACGTTAAGAATGAAAGAGGTGTCTGCGTGATGGGATTAAAAATCGTTTCAGTGAGAACCACGATTGTTAATCCTAAGCCAGAAGAAAGCTGGACCATTTCAACTTCCACATCATTCATCATTAGACTGAACCGTGATAAAAACATAACAGGCTAACCTAATATTCCCGCACGCCGCCAATTTACTGTCAAAAATTTCTCATGCACATACAACTTGTATGGGACCAACCGAAATTGAACGGCGTGCGTATGAAGCTAACTCAATTTCCAATTTTTGTTCTGCGTGACATTTTGATTTGACGTTTCGCTCAATGAAATCAAATGCAAACGCACGCAAGCCAATTTCGGGTGACGCAAAAAAACAAATTCGACGGCGTGCGTACCAAAACGCAAGCCGCGAATATTAGGTTAGCCTGTAACAATGCAAAACTATTGAGAGGCAATCTGACGTTCTCCAACAATATAATTTTGAAATCGAAACTCAAACTCACACACACATTCTCATTTTCAATCTCAAACAACAACAATTGTGAACAATTTATTTTTGTTATTTTCAATTTTATATGATTTTAAAATGTTGGCAAATGTCAGAAAAAAATCATGGCCGACGAATTGAGAGAATGAATTTACCTTGTAATGTTTTTATCATGGACTGAACTGTCCGATTTAGGGTTGCCAGATTTTTTATGCGGGAAATCAGTACGTTAGACTTTTTCATGCTAACAAAATCAGTACTTTTCAGTACATTTATATTCACAGCTAAATTATGTATGTAAGTAACAGACAATACTTTAAAACGCCAGAGTACTTCCTTTTAACAATATTGTGGTATATAAATAAAACATAGTTTATAAAAAATATAAGTGCCATTCATTTTTACATCAGTGTACACGTCCTTGTACACAGCAGTCAATAAATTATTTTATATTTATGAGATTGTTGAATAGCAATAATGAGATCATTTCCATCTTCAGTCTTTAAATAGTCAAAGAATTCTATACATTTCATTTTATTTATTTATTTATTTATTTAGTCTATGAAACAATATTTCTTACAGACTAGTAGATAAATGGTTTTGCTAATGCTAGTACAATATTAACATTACAAAGTATTGTGAAGGAGATTTAAAAAAAGCTTGTTTTGTCATAGAGAAATCAATTATGATTCTTTCCGATAATATATTAAGTTCTCGCATAGATCTCGCCAAGGGAGCATTACTGGAAAATCTTGTCTTGACTTTTGCCAAGTAAAATGGATAAGAGACTCGAAGATTGCGCCTGGGTACATTGAAGCTTATCCGTTCCAAGAGATAGGGGCAATCGACGACACCTTGAATAACATTAAATGTAAAGGTTAAAGAAAGGATAGATCTCCGGCTTTCTAAAGATTGTAAGTTTATCAGCTTGAGACGCGAAGCGTACGAAGGAACAGGACTTTAAAATTTCAGTGACCGAAGAGCATACTTAAGAAAAACTTTTTGTATACGTTCCAGTCTTTTTATAAAAAGTTGGCTATGTGGTCTCCAAACGAATGCGGCATATTCGAGATGAGAACGCACTAAACTTATAAATAATGCTTTGAAAGTATATGGGTCAGTGGAATTAGTGCTATTACGACGTACAAAACCAAGTACTGAGTATGCTTTCGCAATTACATAGTTAACATGGTTGTTAAATGAAAGTTTCGGGTCAAATATAACCCCTAGATCTTTAATTTCGCCGACATTATTGAGAATATGATTCGATATGCAATAAGACGTATTGCGAACATTCAAAATCTTCGCAAACGTCATCTTAAAGCATTTATTTATGTTTAAAGATAAACGAGATTTCAGGCACCAGCGATGGAGAGCGACAATATCGCATTGAAGCCTTACCTCGTCAAATGAATCTTTAATTATAGTGTATACCTTAAGATCATCTGCATTTGCGAATGAGAAACAGCTACTAATGTCATTTATAAAAAGGACGAACAGTAGAGGACCCAAGACACTTCCTTGCGGCACCCCATAGGAAGCCACAAAAGAGTCAGAAGACACACCATCTATGGTTACAACACATGGTCTGTTGGATAAGTAGGATCTTATCCATTCCAAGAAGCATGAATGAAAACCTAGGCAGGCAAGTTTTTCGACTAGTATACTATGAGGGACTCTATCAAAGGCTTTCGAGAAGTCCGTATATATACAGTCCACCTGTAATCCAAAAGAAAACGCCTTTACGCAGTAGTCGGTGAAAACTGCTAAGTTTGAAACTGTAGACCGCCCAGAAACAAAGCCATGCTGGTTATGACAAATAAAAGATTTAGTAGCAAAGTACAGTTTATCTTTAACTACACACTCGAACAGTTTAGAAATAGTTGAGAGTTTAGAGATGGGCCTATAGTTCCTAACATCGTTTTTCTTACCACCTTTTAGAATAGGGGTTATGGAAGTAACTTTCCATTCATCAATAAATATACCTGAAGCAAGAGACTTATCAAAAATGATTTTTAGTGGTTGAATACTTTTAATTTGAATATTTCTTTAAAAATTGTTTGCTAGAAGCATATATGTAATACTTCTATATTGGCAGTAAGCTAACTTCTCAATGTGTAAGCATTCCGAAATCAAAGCGAGACAGTCTAGTACCGTTTTTGTCAATGTATTGTATACTTGAGTGCCGTTTTTGTATAGGTGTTGTGTACATGTTTATTTATGAACGTATGTGTTCCTTTTCTTTCGTACGTGTTTATTGATATATCTGTACTGTAGTGTTTTCGGACGGTACTAGCTCTTACTGCCAATATAGGAGTATTACATATATGGCTAGAAGCCGGTAGCCATGGGTAATAGCGCGATTTTTATGGCGCTAGCTCAATAACGCCAAGTGTTAACGCACTAACTCAGCGCAATAGCGTAGTGTACTGATTTGTACACGGCCATCGTCATACAGTGTCATACAAAATACAGTGGTTTCATGCCTATTACTTCTTTAATTTTCAGCGCTGAGCAACGCTTGTACCGCTAACCGAATTTAGCTGCTAGGAATGTAGTAAATGCCCCGTTATTCTCATCGTTCTTGAGTAAAAGCTTTACATTTGCCAAGATACATTCTGGCATTCTCACCACTCAAAAGCAAACAACAAAGTACGTGTAACTGGCTAAACAGAATGTAGTACCACAGCCACAAGCTATTTCGCTAGCTACAGCAGCTACATCAGAAATAATACACCATAACCACAGCTACATATTGTGGGCAGTTTAGAGCATTTAGAATATTTTAACTTTTGACAGCTCTTTCTACATACCATAGCCTCACCATTCTGGTTAGGCAGTAATTTTTCAAAGGATTACGGCGAATTGTGTGTGGCTCATATGTTTCTTGGTGTTAATGGCGCTAGCGCTTTTCATATATTGGTGTTGGCGCGACAATTCCGGCTACGGTGTTAACGCAATTGCGCCACGCAGCACAGTGTTACCCATGCCTAGAAGCCGGTTTCTCTCTTTGCGCCAGGGAGCAAACTTTATACTCTCAGTTGCTTCGTTTGAGTTTGGTATTACAAAAAAAAATAAATTACATATTTCAAACTGTGGAAAAGTACCACTATTTAAGGACTTCATCTATATTTCCTCATGGCTTAAATTCATTTTTTCAACTGCACAAAAACTTTGAAAGACTAAGAATTCGCTAAAAAGAGTATCTAACTCTATGTCTTATATGCAAAACTCTTTTACAAGGTCAGTAAATTGTGAAAAAAAGAGTTGTAATTTATAGGCAAAAACCATTCGAATATTCAAATTTGTTGTTATTAAACTGAAAGTTATTTTCGAGAAAACTAACAACAATCGACAAACAAACGTTAGTCTTACTTTTAATTAATTTAAGCTCCATCATATTATAGCAACTGGAATGTAACGACCCGGCGATATGCCCATAAAAGGATTGATCATTTTGTTGTATTAATTTCTTGGACATATCAAACATTATCTGAAACATGTCAACTGTCAACTATAATTAAATTATTTTCTCCTTACTTTTTGCAGTTTAAGGAAGTTCCAACGTTATGTAAAAACCTTAAGAAAATCTTAAAGTATTTTGTTTGAATTCAGTACGTCTGGCAACCGTAGTCCGATTATGGAACAATTTTTCCTTTTCTGTGGAAGAAAAGTTCGTGCCTTAAGTCTTTCGTTGACTTAATTTGCATAATTATCTTTCAGGTTTCTTTTGATTAATCTTAATATTCAAACATTTCAAACTAATGGAATGCTATGTGACAAATTTTGTTCTCGCTTCCATTCTTTGCGAATAGTTAGTAGTTCTTTTTGGCCCTCCGGAGCTTTCGTTCGTGAATTTGAGTATAGGCCCAACAAAAATAATAATTTAGCAAATATTCCCCGTCAGAATACAGAACCAAAAAACTGATTACTAAATCTGCTTTAAGTATTTATTATCAAAACGTAAGAGGCATAAATACTAAATTAACGAATTTATATCTTAATGGCCTTGAATGCAATTATAATATAATTTCTTTGACTGAAACTTGGCTCAAACCTCACACTTTTAATTCAGAGATTCTTTCAAATAATTATCATATCTACAGAAAAGATCGGGAGGACAGAGTCGGCGGTGGCGTACTCTTTGCCGTAGACTCTTCAATACCATCTGAAGAAGTTAGTCTTCCACACATTGAATCTGCAGAATTCAAATGCATTTGTGTTCAGGTTGGAAGGGGGTTTACTTACTTAGCTCTATGCTATATTCCTCCCCGATCTGACTTATCAGTGTACTCACAACATGTATCTTTACTGAAATCAATTAATTCAATGATTAAACCCTCTGATTCATTGATTGTGTTGGGTGACTTTAATTTACCAAATGTATCATGGAACATCATTGACAATGATATTGTACCTTTCTCGTCTAGCGCGTGCAACAACGTATTTTTAGAGGAGATGGCAGAACTCTGCCTGAATCAAGTTAATGTACTTCGCAATAAGTTTGGCAAAGTATTAGATCTTGTTTATGTTGATGATGCATCTAAGTCGGCTGTAAATAAATGTGACCCACTAGTTTTGCCCGAAGATGTCTACCACCCTGCTATTGAGATATCTTACGAAATTATAAACGATGGTCAAAATTGCGATGTCCAAACATACGAACCAAATATTCGCTTTGATTTTTCGAAAGCCAACTTTAAAAAACTGAATAAAGAATTGTCTAAATTGTCGTGGCCTATATACAAAGAAAAAGTTGAGCAAAGCGTTGCACATTTTAATTGTACTGTACATAGATTATTTGAAAAGTATGTGCCTCAACGCATGTGTATTCCTGAAGAACAAACACAGTTATGGTTCACTAAAGAACTGAGAAACTTAAAAAACAGAAAGTCACGTTATTTTAGATTACACAAAAAAACCGGCTTACACTCATACTATGTAAAATACTCACTTTTGCGTCACAAGTTCTTTGAATTAAACAAAAAGTGTTATAAAGATTACTTGTGTAAAATCAAACGACGTATAATATATAACCCCAAATCATTTTATGATTTCGTAAACTCCAAGCGAAATGTACGGGGGTTTCCTTCCGCCATAAAGTATCAAAATACCGTCTCTGGTGATAATCAAACAATTTCTAACATGTTCGCTCAGTTTTTTAAATCCAATTATTCCACTAACTCCCAAGCATACTTTGACTATCCTTTTAAACTAAGTCCAATTAACTCTATACATAACCCTATAATATCTCCCGATGATGTTTTAGTTTACCTGAAGTCCTTAAAGCAGTCTTTTAGTTATGGTCCTGACCAGATCCCCACTTGTTTTCTTAGAAATTGTGCTGATTATCTCTATGAGCCGTTAACAGCCTTATTTAATTTGTCTCTTAAAGAGGGCGTTTTTCCAACTGTATGGAAGGAATCGTTCATAACCCCCTTACATAAAAGCGGTAGCAGGTCTTCAGTGGAGAACTACCGGGGCATAGCTAAGCTCTCTGCAATTCCTAAATTATTTGAAGCAATTATAACAAATCGGTTGACGCATTCTATCACTTCAAGCATTTCATACAGTCAACATGGATTTTGCAAAGGCAAATCAACTTCTACAAATTTACTTGAATTAACATCCTATATCTCAAAAGCATTTAGTGAGAGCAAAACTGTTGATGTTATATATACTGATTTCAGTAAAGCATTTGACAAAGTGTGCCAATCGTTGCTCATCTATAAACTTGATCTTCTTGGTCTTCCACCTAATTTTCTACGTTGGATCTCTTCATACCTCTATGATAGATCACAAAGGGTATTGTTTAAAAATACTATCTCTGACGTCATTGATGTTACTTCAGGAGTTCCTCAGGGTAGCCACCTAGGCCCGATTCTGTTCTTGCTTTTTATAAACGATATTTCTACAGATATAAAATTCTCCAAAATTTTAATGTATGCAGATGATGTAAAACTTTATAAATCGTACGTTTCAATTGAAGAAAGGTCTTTGCTACAATCAGACTTAAACAGCATGGCTTACTGGTGTAAAGTAAATCTTATGCCTCTAAATCTTAAGAAATGTAAAGTAATGTGCTTCTCGCGAAGAGCTGTTCTGCCAGTTTCTTATATAATAGGTAACCATAACCTGGAACAGGTATACAATTTTGTGGACCTTGGTATCACAATGGATCCTAAGCTTAATTTTAATCTTCACATTAATGTGACAGTCAACAAGGCTAAAGGTGTACTTGCATTTGTGAAACGATGGTCAAAAGAATTTAGTGACCCTTATATCACTAAAACCCTGTTTACAACATTAGTTAGACCGATTCTGGAATACGGCTCGGTGGTTTGGAATCCAAGGTATCAAATTTACTCAGACAAGATAGAATCAATTCAAAAACAATTCCTACTTTTTGCTTTAAGAAATTTCCGATGGGATTCTCAATATAGTCTTCCACCTTATACGAGTCGCTTAAAACTTATTAACCTTCCTACACTTGCCAGTCGCAGGGAAATGCTTGGTATAATTTTTATGGTTAAATTACTGACAGGCTCAATTTCAAGTCCGTCTCTTCTGGCTGATGTAAGCTTTAATGTTCCCTCACGCGTATCAAGACACTTTTGTCCCATATTTCTGAAAGCTTGTAAAACCAATTTGGAATTGCACGACCCACTCCGTTGCTTATGCCAGGATTTTAACTCTCATTCCAGCACGTTTGATATATCAGATCCGCTTTTCAGCATTAAGAAAGCGATACTCTCCTCTCTCAATAAGTGAATTATTGACATAAATACATAAAATCAGCTGATGAATTTAGTTCTGTAGCTGAACAGTTTTAGATCTCGACACTTAACAAACTCCTGCCTATCGTGACTCGGCGCAAAAATTTAAAATATTGGTTCCGTACGTAATGCGGACTGCGCCCCTCGTGCGGATGGGCGGGAATGGAGGGTAAAAACCGTTGGGATATTATTATTATTATTAAAATTCGTTCCCGTTTCGTTCTCTGTCAGAACGTTCCAGAGACTCTAGTTGCCAAATTGTTTTTCGAGAGAACCTTAGACTTTTATTCCCGTTTTATTTTTTGCCAAAATGTTTCGGACTCTTTTGTCCTCATTTTGTTTACTTAGAAATGCTTCCGAAAGTATTGTTCTTATTTTGTCCTCTTTGGGAACGTTCCGCTGGGTTTTGTTTTTATATAATTCCCATTGATAACGTTCTCGACAGTTTGGTTCTCATTTCGGCTTTGGTATTGAAGAGTTCTTGGGAACAAAACTACGATAACGACATTTAGTTTCCTTCATACCTTTTGTTCTCGGTCCCTGCAAGAAAATGATTCACATGTACATTTATTTTGACAGTTTACAGTTCTTGTGAAAGTTAAAGAAAATCAGGCCTATCACAGAATCCATCGGAGAAAATCTACGAATTCGAATGTCTGCTACGAATACGAAAAAATTGCTATCACTGAATCCGAGTGAACTCGAAAATATCGTTGCCAGCTTCGAATGTTTATGCGAAATTAGCTGGTGCAAAAGAAAAAATAGACATTTATGTATGCCATTTTGCTGCTGGGGCAGCTCACAATGGCCGAGTGAGCAAAGCACTAGACTGCACTTAGGAGATCGAGTTCGAGTCCGAGTCCTCGGACATCGGATTTTTTTTCCTTTTTCTATTTAATTTATTTTTCTTTATGTTTAATTTTTATTTGTTTTTTACTTTAGATTTAAATCTTTTAAAAAGAAAAATATTTTTTTTTACTTAATTTAATTTTAATGATATTAAAATAATTCGGTTTCTTTCCTAATCAATTGTTGTTAAACAAATATTTCCTCGCTTCATAAAAAAATATTCATTTATTAAGTAGCGACTAGCAGAAGAATGTATGTACTTACATATGATGCATTAGCGCACACAAGGGGTTTTAGGGTTCAATTCTTATATAAAACTTTAGGAATACCGTTAATTTTTTTCATGATCCAATGAACGGATCTAAACCAAGTTGCGGGACGACCCTTTAGGTACCATCTTTCCGTGGTCCAAAGTTATGCGGCAGCA
>NW_023458556.1:70666621-70689021 GCF_013731165.1 Rhagoletis pomonella
AGTTTTTTCTTTGAATAATAACACTGGGTCACAAATTAGTGTTTTTTGTTCTATGGATGCCCCTATCCATTCCACATGTAGAATCGCCCGCTGATTCCGAAAATCGAGTAAATTTTTTATTCTAAGGATAAGTTTTCAAGATACCGTTCCAATTTACGGTTTATCAGCTTAAAACAAAACATAGTTCCACTTAATCACCATCGTAATACGAACTACGCTCTGATCGGACCCTTTGGTTTTAAAATTATCACGCCCTTTTCTAGAAGATTCTTTGATTGAAAAAGTTGCGTAACAAATGCTGTTAACGAAGGGATATTCTGCCGAAATCCGCAATAAAATCTGCGTTTTACTAACATGAGTCCTACAACTGCCATTCCCACTTGTAGGGGTTTGCCGCCTTAAAGAAAAATCTTGCCGTAAAAATACTGTTTCTATGTAGAAAGATATTCCATCGGAATCCGCAAAAAATTTAAATTTTTGCAAACACCTGATTTTTAAAACCTTGCTAAGTATGTATGTATATGTATCTCCTCATAAGTTTTCGAAAGCAAACTACATACAAAAAAAGATCTAAAAAAATTAACCATCTTGTCATAAAAAAAAAATATTTTAAAAATAGTTTTTGAAAAACGCCCATTTTTTAAACATGTTTTTTATAGAGAATTAAACAAGGATTCCGATGGTATAGTTTTAAATCTCTAATTCAAATCCCTAACTTAAAAAATTTCTACTGTTAATAGCTAATACCATGTTCTGACCGACAACGAAAACACTTTGAAAACGAGTTTTGGAATTTTGGGCTGAAGGCTGTTCACACCGGTTGTTAGTGTTTTCATTGACATTTCTTACATCTTTTGAATACAGTTTTGCTACACAAAAACAAAACCAAAACACTTTTTCTTCATTTTCTTTACATTTACAACCTTTAACTTTCATTCTTATTTTACCTTGGCCGGCCAATTAACAATAAATCCGAAATGGCGTATTAAAGATGATAAAATATGATCGAAAAAAATTAGTGAAGACACCGATTGGAATGAGTGGAACGTGAGTTTTCAAGTAGTTTTCAGCGAAAACTGGTTTTCGTTTGACAGATTTTACATGGACCAAAACACAAGTTTTAGGTCAAAAACCACTTTTACCAACGAAAACATGTTTTCGCCGTCGGTCAGAACATGGTATAAGTTAGCTTTAAGATAATCATGACCATCTTATATATAGAAATGTTAACCCCGTTTCTTTAGCTTTAAAACGGTGTTAAGATGAAGCAGAACCCGAGATTAAACGGTTTGAAGAAGTACATGATTAGTCAGAATTGCGAAAAAATCCAAACTTTGACAGATCATATCTCCGAAGAAAAAAAGAAAAAACCCTCTAATACGTGATAAATTATTTAATGTATAGAACCCATAAAAAAGCCAATCGAAAGGGTGACACCAAATTTGGCGTCCGATATGAAAAGGAATGCCTCATATGCCGTTTATGAAAAACTCGTTTAATTTGCCATATTTCGTATTACGATTGTTCAATTGGTTCGTAAGATATACGCGATTAAGTGGAACTATTTTTTGTTCTAAGCTATAGAATGGTAAATTGAAAATATCTCGAAAACTTATCAATAGAATAAAAAATTAACTCGATTTTCGGAATCATATAGGAACTGGATAGTGGCATCCATTGAACAATTTTGCTGTAAACCAGGGCTCGAACCGTTGCATACGATATCATATTACTCGTCAAGTTAAAACACATTTTTCGGATTATGACGAACTCTTAGGGCCAGTTTTTCAGTGCCAGTTTAAACTTAGATTAAGTAAACTGAGTTTAAATTGAACAGCTGGATGACATTTGATTGGCTGATATTAGTTTAAACCATCCAGATCGGGCGTTTAAACTGACTTTAAACCACGGCCGTGCACTGAAAAACTGGCCCTCCATCTCATTCAGCTTACACGACTGACGTATCATGTAATTTTATTTCGTATGATTTTCGATTCCAGCCTAGTGTGATTAAGCAAAAACTAGTTTATCAAGTGATTTGAAATTTTCAGCGTTTACCAAAGAATGAATGAGGTGTTTAATGAGAAATACACATATCTGTTAGGCGGAACTTATTCTCCTAATTGAGCTTATAAATTGTATTATGAAATCTCCAAAAACGAAAATTTTGAATTATCAATCTATATACATAAATATGAACAAAATGATAGCCAGTTTTGGTGTTCGGACTTAGCCCAAAAGACCTGCATATATTTCAGTGTAATTCCCGAAGGTTATACCTTGCAGGTTCTATGATAGGCAATTAGAAAACTGGCTAGGTGGCGCTGGAGTCGAGTTATTCATAAAAGTCATATTTATGAACGCAGCCTTCGAATGGCAAATGGTTTTATGAGAAGCTTTTTCAATGCAGAAATACACTCGGAGGATTGCCATTGCCTGCTAATGGAATACCTATTTTAATAAAAACAAATAATATTTCGACATCATGGAGAATTACACATCTACATATGCACATTTGTTTGTATATCCACTTCACAAATTCTCACTCGACATGACGGAGCGAATACATGCGACTGAACTTCTGAAAACTTGTGCGTCCTGTAAAAGTCACCTAATAAAAAACACATTCATGAACATGCACTCTTGCATACTTTTTAACCGACTTCACAAAAAGGAGAAAGGTTATCAATTCGTCGGAATACTTTTTTTTATGTGTGTTACCGTATAACATTGGACCACGTTAACCGATTTCTATAATTCTATAATTTTTTAAAGGAAAGTTGTTACTTCACAGGTGGTCCCATTCCAATTTGGTTTAAATACAATCATTGGATCATGAAGAGATTAATGATAATCTTAAATTTTTATATGAGAATGGAAGTGGGTTTGTTTTTTGCTTAAAAATTACTTGTTCAATAACTCACTTCCTGGAATACACCTGCAGTTAAATATTCAGCCTTATCGCGAATTCCATGCAAAAAAATATTTCCCAAATTTATAAAGCAAAACAAAAACTATTGTTTCCGAGGTGTTTTTGCTTTGCCTGTTAAATTATGGGAACGATTTATTCACGTGGAATTGGCGATATCTAAACGCTGATAGCTGTTTACCCACATACATTTGAATGCATTTTACTACAAAATTATTAATTTTTAATTTGCTTCATGTAGCTTTTTCGGTGATAACATGATTATTAGAGCCCGGATTTTTATGCGCATATGCGTATAAAAAACTCAAAAATATGCATTAAAAACAAATAAAATATGCAAAAGACTTCTCGTATTTGTTTTACTTTTTTAATTTTAGAAATTGTGATATTTTTTAGGCTTTTCTGATCTAACCGTTGTGTAAATAAAATGACTTTATTTAGCTTTTCCCTAGGAAAAGCCGTTTTCCCTAGGAAAAGCCGTTTTCCCTAGGAAAAGCTAAATAAAGTCTTTTTATTTACACAACGGTTAGATCAGAAAAGCCTAACAAATATCACAATTTCAACAATACTAAACTAGTCGGAAAAACAAAACACATATTTTTTAATTTTATTTATTTACTTTTACTTTACGAGTTTATATTTAACACAAGTATATATTGTAACTTTTAGTGCCACGAAAAACTCAAAATTAATTAAAAATATAACTAATATTTTAATATGTATTAAAAAAATTAAGCGCTTAAAGTAGGTAAAAAGTAAAAAATTCATTTACAATAAATTAAAAGTACAAAGTTATTTGCCATATTTTTTGTTAATTTGCTTTGTTCAGGGCTTTATTGGCAAACCAGATAAATACATAGTTTTTTAAAATTTTAAAAGTTAAAGTTTTCCCTATTTGGCTGCAAAAATGTTTTGTATAAGGAGAACGTTCTTTCTACGTTAACAATGGTGATTGGGGCGTACTTGAAGAGAGCTAGTTCATTGGGATTATAGCTATTAAGTAGGGATCATACGATTTGTATATTTGTACAGATTTGTACATTTTGGCAGTCATATAGTGTTGTTGTTTAGAAATTTGAGTTCAGCTCAACAAAAGAATTTCCAGACAACACCATTATGCCAAAATGTACAAATCTGTACAAATGTACAAGTCGTGTGATCCCTGCTTAACAGCTGTCATTTGGCTGCGGCCATTTGGCTACATAGCACACCCGATATTTCCTCAAGTTCCTTAAACCCCTTATTTTTTGAAAATGGTATAAAATTGTTCCTTGATTTTTTGCCCAAGTTCAGCCTGCATAGTAGTAAAAGCGGTCTCCACAAGATGCACTTGTTCAGCCAAGGATTTTTTTCCTTCCAATTTAATTATTGTTTCCGACGAGAAGCTGTAGTTTGTATTAATATAGGCTAACCGTGCTTCAATCGAATTTGAAGCTATTGATTTTTTCGCCTTCAATATTGAAGATGCGTCACTATCATTTAGATCTTTAAGAAAGGTTTGAAATTCCTTAAAATGTGGGCAATAATATTTTGCCTCCTCTAACGACGCTTCCCATCTCGTTTATATTGGCTGTGGCGAAAGAGCGATATTGTGATACATGTTCTTAAAAGGTTCAACGCACAAAGCAGATTTTAAAAATATTTTTTTTTCATTCGATATTAAATCGGCAATATCACTGAAGCGAGCTCTTACATCTTCGGCCACACGGTGCATTACGTGCCAAAAAAGTAACGTGCAGTAACTTTGGGTAAAATACCTTCAGCGCCTTGGCTGATTATACCATATCGATCCCTAACCGCCAAAAAACCGTAAGCGACATATTTTGCAAGCATTTTTCTTTTTGAAGCAGAAATGCCCCTAGAGCATCTAGATACAATTCTGCATCAAAAAGAAAATTAAAAAAAAAATTCGCTTACGTTTTTTTGACGGTTATAGTTCGACATATGGTCCTGCGCCAGTAACATTAAAATAATTTTCGACGAAATCAGTACCCAATAGTTGCATGTAATCACCAAATGCTCTTGCAATTGTGGAGTGATTTGTCCGTTCTAGACAAACGGCGTTTAATAAAAAATGCAATTAAATATCGTCGATGTTTTTGCAAAACCGTCTATGGCCAAATTGCAAAACCGCCTATCTTACCGCACTCAGATTTTACACGAGCGCGAAAAAACGGTATATTCTTTGAAGGCATTGCCTTGATAGGCGGTATTTTCTCCACATATTTTACAAATCTGTTGTTTTAATAACGATTTAACGATTTTTATGCATAAATCTCGATGCCTGGAGTTCAGGGTTACCAAATCTCATTTCTGCCATAACGGCGATTTAGGCGGTTTTGCAACTGGTCGATGGGCGGTTTTGCAAAAACATCGACGATATGCGTTTTTGACAAAATATGCCTATATATGCATTTAAGGCAAAATTTGTAAGAATATGCACTAACAAATCGATGTCATCTTAACACAAAACTCTTGATTAGCAACATTTGTTAATGTTCAAGTTACTATGACTTACAAAAAAAAAATATGTAAATGCATAGAAATCCGGGCCCCAATGATTATGAATGGGAATATATGGAGCTCCAATAAAATACTATAGGTATACATACATATGTACATATGTCGAAAATATTACATAACTTTGACTGGGCGCGTTGAATTCGGAGGGCAATTATTTAATAAATATATTAATATAAATAATATTATTTATAAAAAACTCCATTTTTGGAGGTATTTTCAAATCGGTCCAGATCGCTTAAATCTTAATATTTTGGTGGACGTCTTAAAATATAATAGATTTTATAATTCCAATGGAAAAACCGTACCGATTTTTTTTTGTATGGGGAGTGATGCAGTCTACGACATATATGGACATAAGTATATGTAATAGGTTTATTAATTTATTCCATATTACTAGCTCATTACTTTATCCAAAAATTTAACTTTGTACAAATGTATCTGTATACCATGATAAAAACAATACAAGTTAAATTCATTCCAAGGCGAATTCATATAAGATGGTATCGATTCAACAAATACAACAATTACTTGTATTTTGTTTTTGCTTTTAGTGGTGATTGTCAAATTTCAGCTATTCTTCTCCGAATGAAAAAGGGCGACAGAAAATGCAAACACTTTCACGTTTTCACTCACTCACTAGCAAAATATAAAAAGTTTTGACAATCAAACGCTACACACAGCTGATTAAACAACACCACCTTATATAAATTCGCCTTGATTCATTCTTTCAACTCGTCGGCCATGCTTTTTTTTCTGACGCTTGCAAACATTTTAAAATCATATAAAATTGAAAATAAAAAAATTAAATTGTTCACAATTGTTGTTTGAGATTGAAAATAAGAATGTGTGTGTGAGTTTGAGTTTTTAAATTATATTGCTGGCAAACGTCAGACTGCCTCTCAATGGTTTTACCTTGTTATGTTTTTATCATGCTGTATACATTAGTAATTGCATACATATGTATGTAGTATTTTTGATCATTATATTTTATATTTTTATATTGTCGCGCGTCTGTCTTTTCGTTGGGAAACGCAGATACATACTATAAATGTCTAATAAATTAAAAATTTTCTTCCGACAAAGCAACTCAAACCGAAATGCAAATTTTTTCGTTTACTAAAAATAACTAAATTAATACACATTGACGAATCTTAAAATAAACAATCAACCTCATTGCGAAAGTTGTAAATTAGGCTAAATTGTATGACTCGACAACATTGGCATTGTCTACTGTCGTACTGAAACAAGTAAACGACAAAAATCGTCGAAAACTGTACAGTGCTGCCAAGTTTTGCCATTTTAATTCACTAGTCGAGTCGAAATTTTAGGCAATGACATGAAATTTTCGATATGATTCGACTCTCGAAAAACAACTTGCATTCGACACGACTCTCGCAATGAGGCTGAATAAAAATTGAAATCAAATACAAACCATTACCAAAAAAATGTAAAATACAACTAACAGTTACGCTTGTTTTTTAGTATATCTATTTTTATTTCCATTTGTTTACACTTTATAAAAATCTTTTAAATATTTATTTTATACTTTACATTCTACACAATTTAAAAAAAACACTAAATCATTACTTGATAAAAAATAAAGTGAATACCAACAAAATAATAAAAATAATTTGTTCTTGGCTTTTTACACATGTTTCTGTTCGCTGACTTCTTCACAATTATAGTTACATACTTTTCATTATATGTATGTATATTACAAAAACAATAGTATCTTTCCCAATTTCATGGAATATACATGTGTATGTATATATGTATGTATGTAAACGGATCCCTGTCTTCAGAAATGCATCAAGGCGTCGCATGCGCAATATCGTTAAAATGACAACACCAGTCTCTTTTATTTCTAAACTATAATCGATGGAAATGTCCAGTATGCCCCATCCCGGTTAAAGGCCGAATTCGAACTTAGTTGTGCAAATGAGGAATTTATTTCCATCAATTATAGTTTAGTCATAAAAGAGACGGATGTTGTCATTTTAACGATGTTCAAGATGCTTTGTTTGGCTTGATGCATTTCTGAACGAAGCGGATGCATGTATGTATGTATGTATGTATGCAAATTGTTTGTAACTATATAAATATTTAGTTCTTAATTCGCCACATATGCATTTATCGATTTTCCTAGTATCAACTCAGCTCCCCAGAATTGCACTCATATAATTATCACCCTTATGGTCTGATATGGTAACTTTACGTAACTTATGGCTCTCACTCAAAAATGCTGTTAAATGGATGTTGCTTATAGTTGAACAGCCGAAACTTAACGTAAACTAATGTCACGTCGAAATCTGTTTCATTTTGATTCTCTAAGTTGTACGTTCCGTTAAGTTAAGTTAAGTTGCCATAATCAGGCTTTTATGCATATGGGTATGCATATTTCTTTCTTTCTCTTTTTTTACTCTGACTGGTTGCAAAAGATAGATCTAAATAAGCACGAAATACTTTGAAATTACAGAATTCTGTAGTTGAGTGGCGGTAACTAATAAACGTACATACATACTTATATACATACATATGTATAAAAACCTTCCTAGTTTTTCGAAGTCAGTTAAAAACACAATAGATACGAAAAAAGTAATAATTTAGAGTTATTTTTGTTAATGCTCTTGCCATTGATGCACACACACTTACACGTATAATTTGTTGGTTAATTACAGACTTCGTTATTTATAATATGTAGGTATAGCGTTAATTTTTATATTATACATTTTATGTAAAAAAGTTTCCATTGGCATACTTTGCTCGTTCACTAATTAATAATTTAATTAAGTGCGTTTTTTAAGTATAAATATTTTTAAAATATTTGTTCTTTTGTTGGCGAGATTCTCTTCTTTTACTAATTTACCACTCGTTTACCTAATATCCATGGTACTTATTATTGTTATGAGTACTATTTCTGTTGTCTTCCTATTATCTATGCATATGTACGTACGTTCACTTCTATTTTTTACATTTTTTTTTGAATATAACTTACACTTCACTCTGAGTTGGTGTTCAGCTTTCGACTCAATCTTATTCCTATTAGATATAATGGGAAGTATCCGATCGTCGTTATGCTTATCAACAATTACAGCTGCCAAAGTGTCAAGCTGCTTTCTTATATACGTATGTATGTGTAAATATACGTTTCTTCAGCTCATAATTTACACGTATTAAGTACTACATACATTTGACTATAGTTAATATTTTTTACATTCCCGACTCCGCGATACCTTCATCATCTGAAAAGTAGAGTAGCAATAAGATATATAAAAATTTTAAACTACATGTTTGCATAAAAGTTGAAAATGCTGCTCATGCCGGAATTTTTAGTGAACATTTAATTAGTATGGAAAAAAAGATAATGAATTTTTCTTAGTGTATTATAATTATAAGAAGAGTAAAAGTGCTGATATAACTGTGCACATGATATGATGCCTATGATAGCCATCTATATACATATTCGTATACAATACATCCTTATATAATTTTACATATCGCACACCGTTATTAAAAGTCACAACTCAAAATTTGGCATTTTTGAGATTATGCGCTAAAAATGTACAGAGAGCTTTTATTTACCTTTCAGCAAAAGCTGGAGCACATTTTTGTTATAATTTGTTAAAAAAAAAAACTAAGGTAAAGTCGACCTTGCCCATGTGCTTATCATGTGCTAAGAAATAGTTTTCCGCATTTTCTGACAAACGTATTATTTTGAGTTGTGACTCTTTTGAAGACGGAAGACGATAGACGATGGAAATATTTTAAATACACACTTAATTACAGATAACAGAAGAATATTTGCTTCAGCGTCAAGCGAAAAGATGACCCACTTCCATCTTTATGCACGTGTTTATTTTATATTTTATTTCGCTCCATTTCAAGGCATCATGCAGAAATATAGTCGAAATAAAGTGGATTCTAAAGTTAGTTTCAGCTTTTTTGACATACATACATATATCCAATTGTGTAAAAAAGCTGCATCTAAATTTAGTGTCGACTTTAATTTGACTATGAATGCGCTCCATAAAAACTAACAACTTTACTAACATTTTTATACCCGAGCGCACTTGTGCGGTTGCTTGTAAACGCCAAAACGAATCGAGATAGATATGGACAAATGTATACATAAATGCTCAGAAATCGATTAAGCCTACACGATAACTCGAGCAAAAATTGAGATATCTCAACGAAATTTGGCATGTAGGTTGCTCTTTATCAAAGGTAAGTTGGTATTGAAAAAAGGTGAAATAGGACTGTAACCAGGCCCACTTCCCATATAGCGGTATTTTCGAAAAAATGCAAAACTACGATATTTCAGTAAATATTGGATGCAAATTGTTGAAAATTAGTACGTGAAGTAGAATTGTGGTAACAAATAATATTATTATGAAATTTTTGGAAAATGGGCGTGACTGGGCGGGGTGATGAAATGCTGTATCTCAGTAGTCGCTTCACCAGTTCTTACCAAACTCGGTACGAGCCTTGGGTCTAGCTAAGAAAGCTGTTGAAAATCTTCGAAATCGGGCAATAACCACGCGCACTTGTCATATAACGGTAATTTACAGAAACTCGAAAACTGCGATAAATCAGTAACCGCTGGAGCTAATTCACTTAAAATCGATGACTTAGCATAAAATTAGAATATTATAAATTTTTGGATAATGGGCGTGGCACCACACACTTATGACCACAAATGTGTATCTCGGCAAGCGATTTATCAATTTCTCCCAAACTTTTTGCCCTTAATAACTTTAGTACGAAAATGAAATTCGTTGAAAATTATTCAAATCGGACTAAAATTACACTCGGTTCCCGTATAATGGTAAAATTCCGAAATACGAAAACTCCCTATATTTCAATAACTGAGGACGCTAATTTAATCCAAGTTAATAGTTACAACAATTTCCTTAGTAGGGATGCAGAAAAAATAACGATGCATCGGAAGCATCGATGCTTCCGATATATATCGATGTATTTTTTTCGATGCTTCGACTTTTGTGTTCAATGTACACTGTACATTAGGGTGCCCATCGCAAATGCTATTTTTGAGAATTTCAAGACCCTACCCCCTAATTTTATTCGCTTTTATGAGAAATATTATTGACTCTTTTTATACATTTTTTAAAGGTTATTTAGAGGTTGCGACCTGTGGATTTTGGTCAGAAAATAGGATTTTGTAGATTTATGAGTATTTGAATGACTATTTTTGATTGGATTTCAAAGATCGAATATGATCTCAGAAGAAGATATATAGGCCTTTTAAATGGTATATAATAATCTATTGTCGGACGTGGCTTGTTGGGATTTTTCATCGGGTAAAATAAAAAAACCCATATTTCTCTTAATTTTTTACATTTTGACCATAGATAATTTCCACAATTTCAAAAGATGTAGTGCTATCTAAAATTAAATCTATTTTTAAATAAACTGATAGCTCATTTATTGCAATCGCATAAAAATTGTCGAAGTTAGGGGCCTTTTCTTAAATACTGCCTTGAATTTATATTGTGTATGTACCGGACTTTCAGATTTATAGAGCAGTTGGCTAAGGAATTCATCAATATATATTCAAAATTGATATATACAATCGCTCTTGAGCAAAAAATTGGGTTTTCTAAAAAAGTTTGGAAAATGGGGGTGGCACCGCCCACTTATATCATATGAGTAGTCCACTTACAAAGTGCTCTATGTAAACTTTTTTCGATTTTTAGTTCGATTTCAGCTGCCGCTATTCGAATCAGGGATGAAAAAGTAGGTACAGTTGTACCTTTTTCCGACGTTTGATGACTTAAAGGTACACTAGGTACAATCATCTTTTGATCAGATGCATTTTTATTTTTTTATTTTTTTTCCTTTACCGCTTCGCTTTCACTTTGAAGAATAAACAATTCTAAAGAATAGTCAAAAGGAAGAATTTAAAAAAGTCATATTATGTATTATCTTAAACATCTTACATTGCATTTAGAGCAGCCACTACGAAAAATTAACACTTTACTTAGCTATCCTCAAATTCGTAATTTTTTTCTATTAATAAATTGTCAAATGAGACTAAAAAATGGTCTTTTGATTGATTTAGTTCAGAATAGGCCTTCAGGCGTGTACACGCGCTGCTAAAGCGGCTATTTGTAAGTTTTTGGCCCATAGGGATAAAGGAAAGTGTCAAAATATGTCAACAAATTTTGTTGTCAAAATATGACATAATGAAAACCAGCCTTTATTCGTCCATACAGTTCAGTGTCTAGGATGTCCTCAAATTTCATATTTTCTTTAGATGAGAGCTATAGCTATTTGACCCATATTCCCTTTTGATTTCTGGAAATATATTTAAAATGCTTTCGAAGTTTATTTATTTTCTCGGATAAATTAGCAGACTTTTCCTGTTGTTTTATAAAAAACTGGTTAAAGAAGTATACTTCGCAAAGTGTGTTTTTTGTCTTTCTCGCCAATATTTTTCAGCAGTCAAAATGAAACAAAAACAACGCTTCTCCGATTCCCATTAGATTATAGTCTATAGATATAGTCTCAGTAAAAAAAAACCTCATCATGTTTAAAGTACATCCATCTTTTGTATTTATATTTTAAATAAAATTTATAAAAAAACTACATATGAATGATGTAACTTTTTTTAGGTACAATCTGTCTCATTTAGGTACATTTATTTTATGATAGTACAATCTGTAATTTCCATTTTTCATCCCTGATTCGAATACACACATGTGCTCAGAATACACACATATGTATGCTCAGAAAGCACTGGTCGGTACCAGTGTTGAAGTTTTGTGCGACCAAAGGGACAATTTGACCATTTTAAAGCGCCAATTCCCTTTTACCCGACTTTTGGAAAATTTTGATGATGTGATGATGGAAATGTTTGATGTTTTATTTATAATTTAAGAAATATTAACAAAACCATGGCTTGGTCATGTCGTTCGAAGGGACATCGACGCTCCAGCTCTGAAAGTATCTGAAAGATCAAGTGGAGAAGGACTTGGCTTCACTTGGCGTTTCCAATTGGCGTCAGTTGGCACAGAGGAGAAACGACGGCGTGCTTTGCTGAACTCGGCCAAAATCGCTTAGGCGGTTACAACGCCAAAAAAGAAGAAGAAGAAGAACAAAACCATGCTATTAAAAAATATTTCCTCATTTAGTTAGGAAAAACATCACTTAACACTTTTAAAGAAAATGCAATACTTCTCCTTTTCCGTGTATGTTTGCAACACTGTTTATTATCTACAACATATGATAGTAGAGTGAAGACCTTAGACTTCTTTTATTAGTGTATATAAACAAGAAATATGGTGACCTTTTTTTCGTCAATGACCCCTTTTTCGACTATCTGAACATTCTCAACGGCAACCCTGCTGCCGACCACTGGTCTAAAGAAACGACTTCCTGTAAGTTCTGACTAAAACCCTGTATGCAGCTCTCAAGAAAACGGTCAAGAAAAAATTGCCATTATTTCGTGTGTGTGTCCAAGGAATTTTGACATTTTTGATACTTCACAGCCTGTTGCCTCACTCTTTCCTCAAGAAATAATGGAACGGGCATATATTTCTGTTGCAAGCCTGGGTTGCCTTGTGCTCTTTTTTCACAAAAAACTTTAGAAAACCGTAGTAGAAAGCGTAGTAAATTTCTTAAGAACTGCGTACTGCCTTAAGGAAATTTGACTCAAGAAAATTTCTTAGCCATTTCTTGTGCGTCATTTTATATGGAGTTTTTGCTTTTCTTGAGAGCTGCATACAGGCCTTTAATCGTGTAAACCGGAAACGTATTGGAGGAGACTGAAAGTTAGAAGTTTTATCTATCGCGTTCATTCCTCTTAAACTTCAAGAATTCTTTTGATTAAAGAGGGGAAGAGTCCTTAGCTTCAAAATCACAATTTTCACATTTATTTGGCAAATATTTTTAAATAGAAATACTTTAAAAACATGCAAAGTTCAAGAGAGAAATTCACTTTTTGTAGATAAGAACGGTTAAATTGAAGCGGATTTAAGAATTGTAGTTATTTGTGTGTAATAAAAGTAGTAACCAATTTGTAGGCGTCAATGTTTTATAAACAATTAAATTAATTAACTAAATACGCACAAACATACCAAATAATTCACTACACAAACTTTAGTAAACAACAAGCATTAGCATATTTAGATATTCTACAAACCCATAAACGGATTGGCGTATATGATGCCACCGTTTTCACCAACACCACCACTACCAACACCATTTAAAGCGGTTGTACCCTTCACATCTGTTATACATAATTTCGTATAGTTATCGCCTTCACCAACCAGAGTCGCAATTTCGTCCTCGTCATTACGTGTGTTACAACTGCTGCCCAGAAATTGATCATAACAGCTGACGTCTGTGCTGATCACGTCCGCATCGATGTCATCATCATCCTTTTCTAAACTATTGCGATTACTACCCGCCAGGGAACTATGCATTGCGTGCGAATCCTCGTAGCTGCCGCCGCCGCTATCATCATTCGCATTAAGAGCCACATCAATGTGGGTGCCATATACATCGTCAAAAAGGCCATCGTCCTCTGTTTCGTCCACATCAAGTGAACGGCGTCGAAATACATCATCCTCTAGGTCAACATCATTGCCTGAACCGGAGCCACCGCTACCTGAACCAGAAACGGATGCTGAGCCATCGCCCGCAGCAGCATGTGCTACAATCATGACATCTTCCTCGGCGAAACTGAGACGTACATTACCGCCACCAGCACTGCTACTACCGCAGCTGCCATTTATTATAATAGCGCCACTGCCATTGCTGATGCTTCCTACAATGCTGCCGCGTGGCCCACTTCCGCCAGTAGCCCCACCATGGGCGGTGGAATTCACACTATTACCGCCACTGCTATTACTATTGCTGCTTTTATTGCTGTTGGTGTTGCTATTGACCAGTATAATCTCGTGACTGAGACTATTTTTAATATCACACGATGATGCGCTGAATGTGATCAGCTGTGACTTGCGCCGGTGTTGAAGCGTATGGTGGCCATTCATCGAGTTATTGCCGCCGATTGAATTGTGATGGTGCGCTGCGCTCCCACCTCCCCCGAACGTATTAGTTGTGTGCACTACATTGCCGCCGATGCTGATTACGTCGATGGCACCTTCCTTACAGATCATCGAACTGGGTTTGTTATCCACCAGAACGATAACCACAGAGTTGTTGTTATCGTTCTGGCTAATCGAGTGTCATCTGTCCACAGAAATGGTTTCGGAGTACACATGTGCGGCGGTGCTGAATGATGAGGCCATTGAAGCGCTGTGTGCTGCGCCACCGAATCCGGTCAGAGGCTGTTGATCATCGTGTATAATAGCGGCGTTTTCATTATCTATTTCTTCAGCCTCTTCTGGGTGCAATTCGTGCGCCTCTATGGTGGTGATCACATCGCCGTTATCGTTCAGTTGTGGTTGTTGCCCTGTGTATAGTCGTTATTTCCAATCGGAGTGCGGAGTTAATTGAAAGCAATTGTGTGTGGTGATTTTGCACGTGGATGTGAGTGATTTAAAAGTAAATTTATGGATGGAAGGAAGTGTAAGCATTTGATTTGCGTTCCGCGTTTCGTTGTTGTGAAAAAGAAGAAATTTTCGATTTGTTTGTTAGTTACAGAATATAACCCAGCACCTCCTTAGCTTCTTGAAAGTTATCGAAAACATAAGTATATAACTAAGATAAATATGTATTTGCACAATATGCGGCGCAAAAAATGTTAAAAAACTGTTAATATTTACTTATGTAAATGTGGAAAAAATGTAAAAGCGTTGTAACATTTATTGTATTTTTGGGAATAAATACAATATGCGCCCAAATAGTAGATATTTCGTTGGCGAGAAACGACGGGTATACAAACAAACACGGTCCGTGAAAAATACGGGGTTTTATGTTTTGCTTTCATAGTATTTTTCTTCTTTCATAGTATTTTCGTAACTTTTTTATTTCGTTTTTTATTGGTTTCTATCCTAAATTCAGAATTATTAATTTTGATATATAAAAGTATAGACAGAGGAAATCATTGAATTTGAAATTATATCGGGAATTAAGTGCAATGTAGAGATCGTAGAATAAATACATACAATATGAAAAACTAAGAAATGTGAATGCTTACGTTCTCTGAGCAAACAAAGTAAGACAGTTTGGCGTTGGAGCTGGTAGTCGAGTAGTCAGAACTGTGTACTAAAAGTAAGTATTTAGTATCAAGACTCAATCCTCACTTCGGAGCATACTTAAAAATCATTTTTGTTTTTGAATTTTTTTATAATTTTTTAATTGTACACATTATTTATTCGCCTTTTTATTTTGTTATCCTTACTCCACCTCCCATACAAACGGAATTTTTCATACTGCATAGTTCAGGAAATATTTGGTAAAGAGTACTGGAACTTGGTATGGAGATATAAATATGTACATATCTATACTAATATATATTTTGAAAGCCGTTTTTTTTTCTGTTGGCAAAGCTCGAGATCGGCTGTACCGTTTTTTTTTTAAAGTTCGGTTATAGGTTCTGGGTGGGCTTCTCATTGTCTTAGGCAAAAAAAAAACAGTTTAAATACTTCCTAAAAATGGAACTGCAGGACTTTAAAATTCCTATAGAATCTAACATACATGCCCACATAACAGCGCTGCTCAGTGCTGAGAGCGCCCTCTGCTGTTAATTCGTACGGAATACATCGCAAAGCAAGAGTTATGTATACATATATGTTAAAAAAAAAACAAATATGTATGTACAGTTCATGGAGAAATAATGTAGGCAATTATGTATGTAAAGTCATTTATGTTGTCACAAGGAGCAACTAACATTGCTGTTAGCACTTACATTTCAATGGTCCTGTGCAATGACGACACAATTCAAAATTAAAAAAAAAAATAAAAACTCTTACTTCTCTTAAGTGGTTCATATCTCTAATCCTTATCGAATCAATGTCTAATCTTTAGTACTTACTTTAGCAATCCTTACTGCTTACTTAAGTAAGGAATGGAAATGGATTAGACAAGGTTTAGAGACAAAAGCCACTTAACAGTGGAAACAGTTTTTGAAGTGAAACTTCTTACACGAGTTCGGAGATGGTTGCGTTAAATATTCATCAACAAGTCATAACATTTGTATCGCTCGTTCGGTAGCTTTAGTTCCATGACAGGAGTTGCCACACGTTAGAAAATCGAATTCAAAATTTCTCTGCCGCAGAGGGTTGCGTTAAATATTTAACACCCAGTCATAAAATATGTACCGTTCGTTCGATTTTCAAAAGTGAGGTGTCACATAAAAGGCCTCGTCCTGCCGGTGTGTAACATAGCTTTAGTTCCATGAAAGGAGTTGCCACATGTTAGAAAATCGAATTCAAAATTTCTCTGCCGCAAAGGGTTGCGTCAAATATTTAGCATCGAGTCATAAAATCTCGAGTATTAAAATAAATAAAGTTCAATAAAGATGAAGATGAAAATGAAAGGAGCAACAAGTCAGATGATTTTCAGCAACAAGTCAAATGGCTTTCAGCAACAAGTCAGATGATTTTCAGCAACAAGTCAAACGACTTCTGCAACAAATGATGACTCTCATGTTTTCGGAGCCGTTCAACTGCCACGTTTGCTGGTTTCGTGCACGATCATTCAGAGTACAGATTTGTCGGAGTCAATATCAGTACGAGCAGTTATAAGCATCGTTCACTTGTGGTGGCTGTATTTGCAAGACAGCACGCAATGCGCTCGTGTTCAGTCATCCTCTAATTTCGTTTAGGTATCGATACTACTAAGCCAACGCCGCTGCTCAGTCATACAAAGCAGCGGTATTGAATGAGTATGAACAGTTGACGATCAACCATTGCCAATGCCTGATACATACATATACTAAGGGTGGGTAACTCAGCAAATTTATAGGAGTTGACTCAATGACTCCAACTCACTTTAAGGAGTCAGCTCATTCAACTAACTCATTTGACTCTTTGTATGTTACACTCATTCGTATCGTAGACTCGTTTTGAGGCATAGATGCGGTATAGCGGCCGTTGAGATAAAACAAAACTTTAAAGTGGGCGTGGTCAGCTCCTTTCTACTGATTTGAAAGGTGTAATTTTTTTGTGTGCAAATTAATAGGGCGGTGCTAGGGGGACGGTAAAGGTGGAATTTTCAATATTTTCAAAAGCTTATATTTCGAAGCCTATTGTACCGAATTTCAAAATGTGGATATGGTTGGAAAGGCAATTGATTTGATATGCACATCGATATATATCTTACATACATACATATTTCGAGAAAAACTAAAAAAAAAAACGAAATTATAAGAATTTGTGAGATTTGACATAACACCCGCAATACAAAATACATGTGGTTGTTGTTGTTGTATTCTTGCCACCACCTTGTATAAATTCGCCTCGTGCGAAAACAAAATGCAAAACTTTGCCATGCTAAACACTGTGGCGAAGCGAGAGAGTTATATGGACAAATATGAGCCACTATGATTCAATTGATTCATGTGAGCCCTACGGCATCAACTGAGTTACTGAGTTACATTTTTTTTGGATAGGGAGTCTGAGTTACCGATTCACTTATAGGAATCAACTCAATAACTCAACTCTGAGTTGAGTTACCCACCTCTAACATATACATACATACCTAACCAATTATGCGTGTACGCTGAATTCGCCGACAAGCTTTTTTAAAAACGAAGTAAATTAGTACAAATTGTTAGTAATTTTCATTAGAGTTTGAATAACTCCTTTCACTAAATGGCTTTTAGTAACTTTAACGAGACTTTAACTTATTTTATTTTATTAATTTTAGTGCAGTTTTGACAAAATTTTCTTGCTAAAAAATCTTTTGTTACACTGCTTCACTTTATTCCTTTGATTGTACAGGTTAAATAAAAGCTTGTTTTTAAAAAATATTTGTTTTACATTATTTTATTTTATAATTTTTAGTCCATTTATATAAGCGTTGTATATTAAAAAGTGTTATTTTATTTTATGTATAAAATTTTGCAATAGATATTAAAATAATTCAACTTGCAGTGAAAGAGAACAGAAGACTTGGCAAGCAAAATGTTGTTTGCTTACGTTTTGTATAAACATACATATGTACATATAGCAGCAGTTAATTTTATTTAAAGAAATGGCGTGTCGTCCATTTCCGCTGTCGCATGGCATATATTTAGGCGCAATATTTAACTTCTTCTGGCGGGGCGACACACAGTGGTTCGGATAGCAGATCTAGCTGGACGAAAGTCAAAATTTTTTTGTTTTTAAAATACTTAATGGTCCTTGGAATACATTCCTGACAATACATTGAAATTGCATTTATTAAAGCATTAACATATGAAAACAAACAAAAAAAGGTAAGTCAACGCCGCCTATTTGAGAACTCTATTTTAAAAGCTGAAATTTAACTTAAAAGATTGCTAATTGCACTCACAAATATTTGCATACTTGCAAATTGACTTTATAAACAAACAAGTAAGAAAGTCTAAGTTCGGGCGGAGCCGAACATTAAATACCCGGCGCAATTATTAAATATATGTTTTCCACCTTTCCGAAAGCTACCGCTACACGATAAGCCGGGGTGTATAAATTTTAAGTAAATTAGCGTCCTTAAATTTCGAAATATTGCAGTTTCAAGCATTTCTGAAATATACCGTTATATGAAAAGCGATCGTAATTTTAGTCCGATTTCAATAATTTTCACCGCTTTGCTTTTATGTGGCAAGCACAATAACCATACCGAGTTTGGTTCAAATTGCTAGAACGGTTAGCGAGATACATATATGTGATCATAAGTGGGCGGTGCCACGCCCATTTTCCAAAATTGTATCATAAGCGTATTTCTTGGTAAAAAATTGTTGCAACCATCAATTTTGAATAAATTAGCTTTAATATTTACTGATTTATCGAGGATTTCGTATTTTTCTAAATTACCGTTATATGGGATGTGGGCGTGGTTATTGTCCGATTTTAAAAATTTTCAGCCATTTGGTATGTTGTAGCAGGACCAACAACTGTCCCAAGTTTGGAAGAAATTGGTGCAGCGGTTACCAAGATATACACATGTAACCATAAGTAGGCGTGGCTACGCCCATTTGCCAACATTTTTTAATATTCTTATTTTTCGTCTAAAACTCATTGTAAATGTCAATTTTGAGTGAATTATCTTCAGTAGTTACTAAAATATTGCACTTTTCGTATTTCTGAAAATTACCGTTATATGGGAGGTAGGCGCGGTTATTGTCAGATTTCGCCCATTTTCAATACCATCCGTCCTATGCCCAAAATAAGTCCACGTACCAAGTTTCGTTAAGATATCTCAATTTTTACTCGAGTTATCGTGTGCACAGACGGACGGACGGACGGACGGACGGACGGACGGACGGACGGACAGACAGTCACCGCTTAATCGATTTCTCTTTTCATTCTGATCATTTATGTATACATTTGTCTATATCTATCTCGATTCGTTTTGCCTGTTACAAACAACCGTTATGTGAACAAAGTTATAATACCCTTGTGCACAAGTGCGCTCGGGTATAAAAATTACACTTATTCCGCTATAGATTCAGAGGTCATAACGCAATTTATGTCCACATTGGTATAAGCAAATTTATTCTGAAAAATCGTCGTTTTGATTAATTAAAAAAATAAATTAAAGAGTAGGAAAAGTAAAGGCCGCCGAAGGCCGTTATAAAACCGCTTGCATATAATTCTTTACACCTTCGCAAATGCAGAGGGTAAGTTCGATAACCAAGTCTAACCAATTGGCTTAGATATTTACATTTTAGTGACGGTATGTCAAATCTCAAAATTCAAAAGTAATTATTAACAGGAATGTATCTGAATATAAATATAAGATCAGTGGCGGATCCACGGGAGAGAGGGGGGGAAGGGGGAGGGGTTGTGTGTTAAAACAGAAAAATACTTGGAGTTATAAAACCTTTGGTTATGTAAGAGTTAAAAAAAATAGTACCTCGCGAATTTTCTGCCTTCTGAAATTAAAAAATTATACAACAGGCATGCAAATCTTTAAGCGCTGTTATAAAATTTTTTCTGAAATTTATTTGTGTTTCTTGCTGTGATCTTAAATTTTAGTCATGGTAAATAAAACCTTAAGAAGTGAGTTGTTTGACATTTGGTGTTGCTGAAACTTCTAAAAGACAACAAGGTGTCCGTGATTATGTGATTAGTAAATTGAAAGAAATATCTGATTAAAATGCTCGTTCCAAAGTAAATAAAATAAATTAAGTAAATGACTTTAGATTCGTAATCAGCAACCCAGAAAATCCCCAGATACCCAGTTACATAGAAATCTACCGATTTTTTTTAATTTTCGTCCGCCATATTGGATCCGCCATTTTGAATTTTTGGTAAATGACTTTAGATATGTAATCAGCGACCCAGAAAACCCCCAGATACCCAGCTTCATAGAAATCTACCGATTTTTTTTAATTTTCGTCCGCCATATTGGATCCGGCATTTTGAATTTTTGATAAATGACTTCAGATTCTTAATCAGCGACTCAAAAATCCCCTAGGTAAGAAGTGGTGTAAAGATCCATCAACGAGTATTTGTTTAAATAGTTTCGTCCAGCTAGATTTGCGATCCGAACCACTGTGCGACATCTGGAGTCTTCTAATTGTATCTTCTTGATATGATGCCTACAACGTGGTTCATATCTAGACAAGGAATAGCTTTGCTACACTACCGCAGCGGCGCGCCGGCTGCTTTAACAATTTTATATGGTTTTACGTTCTTTGGCAAATTACGCTCTGTTAGCCATAAATCTTACTATTTTTTGACCGCCTTTGAATCAAGACCCCTGGACCATATGGGGAATTCATTTACATTTTAAATTGCTCTGTCATCGTGATTGGAACTATGCTGAAAATTTCAAGTCTCTAAGTTGTCGGGAAGTCAGTCGATTGGAAATTTCCGCGATTTGCGCGGGATGACCAAGTTAAATAAAAGCTTATAATGAAAATGAAGATGAACATGAACATGAAAATGAAGATGAAAATGAGGATGAAGATGAAGATGAAGAAGAAGAAGAAGAGGAGGATGAAGATGAAGATGACGACGAAGATGACGAAGAAGATGAATGATAAAGATGAAGATAAAGATAAGTAGACTGTTATGATTGACCTGTAATTCTCGCAGGAGATTTCAACGTCAACTTTCCGCTGGCCAAATCTGATGAACTGACAAAATTTTTTAAAGAAAAATTTTCACTGGAAATGGTTAAAGGTGGAAATGATCCAACAACCAAAGGAGCGGCTACCATTGATGCGGTTTTTTCCAGAAATGTTAATAATATTGAAACAAAGCATTTCATATCTTAGTTTAGTTACCAAATCTACTAGTTAATATTGTTTTGTTATTTGGATGTTTTCTCAGCCACAAATAATAATTAAACTTTGCAGTTGGATATAAAAAATAAAAAATTAAATTCGTTAAAAAAATTTGTAATAAATATGTTTTTTGTATAATAGAAAATATGTACATGTGTATGTATACAGCACATTTCTTTCTTTCTGACATTTCCTCTATTAAGTTTCACTTCTTCCGCGCGTAGGGACTACACGCACTGAGTTATTTTTTTATTTTTTGAATTTTGAAATGTGTCGTTATTGCAGAGGACCATCGATTTGTATATGCATATTTATGTACATACATATGTATGTATGTTAGCATGGCGCATGCACAAAACTTAGGTTTGACAACAAAATTCCTAAGTGTAAAACGACACCCTGTTGCACATACCTGCATTCACTAATTTCATCAGAAATACAACACCTAACAAACAAACAGGAATGCAGGTGGGAACCGCGCCATCAGCAAAACGGCAAGCTAATTTCATCAGCAATAGAACACCTAACATACAAACAAGAAGGAATGCGGCGATCGGTGGGAACCGCGCCGTCAGCAAAACAACAGCAGAACCAACGGCAGAAGCG